>NC_137892.1:60389208-60875377 GCF_963455335.1 Martes martes
GATATTCCAAATGAATATAGATGCAAAAATTCTTAGCAAAAATGAAGCAAACAGAATCCAACGGGGGAAGGAGGGGAGAGGCTATATAGTGTGAGCAAGCAGGGCTTATCCCAAGAATTTTAAAATTGGTTTAACATTTCAAAATTAGTCAATGCGGGGTGCCTGGATGGCTCAGTGGGTTAAAGCCTCTGCCTTTAGCTCGGGTCATGATCCCAGGGTCCTGGGATCGAGCCCCACGTCGGGCTCTCTGCTCAGCGGGGACCCTGCTTCCTCCTCTCTCTCTGCCTGCTTCCCTGCCTACTTGTGATCCCTGTCTATCAAATAAATGAATAAAATCTTTAAAAAAAAAAAAGAAAGAAAAAATTAGTGCAATGTTTCATCTTGGTACACACAGAAAAAGCATTTGACAAAATCCAGCATTCATTCATTATCACTCATAGGAAACTGAGAATAAAAGAAACTACCTCAATTTGATAAAATCCTACCACTGACGTATTATTTCATGGTAAAATACTGAATATTTCCCCTCTACGATAAACAATAAAGCAAAGGTGTCAACTTTTACTACTTCTGCTTGTCATACTGGAGGTTCTAGCCAGTGCACTCTGACAAGAAAAAGGGCAAAGCAAACAGAAATGAAGTGGTAAAATTGTAGACGACATGATTATGTAGAAAACCTGAAGTGGGTTGAGGGTGGAGATGTGACATGAGACTCAAAAGGTCATTAAGGCTCAGGCCATGAAGGCTTTTTTAAATCCACATTAAGGAGTGCCAGAGTTTGATAAGGACAGTGCATAACCATTAAACTTTTTTTTTCTACGCTAGTCAGCTTGCAATTAGAGAGTATATTTTGATTGTGTTGTAGAGCATGTATTGAAGAGGGCCTTATGACTCTGGGCAAAGACTTCAGTTAGGAACTTAAAGAAATAGTGTAGTTAAAATAGAAGAAATAATGTAGATGAAAGGTAATAGTTGCCTAGACTAAGGTAGTAACAGTAAGGATGGAGAGATGTGGACAGATTTGATAACTGTTTAAAAATGGAATGAAGAACCCACAACACCTCACATGTTTCAGGCGTGGCAAACTGGCTGGGTAGCAATACTATTGGGGTGGGAGGTGAGAAGATGAGGTAGGTTTTAGATAAGTGTAACCCGAGTATTTTTTGGTAGCTAAGTAATGATGTACTGGAGTCAGTTTATACAGATGTCCGGAAAAGGAGGTGAGTTTCGATGAGAGATAATAGATTAGATTAGGAGGATGAGGAAGAATAAATCAAAGGGACGAGGAAAAAAACCGAGGTAATGTTTGATGGATAGAGATGCTTTCAGAAAGCAGAGAGAGAGGGTAATTATGTCAAATGCTGCTAACTAACATCTGTGTAGGGGTTACTATGGACCAAGTGTTGTTATAAAGTTTTGCATGCATTAATTATTTAAATTTTCACAGTGATCTTTTGAGCTAGGTATTATTATATCCCAGTTTTGCAGAGGCGAAAAGGGAGGGCACAGAAAGTTTAAGTGACTTGCCCAAGAAGATGCATAGCTAGTAAGTGATAGAATCAAGATTTGAACTCATGCAATTTGTGTCATTTGCACTCTTGACAAGCAAAATAAAAGATGAAGTCATAGATGAACTTAACAATAAAGATTTCACTGATAACTTTAGTCCGTTTTAGTGGATCAGTGGAGCAAAACCTGATTGAAGTGAAATGAGGAATGAACAAGAAAAGGGAAATGTAGACAATGCTTTCATGAAACTTAGGTGTGAAAAGGAAGAGTAGAACAGGAGGAGAGTACTAGCTCAGATTTAGGAGGGGCCTTCTTAAGATAGGCAAATCCTGAATAAGTTTAAATACTGTTGAGAACAAGTAAGTAGAAGGAGGAGCTGGAAGACACATAAGAGAGGGAGAGAAGAAATAAAACGAGAGAGGTTCTGAACCATGGTGAAAAGGCAGTACAGAATAGAATCTGTAGTAAATAAAATATAGGAGTCCTAGGAGGAGAAAGACCCCTTTGTTGTCACAGTGGGGAAGGAGGAGAGCATGGATGTGGATGCATATAAACTTACAAGTTTCCTGCTGTTCCAACTCCTTCAATATCAATTTCTCTCTCTTTCATAGATTTGAAACAGGGATGAAAATTCTCTGTGTCAGCAAGTTACTACCCATTTAACTTGGA
Organism: Martes martes; assembly: GCF_963455335.1. NCBI lineage: Eukaryota > Metazoa > Chordata > Mammalia > Carnivora > Mustelidae > Martes > Martes martes. The sequence continues at coordinate 60,391,387 of NC_137892.1, forward strand.
CTTCTGTTGGCTAAAGGGGAGAGGGAAGAGCATCCTTCTACTTTGCTATTGAAATACAGGTTTCTAAGACACAGACTGAGCTGGGGAAGTCTTTCTGGTACCGTTCCAGCATGGAGGATTTTCTGCCACTTTTGAAGAATCACATTTGCAAATTACCACAGGAAATGAACATATTCCTTGGGATTGTGTGCCGGGGTAAATCTGTATTGATAGAAAAAGTCCAGTATAAAGATAATCTGTGAAATACTCAGAAGTGATAGTAATCATGATGCATAGTATTTTTTATAAACAATTGTCTAGACTATTGGGTCAGCAAACTACAGCCCACTGCCTGTCTTTGTAATTAAAATTTTATTTGAAAAAAAAATTGGTTTGTAATTTATTGGGACATAGCCACATCCATTCTTGATATATGTTTGTGGTTGCTTTTGCACTCCAATAATGAAATTAAATGGTTGCAGCAGAGATTATATGGCCTACAAAGCCTAAAATATTTGCTATTTTGCCCTTTTCAGAAAAAGTTTGCTGACCTCTTGTTTAGAATAATAAAGCAATTAAAGACTTGGAGAAAATTTTTTTTGAAAAAGAGAAATTAAGATACTAAAAATGTGAAGGGAAATTAGAAAAGTAGAAGATATCTAGGATATATTGCCAAATGAAATATCCCTTTACAAACCTACATAGATTATACCTTAATCTCATTTTTATTTTAAAAATTTATGTTAAAATGTTAACAGTAGTTGATTCTGAAATGAGATTTTACTTGATTTTATTTTCTCGTTGGTTCTTATATGTTTACTGATTTTTCTACAATGCATCTGTGTTCCTGTGTTAATAATAAAACCAACTATTAGTAGACTGGGATGAGAACATAGAATTCGAAGCAAATTAGAACATGAAGAATGGGGTATTTGGCAGGGTCAGACAAAGATAAGACATCCTAGAAGATGCATAAAGAAAATCCTTCTTGTTGGTTACCAAGAAAGATGGAGAAATTTTTTAGTAAACTCCTTATATTTAACCAGTAGCTGATATGAGCACTGTCCAAAAACATAGTTTCCCACAAAAAAACCTCAAAAAACAAAAAAGAGAGTTATATAAGTTATGACTTATATTTAGGCTTTGTTCCTCATTTCCAAAGATACAAATTTTTTAAAGTTTATGGAGATTTTTAAAATTTTTGTGACTTGTAGGTAATACTTTGTATTAGTGACTTACTTTTATTTCAAAAAATTAAATTCAGTTATTTAGCTGTAAATAAAACCAATACTTTAATAAATGATAGAAGTTATAGCTTTGTTTTGTTAAGAAGCCGCAACTATGCCTTAAAAAAAAAAGGTAAATAGCTTTTATTTGGGCAAAAATAAGTCAGAAACTGCAGAAAGTAATCTTTTCAATGAAGTACTGTTATTAACCAGATGAGTCTTGAAGTAGTTTTACTGTGGTATTCTATTCCAACATCTGTCCTGTGGCATTACCCAGATGTTCACGATAAAGTTCAATGGATCTTGACAAGCATTAAGTTGATTTCAGTGGCTGTACTGTGTTAGGAGTCATTGAAACAGAAGAGAAACCAGTTTTTACCAAGTCTCATCTCTTAACTCAACATATTTTTTTATTTAAATTGTCACTATGAATGGTATTTATTATCTCTATAATGACCAGATCAATTGTTTAGAGGAATCCCAAGATCAAAGCTTAGGATACAAATTACTGACTTGCCAACAAATTGCCATGTTAGAAAAAACAAAAATCAAGCCAAAAAAGCCCCCTTGTTCTATTTGTCCTTTAAATATTAAATAGGTATTAATATTCATTAGCTATAAAATGTAACTTGTAAGAGGAATTTTTATGTAAACTTGTTTAAAAGAAAAAAATTAAATCAGTAGAGAATGAGTCTCAGAATATGTGGATATACATAGCATTTTTATGTAATATGTAAAATTTGAGCCCATGTGTCAAATATGTAAATAATTATGTAAAATGAAATAAATTCAGTATATACTTATAATCAAACACATACACGGACATGTGTATATGTATATGTGTGTGTATGTGTATAATTATATCCATCTGTTACACCGACTACTATGACAATGAATAACGGAATGATTTTGAGTGAAAAATTTCAGCAATATTTAAAAGAAATTTCCTTTTAATGAAACTTATTATGTTATGGAATTATCTTAAAGGGAAGCTATAGATGTCCCATTGCTTGTTATTTAACATTGCTCTGAAAAAATGCACGTCATTGTTCGGAGTAAATGAGTCTGGCCTTAGAGACGCAAGATGTCCTGATAGATCGTATCCATATCAGACATTTATTATTCAAGTTGATTTTAATCATAATGTAGACTTGAAACTGTTTTCATTGCCTATGCAAGCACTCTCTGTTTTTTGTTGTTGTTGTTGTTGTTTTTTAATTAATGTGTTTTTCATTTATTCAGGAAGTTTCTAATGGCACTTGGGGGAGGGAAACTTACTAACTTCCTCCCTGAGTAATGCAGTTTTTATTTTTTGTTGAAATTATAGGCTCAGCCAAAAACCATATTGGATGGATGGGAGGAGTAAGGAAAGAAGGGTGGGAGATAGGGAGGGGTTATGGGTGGAAGCCATGGGGAAAGAAAAAAAAGAGAAGAGAAAACAAAAAAGGAGGGGTGCTTGGGTAGCTCAGTCAATTAAGTGTCTGCGTTTGGCTCAGATCGTGATCTGGTCCTGGGATCAAGCCCTGCGTAGGGATTCCTGCTGAGTAGGGAATCTGCTTCTCCCTCTGTCCCTACCCCCACTTGTGCACATGCTCTCTCTCTCTCTCTCTCTCTTTCACTCACTCCCGTTCTCCCTCTCTTTCACTCTCCCTCGAATAAATAAATAAAATCTCTTAAAAAAAACAAAAAAGGAAAACAAAGTTAGCTATGTAAACATCTAGTTCACTTGTATAAAAATAAATAAGGAATTGGGCGCTTGGGTGGCTCAGTGGGTTAAGCCTCTGCCTTCGGCTCAGGTCATGATCTCCGGATCCTGGGATCGAGTCCCGCATCGGGCTCTCTGCTCAGCAGGGAGCCTGCTTCCTCCTCTCTCTCTCTCTCTCTCTCTCTGCCTCTCTGCCTACTTCTGATCTCTCTCTGTCAAATAAATAAATAAAATCTTTAAAAATAAATAAATAAAGAATCGTAAAATGTTTTGCTAACACAGCAGGATCCTGTCATTGTCTCATTTCTACTCCCTGCTGTTCTGATGATATAATTTTATTCATATATAAATAAATGAAGCAACAAGTATATTTTTGGTGATGATGTTGCTTTTAGTGAATTTCTTAAGTAATTGAGACATAAAGGAGAGTTGTTCTGGTTATACTTTTTTCTGAATTTTTATATGACTAGTGGAAAATAGCTAGGAATTGCATAGAGCTTTCTAAGTTTACCTCAATAATGATATTTATTAATGTTATGAGTAAAGAAAATATCCTCTCCAAATCTGGGATTTGGAGGATGGATCATAGGAATGAGTGGAAAGGTACAGGGGGGTAACAGATCAAAATCTGGTTGGGAAAGAGTGTAGGCAGTTGAAAATACACATTTGATATAACTTTTTATATTAAAAGCTATAGAAGGTAAAATTTAACAATAATCCTAACTGATAGAGATACAGAAAAGATAGAGTGAAAAGGTCCTGTAGGAGATAGATTTTAAAAGGCTGAGAAGCCACTACCGTGAGGTAATAAAGGAACACTTTCTAAGTCATTCTTAGTTTTAAAACATAATTATTTAAGTAGTCTTTCCAAATGATTATAATGCTACAAGTTTTAGGTTGCATTCCACTCTTGTTCATGAAAGAGCAAGTGTCTAGTCCATTCCCATTGCTTTTCTTTCAAGCTTTGTTCCATATGAATTGAAGAAAAAGTAAAACCAGTATTTTGGAGGGTTTTTCTCCTCCATTTCCTTCTAAAATAAATCTTTTTCCTGAAAGATTCTTATTATTTTAGAATTAATCTCTCAGCCTCTGTTATTTATGTAGATCTACAAGTTGTCTTAGAGGAAATAAAACCGAAAAAGTGGTTAAAAGACTAGGTCATGAGTAAAGGGATATGGATTACATTCACATTTCATCACACTCTGTGACCTTACAGTACATTTCGCAAGGAAAGTAAACTCAGTGTTGCTGTTAATCAAATCCCTGAGAGTTTAAGTGACTCACCCAAGGCCACACAGAAAATGGGTGATTGGGCTGGAGTGAGAATTGAAGCCTTCTGGTCTGATTCTCCTCAGTAATGCAGCCTCGTTATCATCGTCATTTCTTGAACTCCTGCTGGGCTTGTAGTTCTGCTGGCAGTTTGTATCCTCATCAGAAGCTGTGACCTATTTTTAAAGTTGCCTTTTCAAGGGAAGAGACAATACTGCATGCTATGTTTTATACATGGCTGTGAAAAATGGATGAAGTCCATTTTACAAATTCCCAATCTACTTGGCATTTTTACGTTCTTCGTGATGACTAAAAGTCTATCATCATTTGAGTCATAAGTTAACTTAAAAATTAAACTATCCCAAACTGTATTTGTTCTACCCCCACCTCTCAACATGCATACCTTTCCATTATTTTCTGTGAATCTTGTTTTACTTTACTTTGTATAAATCTCTGGGTTTTTTCCATACAGTTTCTGACTACTACTAAATATGTGGTTTATCCTGCTTTTTAAAAAATATGGATATTTATTCTAAAAATGTACTGTGTGAAATCAAGTGAATCATAAGGAGGTGACAACTAGTGCTAAACATACTCTGTAGACTCCTAGTTGCTTATGTATCTCTCAATACAGAATTAACACAAATAGTCACACCTTCAAGGACTTACCCAGCTGATGTCATTAGCTTCATGCTACAAAACAAAATAAATCTGCATCCAAATTTTTCCTAGTCCCAAATGAGTATAATGGAAGAAGAATGTGAGAAAGATCACAAATATTTCTAATAGGTGCTTAGTAAAATGTGAGATGACAACTTATATCTTTTAATATTTAATTAATTATTTTCTTAAGGTAGCCTGTTCCAAGTGCTTAGAAATTCCCAGAAATGTATAACTAGCCCCCAAAGTGCAGTTACTTTAGAAATGTTTTATAGGTATCAACATTTTAAAAGAGAAGTTTGTAGGGGTGCCTGGGTGCCTCAGTGCGTTAAAGCCTCTGCCTTTGGCTCAGGTCATGATCCCAGGATCCTAGGATTGAGCCCCACATCAGGCTCTCTGCTTGGCGGGGAGCCTGCTTCCCAACCCCCTCTGTTCCTACTTGTGATCTCTGTCAAATAATAAATAAATAAATAAATAAATAAATAAATAAATAAAATTTTTAAAAGAGAGAGAAGTTTGTAGGTATTTTAAAAGCACATATGACATCAAAAAGGACAATGACATAAAAATATGTATAAATTCCAGCAGATTCTATATTTGATAAAACAGATTTTTTTTAATTATAGAAAATTTAATTTTATACTGTTTTGAGTTGAAATATAATTATTAAACTGTATCCTTGATGGTCAATCATCACAAAATTTAAGTAAGATTCAAGTTGAGAGCTTCTCTGGAGGAAATTTATCACATTCCTTTATGTAAAAAAATACTTTCAATAAATAGTAGATAAAAGTAGAAAATTGCTATTAGAGAGTCACTTATTGTTCAAGCTTTCCCATTGAGAAAGACTGATTGTACACTTCTAGAATTTTATAGCTTAACTCTGTATAAAGCCAGCATTTGCATTTCTAAAAGTTTTTAAATTATGAGTATAATAAAACTCCAGAAATGGATACCTAGGACATCCTTTTACTTCACTTGAAATACCATTAATTAGGAAACCTATGCTTATGATGTGTTAAATATCTTCTGAATACAGAATTATCAAATTTATCATTACAAAGCAGATACATATGCTTAAGAAAAATAAGGTCTTATTTTTCTAATTCCTAAAACCAAATGTATTTTATAATGTCATGAAATAATATAGAAGAAGAATCTTAGAGGCTAGTTAATTAGCTGTTTTAACAGTAAAATGAAATAGATTCTTCATTAATTGTAGTAATAATGTGAGTTTTCTTTTCTTTTTTTACCATTATTATACTTTTCTTACAGTTAAGTATGATGCTTTTGTTTTGGGAGCTCAGAACTAGCTTGATAAGTTCTTATCCATGATTCCATATAAATAAGAAACCAATCCTGGTATTGTGTCTATGTGGTTAAATCAAGTAGAGATTTGTTGATCATGTTAGATTTATGCAGAGAATTAAATTGTCCTATGCAGCTCAGTTAAGGCCAATTAAAGCTTATTTTGAAGTTTTAGACCATTTGTGAAAATTCAAAATGAAGGCTAAATAATGAATCAGTGTGGCTTTTTTCATCCCCCTCTTTTAAAAATCTTTAAGCTGTTGCTTTTCATTTTCTCATTAATAAAATTATTTTGATATAAATTTGGGGGTAATTTTATACATTTTTGTAATACTATTTATTGAACACCTAACTTCTTTTTTTTCTTTAATATATTTTATTTATTTATCTGACAGACAGAGATCACAAGTAGGCAGAGAGGCAGGCGGAGAGAGGAGGGGAGGCAGGCTCCCCGCTGAGCAGAGAGCCCGATGTGGGGCTCGATCCCAGAACCCCGGGATCACAACCTGAGCCGAAGGCAGAAGTTTTAACCCACTGAGCCACCCAGGTGCCCCATGAACACCTAACTTCTAAATGTAAGGTGCTGAATGAAGTTTGATTAGATAAGAGACTATACAGCACTATTATAGTCTCCAAGGAATTTGCAATTTAAATAGAAAGTCAAGTCCCAAACACATGAAAGCTTAAATAAACAAATAAATGAATGTTGGACAATATCAGAGAGAAAAATAGTATCAAGAGCATTGTTCTGCTTTTCAAATACCAGAAAGTAGATTTGGAGTAGAAAATTTAGGTAAGTACTAATTAATGTTCAGATACAGCAACTTAGGCTAACATTCAGTTACACTGCAATTTAATCACTTCAGTAGCAAGCAGGAGTATATGTACAGAGATACTCTTATTTTTTTAATCTGTGAATCTGGATATCTGTCTTTAAGACTGGGGATGAAAGGGAGAGTATGGGGAAGTATAATGTAAGAAGAGAAGGGGATATGATATCCACTGCAGAGTAGATTGGTATGTAGGAAAAGAGGGCACAGAGAAGATGGATAAAACCAAAACCCAGTTGACCTTAGGATTATGAATTCTTATGATACTTTAAAATATCATAATGCCATATTAACAATTAATCAATATTCACTAAAATTACTGTCATAATTAAAACTATTTGAGATAATTTTTGTATCCCATTCAGTCATCCAAATGGGTATGATCATACCCCATTGTATACTGAAGTAGGCACTATTGTTCCTTCTAAGGTGCTTACAGTGTTAGCTTGGAAAACAGATGCATTTAAGTACACAAAACTAACATGATATAGGATACATGTAGGAAGGTAGTGGAAGTAAAGCCTGGAAACCCAGTTTATATTCAGAGGATGGAGGGTTTTATTATAAGGTTAAGAAATATAGAATCAGTTTAGGTAAATGGGACTCATGGAAGATATTTAAATATATCTATTTGAATATATCTCTATCAATATGATATGATTGGGGCAGAGAGATTTGACAGTGTGGTCTGATACTGTCAGAACAAAATGAAGAGTTGATTGATGAAGAGAAAGATAAAGGCAGAAAGGTAGATCAAATGCTATTTTATTGCAGTGGCATGGTTAAAGTATGATAATGACTGAATGAGGGCTTTAATATTATAGACTAAAAGGAGAAAGATGATCTTGAAGACTTTGAAAATTCAGATATTTTAAGCCTTGAAGCCAGGTAGTAGCTTATCGGTTAGAGGCTTAGTTGGATAATTTTTAAAAATTGTAAATGCTTATTAAAAATTTAGGTTGCTCTTTCTTAGATAAAAATAAATTCATGCAATGCTAATTAAGTATGTACAAAATTTCAGTTTATAAAAGATTAAACTGCCTTCCTAATAGTATATATTTTAAAACATTTCATGGGCCCCAGGTAGTAAATCTAATGGAGGAAGAAGCTTGCAAGGACTATTTTTTACTCATTTCCCTTTAGTTCATGCAAATGTCTTGAAGTCCCAATTTGGGCAAAAGTATTATACATTAGATTCATAGTTAAAACATTTCCTTAAGGGCTCTAAGCCTAATACAGTGCTGTATGAACATGTATTTCTTAATAGACCCCTTTTACTTTTTTTAGTCAAGATTTGCCCTTTACTCTAAAAGCCCAAACTGTGAGTGTAGCTGAAATCTCCTACCATATCATTATTCCAATAAATTCCAAGAGAACTCTTTGTGAGTGACTTTTGACAATATTCAGATTCCTGAATTTATTGTGGCATTTAAAATTTTATGTTCACAAAATTGGCATTGTGTTAGCAGGCAAATTTCTTTTGAAAAGTCATTTTTATAGAAACAATAAGTCTGTAGATTTTGCTGTTTGCCAGTAGTCTACCCAACAGTTAGTTACAGTGGGTTCACAATATTTACTAAAACTAATGGAAAGGAGAAAATTAAATGACAGATGTTCTAAGAAAATCAAGGCCTTTTAAACAAAGACTAGTAGTTTTATCTTTGAACATATATGAAGAATTCTGTTAATAGAGAATTTTATCCCTTAGACCTCAAAGCCCTATTTTTATAATTTAACTGAAGCTCTTGAAAGTTAAATTATAACTTAACTTTCTGAGACTGAGAAAGTATGACACTGAGAAAGTATTCATCTTGTGGTAGCAGCATTCTTTCTCCCCCTTAGGAATGGAAAAAGACATAGGAAAAAGACATTTTAAAATTTTACCTAAATATTGACTTCTGTACCAGTGTAATAACTCCAACTGTACGACATGAATTAAAGACTTGGTTGGGTTTAGGTATAGCCTAAGTCTGTATAGTATAGTAAGTCTGAAAGTGATCATTATGCAACATAGCTTAGAGATGAAAAACACAAGGTTTGAAATCAGAAATGAATTTAGACGTCTGATTTTGCTACTACTAACATGTGACCTAGACAAGGTAGGTAGTGTATTTGTGCCATAGGAAATTAAAAAAGATAAATTAAAAATAAAATTTATGGCTACTGTAATGATTAAATTTATGGCTACTGAGATCACATAAAGCAGTACAATATCTATCACCCAGTAGTACAGGCTCAATAAATGGTAGACATTGTTCTTGTTTTTAATAAGGTCAGGTAGGCCCATAATTTTTTTTTAAAGATTTTATTTATTTATTTGAGAGAGCACAAGCAGGGAGCCCAACGTGGGGCTTGATCCCAGGACCCCAGGATCATGACCTGAGCTGAAGGCAGATGCTTAAGTGACTGAGACACCCAGGTGACCCAAACTAAGCTTATACTTAAACATTCCCTTTAAAACTCATAAAGAAAGGGGCACCTAGGTGGTTCAGTCAGTTAAGCATCAGACTCTTAGTTTTGGCTCTGGTCATGATCTCAGGATCTAGAAATCAAGCCCTGCTTCAGGCTCCACACTCAGCACAAGGTCTGCTTCTCCCTCTCCCTCTGCCCCATCCCCACTTGTGTGCTCTCCCTCTCTCTAAAATAAATAAACTTTAAAAACAAACAACAAAAACTGTTAAAGGCAAAAGGAAGGGAATTTCACTTGCCAGTTTGCCAAAAATGGAATAGGCATTAGATTCTGGGAAAATAAATTTATGATTAACTAAAAAGAAAATACTCTCTGCCTTCTTAAAAATCAGTTTTTTTCTCTTTTTGACACTTTGGTAACTTTTTATAGTATCAGAATTAAAGATTTTGCATTAACACTGTTTTCCCTCCTAATCTGTCACGTACTGATGTTTGCTTATATAAGGGTTATTTTAACACTTGTATAAGCTGCCCTGTTGTGTCTCTGGAAGTACAAAATGTGTCTTATTATTATATATATCAGAGTACATCACACCTATTATGTACTCAACAAGTATCATATATAAATTTCCTAAATCTCAGTTATTTCATATACTGTGCCTGTTAGAGATACTTGGTTTTTTATCAGCTTAACCACAGTAAACTATGTGATGATATTTTCAGACCTCATTCACAAATCTAATTAATTCTATGACTACTATCAGTGTTATGGCTACTAATTATTTCTATTACAATTCTTCAAAATATTTTTATGTTTTATACTAGTCAAGGTAGGCAAATAGTTGTAAAAATAGTCCAAAATCTCAGTGCCTTAATACAATAAATGATTCTTACTTATGTCCATCTAGTGTGGCTAGGATTGCCAGATAAAATATAGGATGCCCAAGCAGAGTGATATTAACATCATGGCAACATAGGTGTTGTGGAACCTAGTAGCATATGCCAAGGGATCTGAGAGGAGATTCAACCACTAGTTCATTAGGTAATAGGCAAATGGACATAAGTTGTGGCCATAGAACCTATTGTGAACTAATTCTGGCTCCTCTCGTCTGTGTTCCTGGAGCATCTGCAGACAGTGACTTGAGTAGTCACTTCTGGATGAGAGAGCCTTTGTAGAAGTGCAGTTTTCCAGAGAAGTTCTAGAACTCCATTGGAGAAGGGGTGGTGGGAAACCAAGTTTGGACACAGTGAAGTGGGTAAGAGGAACAGCTTGTTTTTGCTGACATCATCCCTCCTCCAAGATGGCACAGTTTAGGGCTAAATTAGACAATCTTCAACTTCTTTGAAAGAAAGGCAGAGTCAGTGAGTGAACCCTGACTACCCCAGCCGTGTGTCTCAAAGAGACTCATTACTCTCTCATAACATCTAGAACATTAAAAAGGGAATTCCGTGACTACGGGATGGGAGCAGAAATTTTATTAAAATTTTATTTTGCAATTATTTAATTACAACATACTGAATTTAATCAATTTTCATGTATTGTCCTTGTATCCTTTGATCATACAAAATTCATTCATTCCTTCTAGGTACTTTTTTGAAGATTCTTATGTATGCAATCTTGTTTTCTGTGAAGGAAGAGAGTTACTTCTTCCTTTCCAATCTCTCTGCCATTAATTTCTTTATCTTGCCTTATTGAACAGACTAGGACTGCCCATAAAATGTCAAATAGAAATGGTAATGATAGACATCTTTGCTTTGTTCCTTACCTTAAGGGGAAAGCATTTAGTCTTTCATCATTAAATATGACTCTAGCTATAGGTTTTCAAAGAGGGAAATTTATTGGATTTAGGATGTTCCTCTGTGTTTTTATTTTGCTGAGAATTTCTTTTTAAATTATGAATAGATGTTGAATTTTATCAAATGCAAATGCTTTTTTATACCTCCTGAATTGATCATGTGGTTTTACACCTTTATTCTTTCAGTATTAATTTTCAAATATTAAACCAGTCTTGCATTTATGGAAAAAAATCTCACTTGGTAGTGAGATGTTAGTGTGTACACTTATGAGAGATATTGGTCTGTGTTTTCTGGTATTTTCTTTGTCTGTTTTTGATGTCAGAATAATACAGGCCTCATAAAGTGAGTTTTAAAGTTTTATTTGGGCCAGGAATTTTGTTGGTGGGAAAGTTTTTACTAAGAATTCAATTTATTTATTAGATATGGACATATTGAGGTTTTCTGTTTCTTTTAAGGCCAGCTATGGTCATTGTTTTTTCTCTCAAGGTATTTGTTCATTTCTTCTGTGTTATCAATGTTATTGGCATACTGTTATTCATAATATTCCCTTTTCACATCAATAGGACAGCTATTACTATCACCTTCTGATTTATATCTTCTATCTTTTCGTGAGTCTGGTTTATTAATTTTATTGAATTTTCAAAGAACCTGCTTTCTGGTTATATATATATATATATATATATATATATATATATACATTTTTTTTTCCTATTTTCTACTCTACTAGTTTCTGCTTTTATCTTTAGTGTCTCCTTTCTTCTGCTTATTTAAGCATTAATTCGCTCTTCTCTTTCTAGCTTTTGAACATGGAAGTTTTGGTTATTGATTTTAAATCTTTTCTTATGTAAAATTTTAGTGCTATACATTTTCCCTATAGCACTGCTTTAGCTACATCCCACAAATTTTGATGTATTTTTATTTTCATTAGTATAAAATACATTTTTTTAGTATAAAATCCTTTCCAATTTTGCATGCAATCACTTCCTTTACTCATATTATTTAGGAGAATATTGTTTAATTTCCAAATGTATGGAGATTTTTTAAATATCTTTTTAATTACTAATTTAATTTTATTGTGTTCAGGTAACACATGTTGTATTTTATCTTTTTAAATTTACTGAGATTTGTTTTATGGCCCAGCACATGGTCTGTTTTGGTGAATGTTCCAAAAATACACATTAAAAAGAATGTATATTTTGCTATTGTTGTGTAGTATTTTATAAATTCGATTAGATCTAGTTAATTTATAGATTTATTCTAGTCTTTTATATCCTTGCTGATGTTCTATGTATTTATTCTATCAATTAATTAAGGGAGAAGTGTTAAAATCTCTACCTATAATTATGTACTTATCTATTTCTCTTGTCAGTTCTGACAGTCTTTGTTTCATTGTACTTTGAAGTTCATTAAATTAACTAGGTGCATATACATTTTAGAATTGTTTTGTCTTTTTGATCCATTGACTCTTTTATTATTATAAAACTATCCTTCTTTATCTCTGATATTCCTTGTCCTGAATTTTAATTCATCTGATATGTATATATAGGTACTCCAGCTTTCTTATGATAATATTTGCAAGTATGTCCTTTTCAATGCCCTTGCATTTAATTTATATATATCTTTGTATATAAAATATGTTCCTTGAGGCAGCATGTTCTGGATCTTGTTTTATTTTCTGAAATCTATGTATTTTATTGCTATGTTTTGATTGCTTATATTTAGTGTAATGGTCTGTATTTGGGGGTTGCCTTACCTATTGTTTTCTTTGTCTAAGTTAGTCTTTGTCCTTTTTCTTTTAATTTGACCTTTTTTTTTTTTGATCTTTTAATATTGGACTTTTGATATTCCACTTTATCTCCACTACTCCACTACTCCACAATTATTAGGTATACTTCTTTCTTTTTTTTTTTTTTCTTTCCTTTCCTTCCCTTCCCTTTCCTTCCCTTCCCTTCTCTTCCCTTCCCTTCCCTTTCTTTTGATGCTACAGAGGTTACAGTATCTACAATATACTTTTGTATATTTCAAAGTTCAAAGTTAGAAAATTATTGCTGATGTCAACTGTGTGCATCATTGATTAATTAATTACCAAAATTTTAAACTACTGAGATTGTAGTTTGAAGGTGATAGTTTTAAAGCAAAAATTAATGAGCACTACTTTATAAAGTTTCCTATTAATCTTTCATATTTGGCTTTGATTGAATTACCGCTTGTTGTTTTGTATTAAGGAGCATTCTTTTTATCAAATAGACTTTGTCCTAAAGGTGTACTTTCTCAAGAGAAACTTGGCCCTGTATACACTTGGCAGTACTACCCTTCACTCATTAGTTGATAGTTTACTTTTCATAGCAACTGTTTCAGATATCTCCTTTCTAAATGCTCTCACTTTCAGTTCTTCTCAATAACAGCTGATAATGTCATATCCTTTTTGACAGAGAAGAGTGAGACCATCTGGAATGAGCTGCATGACAGACTGCTTTCACCTCAACTAATTTCCATTTTCTTTTAACAGAAAGTGATGATAATCCCATCTTTTCTTGCAGTTTCAGAAGAGATGCCTTTCTTCCCTTCTTAGACTGTGTCCTGAATTTAACTTCTTTGTCTCTTAGAGACCTTACTCTCGTATTTTATCATCATCTTGAACTCCTTCCCCATCTGAACAAAACCTCCACTTGACTGCCATGTTCTTTTTAACTACTTTTTAATTTCTGTTCTATCTTTCTTAGCCAACACCTTTAAATGAGTAGTCTATAGCTAGTACCTCTATTTCTTAGCAACTCCCATCCTTCTTCATATCTTGTAATCTAGCTTCCACACTACAACCTCACTGTAATTATATTTCTTGGCCTGATGAATGCTTACTTACTTCAACACTAAGTTCCAGAATATTCATTTCCAAGAAGCCTTTTCCAGATAACCAGGGTGGACTTCTTATGGATATCTTTTTTTATTACTTTGTGTATCTAGTTCCCACTTTATACTATATTTACTTCTTTAGATATGTAATCATGTCTTATTTATATTTACATTGGCAGTGTCTGATATATAAGCTCATAATTAATTTTTTAGTTCAACTGAAAGTACCTTTTCCTTTCCTAATTTTTTTTTATCAGTGTGTCTTTCAACATTTTTAACCATCTACTTGAAATTGTCTTCTCTCTTGCCTTCTAAACCTTTCTGGTTTATTCCTTCAACATTCTTTTCTGAGAGCCGACTATTTGCAAATACTTGTTTGACACCATAAAATTATCATTATATATGTTTATGTAGCTTTGAGTGAAAGTAACCTATATACATATATATATATGTTAATAAAAATAATTATTATAGTAAATAATACATTTACTTATTATATAATATAATTATATAATAAATATATCACATAACAATCCTATAATAAATAATATATTTATTATTTATTAAATAATATTAAATAATATATTTAATGTTAATATTATTAAATAATATTAAATTATATATTATTTATTTAAATGTATTATAAATAAAATTATAATAAATAATATAAGAAAATAATTTTTTTGCTATTATTATTCCTTTCCATCATGTTAGCTTTTCTTTAAGATTCAGCTCAATCAACACTGTCTTTTGTGAAGATAACCCCAGTGTTAGGTTGTTTTCCTCTTAATGTGAGCTCCTATAGAACTTACAGTAAGCTATGTTCTGAATAACCTGTGTCTTTGGTGAGGTGCTCATCTCCTGGGTATTGCAGAGAGGGATCAGGATACTCTGGGGATCGACTTAACATGAACTGTATCAGGGAATTGGTGTGTGGAAGATAGGTGACAGTGCCTCTACTTAGGCATAAATATCCAAATTTTTCACAAACATATGAAGAATAGGTAATATTTTTACCAAGGCCATGTGATGCAGTACAATAAATGATAACTGTTCTCCCAATGTAATGGCATTTGTTTCCTTCCAAGATATTCCTCTTTATTTTTCCCTTTAATGCAATTTCAGGGGTTAGAAACCACACATTATGGTTGGTTTTACCCCATAGCTATGTTTTTACCATTCTGTATTATTTTTGATAGTATATATTACCTTACAGTATAAAATAGTCATTTCTCTCTTGTTTTGTTCTACAATAAACTTAAGAATAGAATCTTATATTCTATTTCACTCAACTGTATCTGGCAAGTGCCAAGTCCAAGTTAGAAACATAATAAATATGTATGTAAATTTTATTTTATTTTTTTTAAAGATTTATTTATTTGAGAGAGAAAATAGGCAGAGGGGCAGAGGAGAGGAAGAGAATCCTTTTCCCTGTTGAGTGTGGAGCCTGGTGCAGGGGTCAATCCCAGGAGATCTCAATCCTGAGACCATGACCTGAGCAGAAACCAAGAGTTGGCCACTTAAGTGACTAAAACACCCAAGTAGCCCTGTTTCTAAATTTCAGATGGACCACAAACAATAAGCTCCCGATATTTACTACTGTTCAGGGATAAATCCAGAAAATCTAATTTTTCTAACTTTTCTATCATCTAATATACATGTTTAAGCTATGCACTTTCTTTAAGTACCTCTTTAGCTATACCTTACAAATTTTGATACAGAAGGTTTTTGTAGTTCAAATCTAAATAATTTTCTATCATGATTTTATATATTTAGAAAAATGTATTTTTAGTTTCTGAAAGTATACAGTTTTAAAATAAAAGTTTTATTAATTTCTAATTTTATTGCTTTATATTCAAAGAATAGAATCCATAAATATATTCTTGGCTATTTTTGATACCTTCTTTATGGCCTACTTTGATCTATTTTTTATGAATATTCCAAGACTGTTTGAAAAAAATGTATTTTCTATTTATGGGTACTGGGTCTTATAAGTGTCCTTTAAATCAAACTTATTAATTGTGGCTGAATCTAATTTTTAGTCTGTTTAATATATGGGTTTTTGAGAAGTCTCAATCTCACTATGATTATGGGCTTGTCCATTTCTCTTTGTAATTTTGTCAGTTTTGCTATATGTATTTTGAAGTTATACTGTTGGGTACATTAGGGATGAGTTATAACTTGATTGTTGTAAATTGTTATTTTTATTATTAAGTAAAGACCTTTGAATCTATCAATGCTTTTTGCGTTAAATTTTACTCTGTTAGACAAAACATCCAGTCTTATCTAGTTGAATAATCACTGATAGTGATTTCACAATGAAAGAAGTGATTACTTTATGGTTCCATTTTCAAAATGGTGTTTAAAATGAAGTTAACTTAATGGCTATATGTGATTGGCAACCATATATTAAAATTTGATCTTGAAAATGAATTATGTGGTCATCTTATAGTAGTCAAATTTACAATTCATATGAAATGATACTAAAAATAAGTTGACATTTCCTATGTATTAGCACCATTGATTCACCTACAGTGAATGCTCGCATGAAGATTATATAATTTATTCTACTTTAGTGTCTTTAAAACTATCCAAGCCTAATTAGAAAATAGTGAAGCAAGAATCAGTTACATTGACTTCTGTCAATTTGTCTTCCAGGAACTTGATATGCTTGTTTGATATAAAATAAAACAGGCTACTTTGGATTTAAGATACTTACTAGTTTTATAAATGACATAACATTTATTTTATCTAGATATAAAACATGTCCTCCTATTAGCATTGATTCATTCCAGCCTATTTTTACTGACCACATTCCAGGTACTACTAAATGCTGCATATATAAAGGAGGAAAAGACGCCTTTTCCTTTAAGGCTAAGTATTTCCAGTCTGTACAGAGAAAATCTCATCATAATATGGTTGGTCCTACAATAGAATTTTTTAAGAGTTACAGAAAGGAAACATAAGTTCTTATTCATCTTTTGCTGATGAAGGTATATATTGCTAAAATTACATACCTAAAGTGTGGTCTATTGTTTCTCTGAAATGTCAGAAAAATAGAAAAGAAGAACTTAAATGAAAAGAAATGGGTTTAAAATATAAGGTCAGTAAGACAGATAAGTTAGGGTGTATGGAATTTCCTTTCTGGAAATACTAAGAACTGAATTGTTACTAAACGTTTTTAATGTTTCATGCATTCTAAAGTGAATGTATGCTTTTCCCTTCTTCAACTCCTTCATCTACACTTAATGTGTGTTCAGTGTTAGCGGGGTCATTGCACTGGAACAATGCCTATGCTCGAAATCTGGGAGCCATCCATGATCTGCCCTTCTTCCTTACTCACTTGTGATTTACCTTCATTAATCCTGGCAGTTTTAAACTTTGAAAAATGTTTTGTTTTGTTTACGATTTTATTTTCAAGTAATCTCTACACCCAGCGTGGGGCTCGAACTCGGGACCCGGAGATCAAGAGTCCCATGCTTGACTGACTGAGTCCGCTGTGTGCCCCTGAAGCCGTTATTTATCCATCCACATTTCTTCTCCGCTGATGCCCAAGCAGCTCAGCCTATCACTGTGCAACTTCAGAAGGCATCTTCCCTTGTCCCCTTTATTTCCTTTTCTCAGGGAGCTACGACACCTATTTAAAGCAATAGATTTGGTGATCATGTGCTTTTTCCTCAAAAGTCCTTAATCAGGGGCGCTTCAGTGGCTCAATTGGTCCAGCATCTGCCTTCAGCTCAGGTCATGATCCCAGGGTCCCAGGATCAAGTGCCACATTGGGCTCCCTGCTCAGCCAGAAGCCTGTTTGTCCTTCTCCCTCTGCCTGCCACTTCCCCCTGCTGGTGCTCGCTCCCTCTCTCTCTCTGACAAATAAATAAATAAATAAAATCTTTAAAAAAAAACAAAAAAAAAAAAACTTTTTAATCTTTATATTGATCCTCTGTTAAAATTAAAATCACCTTCTCTTGCCACACTTTGGAATCACTGTGATTCAGCCATACTGACCTTTAAAATAATTTCTTATGCTCTGTCACTCTCTTGGTCACCATAGGGTCTTCACTTTTTCATCCTTCTAGTTTATAATATTTTAGTTCTGTTACCTCACTTTTTCTTTTTTGCCCCTTTATCAGTATCTCTTTCTTTAGCTTCTCAGCCTAAAGTGTTACTTCTAGGAAACATTCTGTAACTCTCCAAAGTATGTTTTCTCTCTTTTTATTTTTTCTTCTGGCATTTATCGCTTTAGTAAATAAATATGTGTGTAATTATGTTTCTTCCTCTAAGATTATAAACTCTTGGCAACAAAAATAAAGTTTGTTTGGTGTGGAATCAGATATATAGTAGACACAAGTATTTGTTGGATTAAAAAAATGTACTCATGAATGAGAATTATGAAGTAAAAAAATTTATTTAAAAATATGTAAAATCTTGGGGTGACTGGCTAGCTTGGTTGGTGGAGCATGCAACTCTTGAGCTCAGGGGGTGTGAGTTTGAGCCCCATGTTGGGTGTAGAGATTACTTAAAAATAAAATCTTTGAAAAATATAAAATAAAATATATGAAAACGTAAAACATTTCAATCATGTTGTCATTTAAAGACTTCAAATTTTTGCAATTGAATTTCTTTTTTTTTTTTCTTTTTTTTAAAAGAGAGAACACATGAGTGAACAAGCTGGGGAAGGGAAGGAAGAGGGGAGATTTTTTTTTAATTTTTAAAATTTAAACTCAATTCATTAACATATAATGTATTATTAGTTTCAGAGATAGAGGTTAGTGATTCATCAGTCTTATATAATACCCCGTGTTCATGACATCACACGCCAAGAGGGAGAGAATCTTAAGCAGGCCTCATACCCAGCATGGAGCCAGACACAGAGCTAGATCTCATGACCCTGAGATTGTGACCTGAGCTGAAATCGAGAGTCGGATGCCTAACTGACTGAGCCACCCAGTTGCCCCGTAACTGAATTTCAAGCCACTTTATATGAAAAGGCTCTCTTGCTAAATTTTTTAAAATTTGAAATCTTTTTATTCTTCCTTAAAATCCACTGTTATAATACACTATACCAAATGAATTTTACCTGCTTCCAAAAAGCAAATTGACTGTTTAAAGATAAAGATTTCTTATCTTGAGAATACCCAAAAGAATGTGGTGCAGTGTCTGAAGGCAGATAGTTGCAAAGGACGAATTCTAGGTGTTTTGAGGAGTGTTGCCATACTCTAGAGCCCAGGACCGCTTTGTAATTTAAGATTTGGTATATTTGTTTTTAAAAAATATATAGTCATATTAACTCTTTATGTTGAAATTGTAGTTAACTATCTCTGATGACTAAATATGTTACAGATTTCAGATTGGCGAACATCAGTGATTACTGTAAAACAAGTAGTTGGAGGTTAGAAGAATAGTAGATGAAGTTTGACCACATGTGTCTCAACCAATGTCTCATGAGATTTATTATTATTATTTTTTCTTTTAAAGCAAGTTTCTAGCATGATTTTCTTTACTTTTGCCTCTCTGTTCTAATGGAGAGTACCAGTTATTTGCTGAATTTCTCATTTTTTTTAGTCTAATTAACTATATTTTTATAGGTAATACCTTTGAGACCTTTGTTAAGGCACTTCTTAGGTTACCTCTCTACCAAAACATTACACAGATGTAAAAGCATCCTTTGCAGGCATCCCTTAATCTGTATGGTTATATGTGCTAATATATAGTAATGTTTTGTTTTGTTTTGCCTTGTGGCAGCAATTAGATAATTTCAAGCCCAGTAACAGAATTAAGCAGAGGCATATTCTATATTAGTAAAAAAGATTTAGAAAGCTAGCCCCTGTTTCCAATTTGGAGCCTATGTAAACAAATATTTCCATTTAATATTTTACTTTTATTTCATTTTGTACTTTTTTATAATTCATCAATTATGCCACTTTTAAGAAAACAGTAACTCATATCTTTTAAAACCAAACAGTAGTATTTCTGCTTAAATCACTGTTGAGTTATCTTTTTATATATATTTATTTATATATTTATATAAATACTTAAATATATATTTATATATTTATATAAATAAATATTTATTTATATATTTATTTATAATTACATAACTGAAGACAACTAAAGTTTGAAGCTTAATCTTAGTATGGAAATCATCCAAAAATATTGTGATGTCATGAAATAACTTGAAATTTACTTTTTTAAAAACCTATTAAAATTCTGCTTATGCATATGTAGCTATTCTAG
Source organism: Martes martes (assembly GCF_963455335.1). Taxonomy (NCBI): domain Eukaryota; kingdom Metazoa; phylum Chordata; class Mammalia; order Carnivora; family Mustelidae; genus Martes; species Martes martes. The sequence continues at coordinate 60,411,657 of NC_137892.1, forward strand.
ATAAAATTTTTGGAAATTTGTTACACTAGATGCATGTTGTTTCAGGTCCATGCCAATAATGCTATTAAAAGAAAAAACTGAGATTTATTGACTTCAAATTTCTTCCTACCAAAGCTGTAAATTTCAAAAGCAATAATATATTTCGGAAGAGATATGCCTTTTTGCAAAACTTTTTAAGTGACTTACAAGTGATAGGACTTTTTAAAAGATGAATATATAATGATTACATTCTTCTTGGAAAAATTAAGCACACAATCAAAAATTTAAATGATTCATATTATTGATACAGAGCTGTAACTCCATGACTATAATCTGTACTGTGACAAAGATTTTTTTTTAAAGGACCTAAAAATAGAGGTTCTGGAGTCATATGATCAAAATCTTGGAATCTAAAACAAGGCCATTTAGGGTGACAGAATAAGCAGCTGAGAAAGGTCCTATAGCAGACCACTGAGAGGAAGTCAAGAAAGGTCAGTAGTTCCGCCTGGGAGATCTTGGAGGCTAGTAGCAGGCAACACATAGTGGTATGTGCGAGTAGTCATCACTAGGTTGGTATGGAATGAGGAATGGAAATGATCTGCAGGTAGCAGATGCTATGCACCATGGGTGCATGGCAAGAAATATCAAGTGGGGTCTAGGCAGGTGAACTATCTGTATCTAGGGAATGCACCTGCAAATAGTGAAAATTCAACTGTGGAAGTTCAGTGACAGAACATAGTCCTTACGAATTAACATGAGGGAAGAACTCAGTAGAACGTTTTGCTCTAGTCTCTGAGACATTGAGCTGCTAGTTAAATGGGAACTGAGCTGGAAACCCAGCAAATGGAAGTTAAAAAATGGACCTTTTGCCACAGGGATTGAGGATGGACCCTAGTTACTTTGCATCAGTGTGCAGGGTCAGAACAGTCATCGCAGTGAACCCTAAACTCTGGTTTCAGTTGTCTTTATGTTTTCTCTAAGAGAAAACATATGTTATGTTTTCTCTAAGAGCTAGCTTGGCTCGAGTCTAGATGGGATTGGGGGTACCTGCAGTTAACAGTTAAGGAGCCATTTCTTCGTAGAGAAGAGGAAGGCAGAGCTGGAGCCTGGCAGGCAATTATAACTGAAGAAGAGATACTGCTTTTGACGTTCTTCTCCTTGCTATGCTTCCCTCCTGTCAAGGGGAAAAAACAGATTCACACGCGACATACTTCAAAGCCACTGAAAGAATTGTGAGACCAGGAAAACCATTACAACCTAACCTAGGAAATGTGTGTGTGTGTGTGTGTGTGTGTGTGTGTGTGTGTGTGTTTTGTATAAATATATATGTGTATGAAATTTATTATCAAGGTAGTAGACATACAATGTTTGATATTTGTTTCAGGTCTACAGCATAGTGATTCAACAATTCTTTACATTACTAGGTGCTCACCATGACAGGTGTAGCTGCCATCTGTCATCATACAAAGTTATGACAACATTATCGACTATATTCTCTATGCTGTACTTTTCAACCTTGTGACTTACGTACTTTAAAAAAAAATGTTGTACCTCTTAATCCCCTTTACCTATTTTGCCCATCCCCCTAGCCACCTCCCCTCTGGCAACCACCTGTTTCATTCTGTTGTTTATTTTTAATCAGGAAGGTTGATTTAATCAAAATGTAGTATTGACACATACATACATACTCTGCAACAGGTCAAGTACAATAACCTCTAAGGATCTTCAGAGTTCCCCAATTTATAGATGCCCCATGAAAATGATCTTCAAAATGAAATAGTCGTTTTGGGGGATAAGTGTATTACTTTTCTGTTGCTGCTGTAACAAATCGCCACGAAGTTAGCATCTTAAAACAGCATAAGTTTATTACCTCATAGTTCTTTAGGTCAGAAATCTGGGTTGAGAAGGCCGGTTTCTCTACTTCGGTCTCACAAGGCTGAAATCAAGGTGTGAGCCAGCTGAGCTCTTCCCCGGAGCCTCTGGGAAGCATCCACTCTCAAGCTTAGGGAGACTCTTTATAGAATCCAGTTTCTTGGGGCATCTGGGTGGCTCAGTGGGTTAAGGCCTCTGCCTTCGGCTCGGGTCATGATCTCAGGGTCCTGGGATCGAGCCCCGCATCGGGCTCTCTGCTCAGCGGGGAGCCTGCTTCTCCCTCTCTCTCTTCCTGCCTCTCTGCCTACTTGTGATCTCTCTCTCTGTCAAATAAATAAATAAAATATTTAAAAAAAAAAAAAAAAGAATCCAGTTTCTTATGGTTGGCGAGTCAGCCAGGGCTGCTCTTTGCTTGTAGAGGCACTGCATTCATAGGCCCTGGGGGTTAGAGCATAGGTACCTTTGGGGGCCATTCTGTCTACCACAGAGGGAATTATTTTTTCCAAGGGATAATTCCAATAATTCAGTTTCCCTTACTGGGTGCTACTAGAAATAGTTAAAATACGTAGATTCTCAGACAAAGACGAGACAAAGACTTTCATCTTTAAGGTCAAAAAGGAAAATTAGGGCAATCTACTAGAATCTATAATGGTTAAAAACTTGTGAAAGAGGGTACAACATTAATATTTCTAACATCTTTTCCTTGTGTTTGTCTTTAAACTATGGTATTTTGAAATATTGTTGGAGGTTACATTATTAAGTGACTAAAATGTTTGTGGATAGGGAGGGGGGATGTTTACTGGAAAAGTTCACCAGTTTTGTAAACTAACAAAAGTTGGGCCTACAGTTTGACCATGTGGTCTTAATGCAGGCTTATCGCTTTAATAAAAACTTACCCAACCTCTGACATTGGTATGAAGACAATACTTCTCAAGGACTGATATTATATGGATGCTAAACATGTTTGTCATAAATATCGTCATTTTGTTTTAAACAAAAAATTTTATGTGGTATTTATATAAGTTTTCTTAACTCATAATTATCATTTTGAGGAGTAATCAAGCCAAGTTCAAAATTTTGTATGATCAAACTGAATCCATGAGTCTTCAAATAGCCCCAGGCACATAATGACCACTTATAATTGGGGTTGCATATACAAATGTAAAGATACCACCTAGAACTTAGTTATCTCAAAACAAATCTCTTACGTCAGCTCTTTTTCCTTATACTCTACCTTTTCTAATAAAGCCGAATTCAGAATTCCAGGAATCGGATTTCTAAGACGTGGCTGCTGTTCTGAAAATTAACCACCAAATTAAGGTTGCCTCCTGAAAGTATCCTTTAGGAAGGATACCATTTTTGTGTTTATCAGCGTCCTGCATTTCTTTTGCACTTGAAGCATTTTTTTTTAACACCAGTAGCTCCTTCCCTTCTGTTTGCCTGTCTTATTTCCCATGCTTCTTGGCTTTTATATGAAAAAGTCAGCATTTTGTAGAAATTACCAACCAATCAAAGCTCTCTTTTTCTTCCGTATGACAAACACCAGCTACAATATTTATTTTGCCAACTCTCATCACGTTCTGTATTTCTTAAGTGTCAGGGTCCAGGGTCTACTTCTTCACTGATGTTTGGTTTTTGTTACTTAATTTTGTTTTTAATGCTATCCCTCTTTTGGAATCCAGAGGGGTTGTAATACTATTCTTTGGATAATTAAGGTTGAGTGAAAGCAACATATAAAATTTTTTATGATTTAAAAACAGGCCTAAAAAGTAGTACAACAGTCAATGATCCTGGTTCTCCAGACTATAAGAAGGTGACTGAGGGGAGTTGACTGGGGTTGAGTATGTAGTACTAAAAATGAACTTGTGTAATCAATGCAAACAAATGCCCAGAAATAATGTTAAGTGATTTTTAGATTATTGCTAGGATCTAACTTTCCAAACAGACAAACTTGAACTTCATAGTATTAAAATTAAAATGTTTTATATTTTATTTTATTTAAATAAGAGTTCTTGTTTAAGTTAGAAATGTCCTCATATTATTTAACCTTAAATTTTAGGGATTAGGTTTGTTTTAAGTAAAGTTAGTGTTTGGTCCCATTATTGACAAAACTGGCAGTGTGTATAATAATGTTCCTTTATGTTATAAGTAGAAATAAAATGAAATTTCAGAAAGTTTTTGGGAATTTTATTAAAAATCATTTGTATAATTTTAACAGTTAACTGTGTATCCACCCGTTGTCTTTCATGGATTATTTTTTGTCATTTGCATAATTATAGTATATATATTCTATACTCAATTCTACCTTTGGTGTGTTTCACAAAGCATTATATCATAAACGAGTTCCTGTGTTGCCCAAATAATTCCATTTGTAACCATTATTTTTAATAGTTGATCATGGCTTGTCACTTAAATGTGCTACAATTTATTTAAACATTACATTATTGCTGAATTTTTAGGTTACTCTGAGTATTTCTTACTATAAATATATGACAGTGAACATATTTTATGTGTGCTATTTTTCTAATAGTTCAGAATTTATATTTGAATAGTATCTGAAAAGAAGGATCACTTAGTCAAAATTTATTAATTTTTTATAACATATGATATATACATATAAAGTGCTTTTTACAAGTGTACCAATTTCCCATGCCACCAATAACTTAGAAAAATCCTCTCCTGGAGAGATTCTTAAGCATATTTCCCTAGTTATCAATAATATCTTAACTATTAGAAACTAATAACATTTGCAAAAAATGACCCTTTGAGTTTTGTGAGAACTTTCTTTTATAACTGATAACTGAAAAGATTTCCCCCCACCAGTTTTCTAGCATTTGAAAAAAATAACTCAAGAATAATCACTGAAGAGGTTCACATAATTTTAGGCAAATAATTTAGAAATCAGTACCTAGATACAGAATGGAGGCATTTGGGAATTATAAATATCAAGAAAACATCCTCAAATATCTAAAAGAAAAAAACAGATCACATCCCTAGGAACAAAAATCAGGACAGGATCAGATTTCTGCAACACTAAATACCAGCCAACAGTGGTATCTCTAGTTTTGATGAGAGTCAACAAATATATTTGCATATATAAGGGTTTGGAAAATGATATTGATATATCCTCTGGCCAGCCTAGAAATGTATAAAAATTAAAACTCCTGAGTAGCAAATATTCTGTTATTTTTTAAGAAACTGATAGTGGGGCGGGGCACCTGGGTGGCTCAGTCAGTTAAGCGTCTCCTTTCAGCTCAGGTTATGGTCCCAGGGTCCTGGGTAGAGTCCTGCATCAGGCTTCCTGCTCAGCAGGGAGTCTGCCTCTTCCTTTCTCTCCTGCTCATGCTTTCTCTCTCACTATCTCAGTGTCTCTGAAATAAATAAATAAAATCTTAAAAAGAAAAAACCAGAAACTGATAGCAGAAACAATAGATAAAATTGGAGTTCTTTATTTTGATGCTGAAAGTATGGTTACAAAACTGAGTGGAAAGGCTAGAAGTTATTACTGAAAGAAGAGATGATGAAAATAAAAAGTGTGTGCCTAAAACTGCAGATGTTTAGAGTAAGAATCAGGGAACGGAAGAGGGAGATGTAGAATAGGAAGTGTAAGGTGGCTTCATTTTTTATCAGGAAAAGGTAAATGATATTGTTTGTCTTAATTTTAGTACCTGTAAAACTTAGGATAAAGACAATTCATTTCTTTTTTCTAATTTTAAAGGACATTTCATTAGATGCATATTAGAGGACTTTTCTTGCTCACAAGTGAAACAAATATAGCATAAAATTTCAAAATAAGTGGATGGGAGATATAAAATAAACACCAGGAAGAAGAGCTCGCACTACTGATTTCAAAGTAGATTCAAGGCAGTGATTATTAAACATGAAAAAAAGGAAGAAATGGACAAGCAAGAATTGTGTGGTATTATATATACGTGAATAGAGACAATATGAAGGAATTACACAAATGGAAAAAAAGGTAGACTATGGATATTTTATTAAATATTCATGGGAATTTATGAAAATTGACCATTGGTTAGACCATAAAAAATTGTTCAACAAACTCCTAAATATAGAAATTGTATACTACATCTTATCTAGATGCAGTTGGGAAAGCTAGAAATTAAAAACAAAAGTAAAGCCTCCAACCCTTTGTAATTTAAAGTATATCTTTGCTTATCGACAAGGTTTGATGTTGGTGTTCTCATATTTTTTTTTCTAAATCATCTAGTCAGTATAATTTTAGTTTCCAGTTATATCCAATAATCAAAATTATACTGATTAGATGATTTAGGGAAAAAATCATGAACATCAACATCAAACCTTGCAGATTCAATCAAAGGTAAATTCAGAGCCAAACCTTATAGTTTTATATTCTTTGTGTTAAAAAAAAAAAAGGAAAAAAATTATTTACTAATTTAATTGAGAAGTTTGAAAATAAACAATAAAGCCTTTAAAAGAAGCATGAAAATAGAGATAATTTTAAAAAGCAAAAGAAGTAATGTCTGGCAAAGATAATGATGACAATGCTAATTTAGTTGAGAAGAGAGAAAATGGATCCTCATCATCTGTTTCAGGGCCAGCAGTCAGTAAGGCAGTCCAGGGCAGGTGAGCAGCTCTGCTCCATGGAATCATCCAGAGACTGAGACTGAGGCTGGCGGCGTGATAGCAATTAGATCTCTAATTAAAAATAAGTAGGATAGGGCGCCTGGCTGGCTTAGTCAGTAGAGCATGCAACTCTTGATCTGGAGGTTGTAGGTTCAAGCCCCAAGTTGAGTGTAGAGATTACTCAAAAATAAAATCTAAAAAAAAAAATAAAAATAAAAATAGGTAGGCTACATTCCAAACTCTCAAGACCAAAGCCTGGATGTGGCGTATTCCTCTTCTGCTCATAATCCATTCATGAGAACTTTGGTTCTTGGTGAGAAAAAGGGAGACAGAAATACAATGTAGCTGGGCTGCCATACGCTTGGCTACAGTTCTTTTACCATGGAAGAAGAGGAAAAACAGATGTTTGTGGTCTACTAGCAGTCTCTCTCACAGCTGCTGCAGAGGACATTTTTTAAGTATGTGAAAGTAGTGTGAATATGGATAAAACTAAAAATCTCAATGAAATGAAGTGTTCTGGGGAAAATGTAAATGAACAGAATTGAAGCAAATAGAAGTTTAGAAAATATAAAAAGAATAATGACTGTAATTAGTTCCAAAATTGCCTTTGTATTCAGGCAGTTTTACTGCTGCATATTTTTTGACTTTCAAAAAGCAGACAAACACCATATTATAAAACTTCTTCACAGCATTATATAAGATAGTTTGACATCCAGTTAATTTTAGGAAGGTAAAATAATCTGGATGTTCAAGTTTGAAAGATATAATACAGCAAGGAACATTCTAAACCTGTCTCATTTAGAGTATAGAGGTCCTGAATAAAATATTAGCAAGTTTTAATTCATTAGCCTATTAAGAGGATCACCCATGGGGCGCCTGGGTGGCTCAGTGGGTTAAGCCTTCTGCCTTCGGCTCAGGTCATGATCTTAGGGTCCTGGGATCGAGCCCCACATTGGGCTCTCTGCTCGGCAGGGAGCCTGCTTCCCCCTCTCTCTGCCTGCCTCTCTGCCTACTTGTGACCTCTCCCTGCCAAATAAATAAAAATCCTTAAAAAAAAAAAAAAAAAAAAGAGGATCACCCATGATGATCAAGCATAGCTTAGCTCAGAAATACAAATACAATGATGCTTTAAGTTTAAAAAAAAACTATCAATATATGATTACTTATATCAAGCTTCCCAAAAGAAAAACCAAAGTACCAACCAAATATAAAAAAGGCGCAAAGCATCTTTTTAAATTTGATTTCTTTGAAAATTGTTTTTAGAATACTAAGGAAAAAAAGATTTTTTAGTATGATAAAGAATATGTCTTCAACCAACAACCAAATATTTAATTGTGCTTTGCATTAAAATTATAAAGATAAGATATTACCACCATTTTAAATGTTTCTCAGAAAACTTCCTGCATATGGCTTAAAAATAGCAGAGAGAGCTTAATAGTAAAAATCAACTTCCTGTCCAATCTCTTCCAACTCACCCTTCCCTTTAATCAGTTCTTCCTGTTTCTAATAATCATGGCCCTATTTCAGTTCTGTTATTACCTTAACAATTTTACATATACTTAAAATACTTCTTCTATTGCACCAAGTACAGACTTTATATCTTGATTCCCGGGTGTATATTAGGTAACTGGTTCTCTAACATCCTTAGTATATAAAACTGCAATTTAATGTGTAGAATCTTGATAAATGCTAATTTAGTAATCAATTGTATCCTAATTTTATTTTTAAGCAAAATTTTATTATATGCCTATTGTTTTGAAACCTCCATACAGAAGTATATAGTTTTTTTTTTCTGTCAGAGGCCACCAGTGATAATAACTAACATTAAAATAAAAATTCTTTTTTGTTTGTTTGTTTAAAGATTTTATTTATTTATTTGACAGAGAGAGATGTAGCAAGAGAGGGAACACAAGCGGGGGGAGTGGGAAGGGGGAGAAGCAGGCTTCCCACTGAGCGAGAGCCCAATGTCCAGCTCGATACCAGGACCCTGGGATCATGACCTGAGCCAAAGGCAGACGCTTAACAACTGAGCCACCCAGGCACCCATAAAATAAGAATTCTTTTCGTTTTTATTTAAGAAGATAAAATGTAAAATAACAGTATATCTCTCTGTTCTTTAAATTCAGAAATAGGGAATTAAAGGAGAGTAAAAATATTTTTAAATGGAGTTATGCAATAGCATTTAAGAGAAAGGGGAAAATGGGAAATGGTGCTGGACATATATACAAGGGAAAAAGAACACAAAAAGAAGGGGCACAGATTGACTTACACCTTCTTAAAGGGTAGCATTACATAACTATAGGACATCCAAGAAAGGAAAATGGCCACATAGACTTAAGCAAAGATAAATATATAATAACATGCAAAGATTTCATGGTGACTCTTTAAAGTTCATTTTACTATCTCCTTGGGAAAGCAAATCACCAAATTTAATGTATCGCATATATAAAAGTAGGTAAAGTTATATTAGTGACTTGGGGAAATACAAAAGAAAAAGTGAAGTTGTCACTCTCAAAAACCCTTGAAATTTAAGACTATGACAAAGTAAATGATTTAAGAGCAGTTTGAAAATACATATCGGAAAGTATATATTGAAAGCATACAAGTTAATCCAGTAGAGAGACAAAACACTTTTAATCATAATTAATATTTTCACTTTTGCCCTGAAGTCTCATGTATTCAGTTTAGTTAGAAGAAATATTTTAAAGTCATAATATTTACATGTTTTTCTTTTTTTGAGAGAGATAAAAAGTGAACCCTAAATAATCATGCATCTATTACATAGTAAAGGATTTTTCATGGTATTCTAATGGGAATTCACACAAATCCAGCGAAACTGATGCTTTCTGGTAGTTCTTAATATAATTGAAATACTTGCTCTTCTTTTGTGATTTAGTCACAACCCTCCAAAATAATACATACTTTATAAGTTAGAGCCAGCAACTTTCTGTCAATCCTCAAGTCAAGAGATAAATTTCTCATAAGTTGGAAGTAAGCTTGAAACAAGTCCCAGAAATTGTAGCAATGACAGTTCATAGTCTCTGGGTCATGAGATGAAGCCCCACAGTTGGCTTCCTACTGGGCATGGAGCCTGTTTGACATTCTCTCTCTCTCTCCCCCTCTCCCTCCGCGCCCTCCTCCTAACCCCTGCTCGCACATTCTCTCTCTCTCTAAGAAAAAATAAAAATAAATCGTAGCAATGAACTCCAAGAAATTTTGTACTTCTTCATTCTACATATATCCCTAATCCCAAAAACTTGATTCTCATTCTCCTTACAGATTCAAAGCGTGTATTACTTATAGTGCTACAGTATATAAATGAGCAAGTTAAGTGATTTGAGAAATACACTCTTTCACAATGCTTGCAGTGTGATTTAGTGTACTTCTGGAGTATTTATTATCAGACTAGTATTTGTTAATGATTAACACGGTGTGCCAAATGCTACCCTAAACTTGAGTCCACACGGTACAATAAAGGGTGAATTATCCCTTGTCAATAAATCCCAGAAGAATGGATGCATGATTTAGCTCAAAAATGCGGTCCATAGAGTGAAGTTTGGGCTGAAATGCTCTGAAGTAGTGCTCGTACTGGGTAAATAAACTGGATAATGACTAAGATTCTGTTCATTTCACTTCATGTCCTTAGGCCTAGGCTAGAAATTACTATCACACCAGAAAACTACATCATCATGCTGTAAATCATAAATCATCCAGCTATAATAAACTCTTCTCTCTTCAAGAAACAGTTTGCTATTTCTATTCTGTTTTTTTCTTCTTTTCTTCTTTTCTATTTTCAAGAATACTGTTTGCCTAAAGCGTGATTATTAAGAAAGAAAATTTTCCACAAAATTCTTGTGCCCCTGTGAGGGAATAGGTGCAAACCATAGGAATTTGGTACTTCTTGACATGTGGGGAGGCAGTCTCAACAACAGAGTAAGAGGCATAGTTAAATGTTAGTCACCATAACGTGATCCATTAGTTTCTGTGGCTTATTCATTCATTCCTGACTATTCTATTTAAGGTTATAATCCCTACCCCCTTTACTGGAAACTCCCTGTTCCCTGTTCATTTTTCCTCCATAGAACTCATTATCTTTATTTTCCCACTAACATACTAATTTCTACATGGCAAGGATTTTAAGGAATTTTTTTCCTGTTGTGTTAACTGCTCTGTTGCAGAGCGTATAAGAGTTCTTGACAATATATATATTATATACATATTTTTATAAATATATTTTATATATTTTTACATATATATTTTACATATTTATTTACATACATATTTACATATATATAAATATATATGATATATATTTATATGTAAAATATTTATATTTTATATATAATATAAATTGCATTTATTCAGTAATTTTGAAATCATGAAATGAACATTCAGAAGCCATTTTTAAAGATTTAATTGTTTAAATCTTTATCTGAGCTATACATTTTGTTTCACTTTTAAATAATAGCTGAAAAATACCATAGGAAGCATATATAATGAAGAACTTTGAAGAAAAAGCTTACTACATACCTTTAAGCTATGTGGTTGCCAAAAAGAAAAAAAATAAAGGAGTCAATGGTGACCTGGCATTTTTGTTGAATTTTAATTTAGATGCAAACAAACGTTTTCTTCTCCTTTGGGGAGACAGAAGGTTTTTTTGATTGTTTGTTTTGCTTTTGTCTTTTGCTTTGAAATGTTTTTAATTATATTATTTTTTAATTTAAATTCAATTAGTCAACATATAGTACATCATTAGTGTCAGATGTAGAGTTCAATAATTCATTAGTTGTGTAAAACATCCAGTGCTTATCAGATCACATGCTAGGCAACTACAATTGAGGGAGAAATCACACCGTTGAATTACAATAAGAAGTTGCAGTAATTCACTGAATTCTATTTTGTTTTTATAAACCTGCTCAAAGTTGTAGTACACATTTCTGTAAAAGTATAGGTGAAGGTGGTTTACAAACTTGTCTCAAGAATGTTTCTATCCAGACACCTGGGAGGCTCAGTCATTAAGCGTCTGCCTGAAGCTCAGGTCATGATCTCTGGGTCCTGGGATCAAGCCCCACATCCGGCTCCTTGCTGAGTGGGGAAGCTGCTGCTCTCCCTCTCTTCCCCACTTACGCTCTCTCTTGCTCTCTTTCTTTCTCACTCACTCTTTAACTCTCTCTGTCTCTCTCAAATAAATAAATAAACTAACAAATAAATAAATAAGCCTTACCAAAAAAAGGTTTCTGTCCTGCGATTAATTGGAACAACGGTGACATCCTATGTCTAGCTCTAAGTACTGAGAGCAACTTCCCCATGACAGTAGTTGACTGTCAAAGGGCCTGATCAAATCTTCTTTCCTAGATCTAGCTATAATATCATATTTAAACTAGAAGAGAATAAATGTTTGGTGGTAAATTTTCTCTTACTGTAACACTGTGTGTTAAAATTTTACACCAGTTTAGTTCAAATGAAAAAAACAATGTGCCTTTCATTTTTTAAAAACATGAATGTGGATACATAAAGCAAAATAGAACAATATCTTGCAAATGGTAGGTATTCAAGTAACATACACTAATTAAATAGCATGTTTTTGCTTCAAATAGAATAACATGGGTGCCTGGGTGGCTCAGTTGGTTAAGCCTCTGTCTCTCAATTTATGCTCAGGTCTTCGTCTCTGGGTTGTGAGTTCAAGCCCTGCATTGGGCTCCATGCTGGGTCTGGAGCCTACTTTAAAAAGTAGTGATAATAAGATAAAATAGAATAGAATAACAGATTAATGTTTCATCCTAATATCTAAGAAATATTATTTGTCCTTTTCTATGCTTTATCAGAAGTTTAGAATTTTGGCATTCATAGGTAAGCAACATTTTAGATAACCACATATAAGTCTAGATTTCCACAGGATATACTGAAATCATTGGTCTTCATTATTAAAAACTGCTAGTATTATAGAATAAACAAGTTTTAGTATTTTTGTCAACTTAAATACCAGGAAATGTAGGCTACAGATATACTGATTTTCATCCTCTAATGAAATATTAATGTATGAATGAACACACTGATATATGGAGAAGGACAGTACAATAGATATACTAGATCCGTATTTGTTTTGAGTTCTTTTCATGGCAGGATTGTTGTATTCATACTGATCTTTCTTCAGCACATTTCTGGTCCCTTTGTGACTGTTCTTCTTAGTACTTATAGTATGTCTAACTAGGTAGAAGGATGACACCCATGGTTGTGGACTAGTGAGTGATATGCATTACTATTGTAAGAATTAAATCTAAAACCTAGATTTGATTACAAAAGTCTAAGTCAGAATTTTTAGTACTCATTTCATGAAGCTCTAGGGTTCCACAAAATAATTTGGAAGTAAAATAGACTGAGTTTTTCAACCTGTTTTTTTTTCCCATAATCTGTTTATATGAGACTAATCTCTCTAAATCTAATTCTTTTCTTTTATTCAGTCTCCTAATTACTTTTTCATCCTCACCACCCTGTTTTTGCTCTCAGTTATATTTTGGCTTCCAGTTGTAGCATATTAGAAATTGAATAATGTGTTACTACCTATAGCCAGAAAATTAATTGTTCTTGTTTATGACACAGAAAAGCATCTAGAAAAAGAGTTTTTTCCAACTTCTGTACCCACCATTTTTAAACTTATTACCTACATATATACATATTTGTTATTGATGTTACCATTTCAGATGCCTGTGCCTTCAATAAAGGATTGACTTAAAATTTTATCTTTTTGTCATGTTATTATTTGCATTTTATGTATCATTCAAGTATACCATCTTATTAAAATCCTATGATTCAAACAGTTTTAAAAGACTTGTTTAAACCAAATAACTTAGTAATATACTAAACTAACTGTTGTACATTAGTTTATCTCTGGAGTGGGGGAAATCACCAATAGTTATTCCTGGGAATGAAAAGCTTCCCTTCCTACAATCTTTGATCGTTAGTCTTTGGTATTGTGCCTTCGCTGTAATGACGTAGGTTTGTTTCTCCTTTATTCTTTGCAGAGTGCTGCAGCAGCTCCCAGCCCAGTGCTAGGAAACATTCCCCCAGGAGATGGCATGCCAGTAGGTCCTGTACCACCAGGGTTCTTTCAGGTACTCAGAGAAACGCTGACTAGGAATGTTAAGGCATAGGAACTCCTGCTTGATTTTACTTAAAGACATGAAGGAGAATGAGGCTGTTTTAACTCTGAAGGTAAACTTAATGTGTGCAGCCAACTCTTGATATTCAGAGATGGGTTATCTAGTATATGGATATTAGTGGAGAGATATAGCCCTTCCTTCCTATGTCTTATTTGTTGTCAAATTTTTATTCATGTATTTATTTTGCCATTTTCTTGTTCAAGTAAGGAAGAAAGGGAGTGGGAATGCAAACTGGCCCGTTAAGTTAATTGTGGTAAAGATGTGGCGGGAGAAGAGGCTAAAGATGAAGTTCTGGAATGATAGATGGATTTTAACTACCCCAGCTATCCCAATCTCCACAGACCAAAGATAATCAAGATTTGGCTGTACTTTCAAAATATGGCTAAATCACAACCTTTTCACTTATCACAATGATAGGCTATATCAAAATATTTTGATAATCATCTTTTTGGCTTTTAAGCTGGAGTTGTTATTAATATTATTATGTGACATTTTAGAATTGGATTTTAAAATACATATGCTGGTATTTTAAAATCTCAACAAGATCATTTATTTTAGCAATGATGATAATGATTTTAGAATTACAATACATCACTTTTAAATTTTATTGCATCTACATTTAATTCTACAGTTTTCTAACCCAAACTGATACAGATTCAGAAGTTTATTTTTTTTTAACCATGTAGTTAATTTTATAACATCTTTTGAGAAAATTAACAAGAACTTAGGAGTTAACTAGAATAGGAAGGCATTATGGGAATTAATGTAGTATGCTATATTGATAGTGAATACATTAGGTACTTACAAACTGATTTGTCACTTTAGTGTTTTTGTTTTTAAAGTCCTTGACAGTCACTTGTTAGTTAATCCATACCGTCATAAATGTGAAAATAGAGAAATAAAATCTTCCAGAATTACAGCAATTGAACACAAAGGTCTTAATTAGAACCTAGTACCAGCTCTGAAATGTAAAGTCCTTTAGGCCTTTATTCATACCACTACTCTATATTAATACCCAACTGGTCTAGAATATTCAGAACTCTTTTAGAACTCATATTCTGTCTTGAGGGCCTTTTCCTATAATGTAGCAACATTGATTTTTAACTGAGCAATCTCAATTTAAGATAATAATAGCTAACACTTATTAACTGCTTACTGTATGTCATGCTTTGTTCTAAATGTCTTACATATATAAAGTCTTAATTCCAACAGTAAGTCTAGGTATGAAGCATGTGTTATTACAGTTCTTATTGCGCAGATGGAAGAACGAAGCCTTAATATATAAGTGGAATGCACAAAGTCAGAAAAGTGACAGGGTCAGGATTTAAATCGAGGTTTTCTGGACTTCTGCCATAGAATTTACCTCTTAAAGTTCATAATTGATCATTATTCATAAAATATTTTTAGTTCATTTAATTTTTTTTCTCTCATGCTCTATTTCTCTTGCCAATGATGAATTAGAGTTAGGGAGTAAATTGAAAGGGTTTATTTACATGTAAGAGATAGTAGATGCTCTCTGAATGGCACTTTTAAAAAGAGGGGTGGGTCAGGAAGGGAGCTGAATACTATTAAGTTTAAGCAAAGATATATAAACCCATATATTTTCATCTTCACATTTTGTAAAATGACCCATTCTCCTCTTACGTGTCTTCTGCCTAATTCTTAGTAAGAGTAGTTGAAACAGACTTAACTTTGTTTTAGTTATTCTGGTGGGTACATACTTAAGAGTATGTAAGGTACATACTTACATACCAGCCAGGCACTGTGGTAGGCATCTAAAAATGAGTATGTTAATATGTACCTTCCTGACTCTCACTGTCTAGCCGGGAGGCATTATTAAAAATAAGTAACTGTAATGTAACAGGCTAAGTGTTATAACAGAGTCAAGTGTTATGTTCTGTGATGACCTAGAAGAAGAGCTGATAAGTCTACCTGAATTGAAGCTGGGAGTGGTTTGGAGAAAGTTTTCCAGGGGAAAAAAGCAGGGGAATGATATTCTAGAAGGTGGGAACAATGTAAGCAAAAGTCTAGAGGCCCTTGAAAAACATACATTGTGGCTAAGGAGAGAGAGATAGGCAATTAGAGTATAGAAAGAAAATAGCTGTATCAAGCGAGTAGAGTGTGTTCCTAGGGCATATCAGAAGGCCACCAAACCCAAAGTTGGGAGGTCATTTGTCAGGGAAATATTGTCAAAATAATAAATGAAATCCAAATTGGCATCCAAAGATGAGTTATGCAAAGAGGCAGGGAGTGAGAGAAAGAATATTCCAGGAAGAGGGAAAAGAATTTCCAAAGGCCCAGAGGGGAGAGGAGAGTAACGAAATATTTAAAAAACAAAACAAAACAATGGAGCTTACTTAGTTAAAGGGAGAGTGGCTGGTGATGAGGCTCCTACTGAAGGATTTCAAGCAGGAGAGAGGCATGTTAATATTTGTACTTCTAGAAAAATCATTCTAATGGCCAGAATTGCAGAGGGACTGGTCTAAAAGTAGGCAAGACTATTGAGGAGGCAGGTACAGTGATCTAGGTGAGATTTAATGATGGCCTGGACTAAGTGGCAGTGGGTGTGGAGAGAGATGAACAGATTTAATAGGCAAATAAATGCAGAGGGTGTGAGTAAAAGAATTCAAGAATAAAATCCTGGTTTCTGTCTCAACCTGGGCAGGTGGGGGTTTTATTTTCGAAATAGAGACCACAAAACGAATAGTAGGTTTGAGGTGGGACATAGGAGGTTCCTGTGGGACCTCCAGTTAGAGATACCCTTTAGACTAGTGAATATATGGGCTTGAAGCCTAAGGCAGTGATTGATCCAGGCTAGAGAAAAAAATTGCAGGATTACTGTCATATTAAGAGCACTCGAGTCCACGGGGGTAGATTAATTTTCAAGCCAGGAAGTACAGAATGAGAGAGTGAGAGGGTACACAGTGAACTCCAAAAACATTAACACTTGAAAGATAAACAAAGAACTTGTTAAAGGGAATGAATGCAAGGGAATCAGTCAGTTGACCATTTTAAGTAGCCCAAGGAAGAGACTTTGTGGACCTACGGAAGAGTAGTGGCAGTAAGATTGGAAAGAAAGAAGTGATTCATAGTTACGTTTGATAGGCTTTAGTTGATTAACCAAATTACGGTTAGTAAAGAAAGAGTTGGAAGAATCCAGGATCATTCTGACGTTCCTACTTTGGCCCTCCGGAAAGTTTTAATGTCTTTATCTGAGTTAGGAAAGATAGACTGTAGAAGAAGTTAGATATGTTTGAGTTTGGTACATGTCATTCCTCTTCATCCAGGGAGACCAGTCTAGCTAATCCCAAATACTCTTTTTCCCCATTCAACAAGCTTAATGTCCAGTCTCCCTAGAAATACCTCTTTGAAATATTGAACAAGTCATACTATCAGACTTTAAAAAAAAAGAAATAGGATGTTATTATCTTTTGGTACATATAATGATGGGACTAATCTACTCAAGAATTTCCTGAATATCAGCATTGGTTTCCTATGGGGATTGGTCTATACTTCAGCATAATTCTGGCCATAATGCCTATTGTTAGTGAAGAGTAGCTAACTTATATAAGTAAAAATAGCAGCAGACAATCGTAATTCAAGTCTGAACACCAGTTTCTAATTTAATCCCAAAAGATACTAACCTCCAAGAATTATCCAAAATATGAGAATAGTTTTGAATACCTATTCTTAGTGAGGAAATACAAAGCTTATTTGGAGTCAGCTGGAATGGGATGAGGCTAGGAAAAGACTGAGGCTATCAGAATGTAATTTAGAAAGAAAGAAAGAAGAAAAGAGAGAGGAAGGAAGGGAGGAAGGAAGGAAGGGAGAAACTAAAGAAAGAAGAGTTTGTAATTAGCACATAAAGCACTATCTTCACTAATTCTGAGTTCTACTCACTATATGATCATATTGTAAAATTTAGACTAGTGTCTATTTGTGACAGATATTGACATTGTTCATACTTAAACTTTGACATTTTTATTGAAATGCAAGAGCTTCTGTTGTTGAATGGTAGACCAATTAAGTAAAATCAATGGGAATAGTAGGTCATGCAAAAGGAGGGATCAGTTTAGTTAAAAAAAAAAAAAGCCATTTAAAGTAAGATACATGTTTATTTACTTGGAGTCTTTTATCAAGAGTGATTTGTATGCAAAATGCTATAAATTCTCAAAGTGACCTACCTACCATGGAACTGGTGAATGATGTTAGAACAGCTTTCTTTAATTAGGAAGTCTTGCTACTGGGTCAAGGGGAAGCAGTCAAAGTGGCCACAGATCTAACTAGAGTTTGGCAGTTTTAGAGGAAGAAAATGCATTATTGTGGTTGGTGTGAGTACACATAGCAGGCAATCAGAACTGACTCTATACTCTGAGTCTCCTGTCCCTGTGTTAGAATCTTATGCAAAATTCCATGGTATGCTAAGAAATATGAATTATGTATTATAAGCATCATTGTGCTATTTATTCATTTTTATATCATTCTCATCAAAAGACAGGCCAAGTTTGATTCCTGCAATTTATTGAATGGTAGCAGTGTTCCTTGAACCAATTAGATTTTCTTCTCACTTATATATAACAATGAAAATTGTTTAACAAAATGCATAAAATAAAACAAAGTCCTTCCTTTGTATTTAAAAAAAATTAGACTATTTGTCACTTTATGAAATTCTATAATTTTATAGATTTGAGTATCAGGAAAGCTTCTCTTGTGAACGTATTATAGCTTATATACTGCATTAAAGAAATGGGCATTTTTAAAAATTTCAACCAAGAAAACTTTACAGAGGTGAGAATACTTTATTTTTCCCTCCTCTTTGTCTTTACCACAAGAAAACTTTTAAGTAGAAACTCTATCTATTTTTTGTCACTGTAACTAAACATATCCATATCTTTTATTAAAAAATATAATCTTTTAGGAAGTGCTAATGTAGATACTTTTGAGTATATAACTAATGTGGGCTATGCTTATAAATATCTACTTTTGAACCCTGTGTAGCCTTTGGTTCATTTTTACCATGTGTTGTGTTTTGTCTTGATTTTTATCTTGATAAATCTGCTGTCCTATACTCACTAGATCTTCAGTTTTCTTAACTGAAATTGTTGAAAACTAATAATACATTGATGTTGGATTATAAATGTAAGGCTTGGACATCAATAAGATTATAAATATTTGTGAAAGATAGAGTATACCAAGCAATTTAGTTTCAGACTGAGGCGGTCATCCATATTTTAAAGTCAAAAAGGATAGAAACTCTGATACTATAGAAAACATGCAGCAGGTTTATAAGTCACGTTTTGCTTTGCAGGCATAATGTTAGCAATGGGAAAGCTGCTTTGCCATCTAGTGGTGGTTTGTAGATATCTCTACTTTTCAGGGTGTATTTTCCATAGGTTCTATTTTTAGCAAGACTGCACTGTAGCAAGCTGACCTAATGCTTTGACATAATAATCATGCAATAAGAAGAACAAAAAATAGAAAGAAATCTTTCCTTTTCTCCATGGTGTTGTTATTGACCAGAAAAAAGCTCAGTATAGATGACATTCATAAAGCAATGAAGATAAAAACCAAGCTCAGGGGAATACAATACTCTTGATACTTAAAAAGAATCAAAATGAATCAAAAAATGAGAAAATATAATTTTTTATTTTAACTGTCTAATGATCTTGAAACTGAAAAGAAAAAACAAAAACAACAAAAAATGAAAAAACATTTACAAGTCCTGGTTAAATATTTCTTGAGCTGATATTTAATTTATTTCTGGAAGTAAGTCCTACATTTCGAAGATACCTTCATAACTCAGCATACTCATCTGTTCTGCTAGTCCTTTTTTTTTTTATTTATTTAGAGAGAAAGCGTGCATGTGTGGGGGGGGGGTTGAATGGGGTGAAGGGGAAGGGTGGAGGAAGGAATAGAGAGAGAGAGATTGGAGCAACTCCCTGCTGAGCACGGAGCCTGATGTAGGGCTCCATCTCATGACCCTGGGATCGTGATGGGAGCCAAAATCGAGAGTGGGATGCTTAATTGAGTGAACCACCCTCGCACCCCTGCTCTGCTATTCCTATTTAAACTTTTATGCAACCATTCTGTAATCAGTTATACCCTTTTTACCCTGTTATTTATACATATAATTAGTCTACATGCTTTCTCAGTTCCCTTTTATTATTAATCTTCATATTGCCTTTACTCCCATTGGTTTTTCCTTTCCTCTTATCCTTCCTTACCATGGCTGTTGGATAGTTAGTTTTAGGAAATACTCTATACCAGGAGAACTCCCTTTCCCTCTTCCTGAAAGTTGTAGATAGCATCTCTAATCTTAGATAATAAGCCAAAAAATTCGTTAGTATGTCTTTCCTTAGTTTGAATGAGTATGGTACTGAAAATCTAGAGTAGACCTGACTTACTGAACTATAACATTGTCAGTACGCAGAGTTTAAAAATCCAGACATTAAAAATAGGAGTTTTTCAGAATTAAATACACTGGGATTTGGAGAGTGGAGGTGGGGAAGGTTGCTTATTTATCAAAGTTCAAGACATAAAAATTAAGGTTAATTCTCTTCAAAATGTAATTTTGAATCTTAAAGAACAGAGATTCTAAATATCGAAAATAGAACAAGTTTTTCTCTAATTCAGAGATAAAAGCAGTCTTAAAAAAAAATAAAGGTGCCTGACAGCTGCTGGCTTTGATAATGCTTTCCTGCAGTTGTGGTAATAGTTTTTCTGGCCTCAACTATTAGAACAAATTAAAACTGCTCAGCTTGAGTAACTAAGTAAGCTCTTTCAAAAATTGCAGTTTCAGACAACTAAAGATCCTACAGCAGTAGCTAGATGGACAGAGAGCAAAGAAGAAAGTATCAAGGCTTCAGAGTCTTTACATGGGTTTCTCGGTAGAATGGAATGAAATCGTTTTCTGTTAGAAAACCCTACTTTATTTGTTTATGTATCAAAATGAATATTTAAGAAAAACTTAGCTTGGCCACCCTAGACCAATATTGGTTTTCCTTTTACTTTAATCCTGCTTCTGCTAGCTAAAGGTGTTAGGATATGTAGTATGAAGCAATAAAGTATTATATTTTAAAATTATATCTGTGATAAGGGCTTATGTATTTTTCAGCTAATTTGAAATTACAGTTTTTCTTTTGAAAAGATCTTATTTTGAAAATTCTCCCCAGAGTGCTTGTTTTTATTATAGCTACTTGGAGGAGGGTGAAGAATGGATAGCAAATTGCAAATACACAAAGGCAATTTATAACAATTTTAGTTTTATTTTATGTTGGTTACAGAAACAAAGTGGCCACCATTCTTTGGGAAATTAAAGATAAGAATGGGTGGGACACTTGGCTGGCTGAATTGGTGGAACCTTCCACTCTTGATCTTGGAGTTGAGTTCAAACCCAAGGTTGGGTGTAGAGATTATTTAAATAAATAAAAAACTTAGAAAAAAGAATAAAGATGAGGATGGGTTATTACATATATTTACAAATGCCCTCTATGGGTGGGATAGATTTGTTTTAAGTATACATTAGGATATCGTGAGCTTTTCTTTTTTTTTCAAGATTTTATTTATTTATTTGACAGAGACAGACAGGGAGTGAACACAAGGGAGCCTGATGCGGGACTTGATCCCAGGGCTTGAGATCATGACCTGAGCTGAAGGCAGATACTTAACCCACTGAGCCTCCCAGGTGCCCCTGCCCTTAGCCTTTTTGAAAGATAGCTTATCACTAGGTGGTGTTCAGAAATAATTTATCTTGTATCTATATGAGGAGTTGACAAACTTTTTCTGTAAAAAACCAGGTAGTAAATATTTTAGGCTTTGGAGGCTTTGAAGTTACAACTACTCAACTCTGTTGTTGTAGTGTCCTTATAGTGTGAAGCAGCCTCAGACATTATGCAGCATAACTGTTCCAGGGAAGCTTTATCTACAAAAGCAAATGGTAGGCCACACTTATTGGGTGAGCCATAATTTGCCCCCCACTAGATAGTTTCTAAGAAATCTAAAGCGTAAAGTTGGAACAATGTCCCTCCAAGTGTTTTCTGTGCAGTACTGACTTGAGAGCCCTGGGTGTCAGCCGACGAATTTTGGGGGCTAGGGAGTGAGGCAGGAAGTCTTTTGTGTTTTTGTTGTTATTTTTTTGTTTTTAGCCGCTGGGTCTTACAAACTAAAATTTGAGAACCACTGGCAAAGATGGCTGATGACATACAGCACCAAACATTTACTACAGCTCAAGGAGGTGGGTGGGGTAGGGAGGTGAAGGTTGAGGGAGTAAGCCTGCAGGCACGCAGCTCAGTGAAAGGCAGGCTCCTAGAGATATGACTGGAGCCTACAAGGTGGGGTGCCATTCCAGGGCAGGCTGCCTAGCTTTGACCTTGGGCCACCTGTGCTCCCTATGGATTTTTAAAAAAAGATAAATAGAAATCCCTGCTCACAGGGAACTTAGAGTCTATTAAGGGACAGAGTAACAAGATAAATATGATATATTAGATTGTGATAAGGACTAGGGAGAAAAATGAAACCTGAAAGGAAAATAGACATTACTGCCAAAGTTTTAGACAGGGTAGCCAGAGAAGTACTCCTCAAGAAGACACCCTGTTTGTAAAGACCTGAAGAAAGTGAGAGAATAAGCATATGACATCTGCGGGGAGTGTTATAGGCTGAGGGACAAGCAAATGTAAAGCCCCTGAGTTCAAAGCATGACTAGCTTTTTCCAGGGACAACAGAAGGTCCAGGTAGCTAAAATGTAGTGTCTGCTGGGGAGAATAGTTTGATATGAAGTCCTAAATAATAGAAAGTAGCATTTTGTAGGTCGTTGTAGGAATTTTGGGTTTTACTGTGAGTGGAGGGTTTTAATAGTCGTATTCTGGCTGCTCTGTTGAAATTAGTTTATAGGAGGGAAGGGTGGAAATAGGGAGACCAATTTGGATGTTGCTGAAAAAAATTTTTTTTTAATTTCTTTTCAGCGTAACAGTATTCATTGTTTTTTCACCACACCCAGTGCTCCATGCAATCCGTGCCCTCCCTAATACCCACCACCTTCACTTATTTGTGGAGCATAACAAATAATATGGAGGACAAGGGTAGATGGAGAGGAGAAGGGAGTTGAGGGAAATTGGAAGGGGAGGTGAACCATGAGAGACTATGGACTCTGTTGCTGGAAATTTTTGACAAGAGATTGTTATGGGTAAGGTAGTAAGAGTGGTGAGAAGTGGTTGGATTCTAGATATATTTTGAAGTTCAAGCCAACAGATATTGGTGATGGTCTAGAAATGTGTCGTGAGAGAAAAAGACAAATCAAGGGTGACTGAAAGTCTTTTGACTTATTCAGCTGGAAGGATGGAGTCGACATTTACTGATGTAGGTCACACTTCCAAGAGGAGGTAAGAGGGGGAGTACCAGAAGCTTAATTTTGAACTCGGTAAGATTAAGATGACTCGTAGATATTCAGGAGATGTTGAGCAGGGAACAGCCTATCCCTCTGCAGTTTTGTGGTTCAGCATTGGGCTAGAGTCATTTGGAAGTTATTAGCATGTGGATAATATTTAAAGCTATGAGCCTGGATGAAAACCTCAAGATAGTGAGTACTGATAGAAACAAAAACCCCTGCCATGGACCGAATGCACTCGAATGTCAAGAAGTCAGGGAGATGAGGAGGGACCACCAAAGAAGAATGGGGGGAGCAGTCCAAGAGAGAAGAAAGCCAGGCATTGTGCTATCCTGGAAGCCACATGGAGAATATGTTTCCCAAGGAGGGGAATAATCAGCTGTGTCAAATGCTACTGATAGTTCACATTAGTTGGGGAATGACAGTTGACTGTTGTATTTAACAAAGAGGTAACTTTTGGACTTGATCAGGCCAGTTTCTGTGGAGTGATGGGCATGGAAGCCAAATAAACGTAGATTTGGGATAAACTGGAGGGACAGAAATTGGAGACAATAAGTGTGCCCAGCTCAGAGTTTTGCTTTATTTTTTTAATTTATTTTTTTTAAGATTTTATTTATTTATTTGACACAGAGAGAGGGATCACAAGGAGGCAGAGAGGCAGGCAGAAGGGGTGTGGGGGGGGAAGCAGGCTCCCTGCTGAGCAGAGAGCCTGATGTGGGGCTCCATCCCAGGACCCTGGGATCATGACCTGAGCTGAAGGCAGAGGCTTTAACCCACTGAGCTACCCAGGCACCCCCAGAGTTTTGCTTTAAAGGGAGAGCAAGAGATGAAGCAGTGGTTGGAGGGGGAGGAAGGGGAGGCCAAAGAAATGGTGCTGGGAGTGAAGTGTTGGCTATCATCAACTGTTCATCCCTGCCGAGGAACAAAGAAAACAGCTCTGCTGGTGCCTTTAAGAAGCATATAGGCTCGTGCCAGGTATCATCCCTTATAAGCAAACAGGTATAATCTTGAGTAGAAGATACAATGCCAGGAAATAGAGTAATCAGAACACTAGGATGCTTGTCAAGAAAGAATAAAATAGAATTAATTACTTTGAGTGCTTGCAAATGTAAATACTACCTGTTTTCTGTCATTTTTGTATTCTGTACATTCCACTGACATCTGTAAATATATCTTCCATTTGAATTTGTCTTATCAATTTTGTGTACCTATATCTATTTAAGACTTATATATCAAAATGTGTATTTTAAATTGGAGATGGAAAAATAACTTCACTTTCTGCAATTTGCAATTTGTGCAATTAATATACATGCAATTAATATACATTAGTCGAATTAGTAAGCTCTAGTTTCAAAACAGACTTTTTGGTACATTAACAATTGCTATAAAAACGTGTTCTGTAGAAAGATTATTCTATAAAGTTTAGACATGAGTTGTGTAACTGTAAGTATAGATTTTATGTTTATAGGAAAGTAACCAAGTGAATATGAGAGTATCATTTCATTTTTAAGGAAAGTAAATATATATATATAATCTGCCACTTGTATTAGAAGACCAAGACCAGGGGCACCTGGGTGGCTCAGTGGGTTAAAGCCTCTGCCTTCAGCTCAGGTCATGATCTCAGGGTCCTGGGATCGAGCCCCGCATCGGGCTCTCTGCTCAGCAGGGAGCCTGCTTCCCTTCCTCTCTATCTCTGCCTGCCTCTCTGCCTACTTGTGATCTCTGTCAAATAAATAAAATCTTTAAAAAAGAAACAAGAGAAGAATGTGTTAAAAAAAAAAAAAAGAAGACCAAGACCATAGCCCAGTTTGTTTCACATTCTTACTGCTATTTGAGAATTTGAAAAGACTACTGCTTAATTAGTAGAATCTTCTCTACCATATTATCAGAAGGATAAGAAAAAAGTAGCATGCTTTCCTTCCTTCTTCCCTCCCTCCCTCCCTCTCTCTTTCTTTCTTTTTTTCCAATGGTACATGTAGATAAATTAAAATACCTCTCTTCTGTGGCACATTTAGATGGAAGTATGAATATAAAATAGGGAAAAGGAAGAATGGAATACTTTTACATTCTTTAGTGAAAAAATAAGAGTGGTTTTTAAAAATGATTGTTATAGCTTCCTTTATAAATTATAAATTCCAAACATGTTTTTTCATACCCATATTGTAATTTTTTTAATGCATTAAGATGGGCTGATCTGTCTGGGACTTTGGTCAGTAGTGGGAGGGAGTACGGAGCCAGATTCAGCTTATGTAGGACTCCAGCTACTTGTGTCACAGACAACAACAACATAAAAAATGTGTCTATATGTATTTGTGAATATAAATTAATCTAAAACAAATTATTAAAGCTTTTTATAGAATGGTATCAAACTATTATAGCTTAGACCAACAGACAGCTTGGTCCCCATTCACAGTCCAGAAGTCCATTGCTATACACCTCTAATATATGTAATGAAGGCTTGAAAAATAGTCTTATCTTCTTGAAAAGGCCCATAATGTGAGTGAGCAATTTTGATGCTTAGACTAAATCCATATCAAAAGAATCAACCTGCTTATAAGACTGTGCTGAATTGGATTAGCCTTACAAAAATAACATCTAGGAAGCTGGATCTGGTAATACTTTACAGTTATTTTATATGAGTTATTTTAATTAAGTGTTGATGATGATAGAATATGTAAGATGTATGGGAGATAAGCTACATATTTATGCTTATCAGCAGAATGCGCTAGCACAAGTATGTCATTTTGTGAGCTAAATTAGTTTAATACTAGTTGGAATTAAAATGTGTTAATCAAGAGTGTCTTATCCACTGGGGTGTCAGTAATGTCTGATGGAGGTTTTTATGGAAAACAGAAAAGAAACTAAACAAATTAAGATATATGAATTGTAAAGTAACTTTGACGAAATTTATTTGATGTATAATTTATGCTTCATTACTTTTCTACAGAAAACTCATGAAGCATCTCATGGAATTATAAAAATTAAAATATGTGAACATTTTTACTATATGAAAGATGGCTGTGGTAAAATGCAGAAGTCACAACACTAAAGATTTTTCAAAATAATATTCTCAATATTTATTATTGATAGAACATGAGTTCAAGAAAGCACAATTTAAAAAGAAGATTTACTTCTAAGTGAAATAGAGAATTGAAAAATAGAGACTAGAAATCTATCTAAGAAAATGTGAGGTGTCTGGGTGGCTCAGTTGGTTAAGCATCCAGCTCTTAATTTTGGCTCAGGTCATGATCTTGAGGTTGTGAGATCAAGCTCTGAGTCAGCTCCATGCTAGGTGTGGAACCTGCTTAAGATTCTCTCTCTCCCTCTCCTTCTGCCCTTTCCCACCTCCTTCTCTTAAAAAAAAAAAGTGAAATATATAAAGGAAGATCTTGTACAGTAAAGAGAACTGAATTAACTAAAAAATGGTCACAGAGCAAGTAAAAGGAAATTTAGTGTTTAAAGGAATGTTTATGCTTTGGGTAAAATCTTACAGTGAACATATTTTTATTACCTTTCCAGGACTATAAAAAATAATTAGAACCTGCCATATTTAACATTTCCAGAAATTTTGTTGGGGAGAAGTTTTTCCCTTGCAAGATTCTAGAACGATTTTCATGTCATAGAATTGTTTCTTACTTATTCCCTTTGTCTGCTTAAACAGTACATAAAAAATTTCAGAAGGATTAAATCTGTCTAAGGCCATAACTGCACAGGACCAAGTAGATATTTGGTCTACATGTAGTTAATATAATATTTTTCCTGCCTGTATGTCACCTTGCAGCTTATGTTTTTGCCTAAATGGTGACAGAAGCAGATTATTTTTTGGCAAATAACTATTTTCTTAGATTTTGGGTTAGAGATGGTTATGGGCTAAAGACAATATGACAAGACAGAATGTTTAATGTTCTTACTAAAATGCTGAGCCTTTCTTAATGGAAAGAAAATACGTAGTCATCTTCAACATGCCTGAGGATTCTCTCTCTCTGAATAGATTCCAGTCTAAAAAGATGAGGTAGGGTCCTTTGTGTAAGCGCGGCTCTGTAGGAGACAACTGAGAACTGACCTGCAGTGAGGAATTGATAGCCCTTCTCAAGGCTGGTCTTCGCTTCAGGAAAAGTTCAATTAAAGTACCACACTTTTCTTTTTTGTTTTGCCAACTTATATGTAAATTAACCTGACATCCTTTTATAGCAAAAACTGGCTACTAAGTACTTCCAGTTTGTAAAACTAAGAAACATTTTTGTCAAACCTGACACCCCAGAAATAACAAAAGAAACCTGAAAGGAGTAGGAGGGGGTAAAAGGCCTTATTAGTCATCTCCATGAGAAATTCTCTTAGATGTTGTTGATAGAGATATTGTAATTATAATTCAGCATCTTCTTGGGGTCAACACTTCGTTCCTTACTGTTTTTATTATGTCCTCTGGAAGATATAAATTATCCTACTGAAGCAAACAGGGTTTTCCCTTCTATACATAATCGATAAGCATGTACTCACTAAACAAACCAGCTAATCCTGTGGCTTCCTGTTTATAACAGCAGGAGATAATCACCTATTTTTGTTTTTTAAGATTGTATTTATTTATTTGTTTGGGAGAGATAGAGGGAAAAAGAATGAATGAGCAGTGAGGAGGGGCAGGGGCAGAGGGAGAGAGAGAAGCAGACTCTCCACTGAGCAGGGAGCCCAATGCAGGATTCAATCCCAGTACCCTGTGATCGTGACCTGATCTGAAGGCAGACACTTAACTGACTGAGCTACCCAGGCACCCCGAGGTATCACCTATTTTTAACAAGACACATTGATCAGGTGAGAGTTTATGCAAGAGAACCAAACTTTATTCCATCTTTGGCTGTTTTCTTCCATCAGTGTTGTTCATTCACTTAGTCAATGAGCCAGCTATGGAACCAGCCAAATATTTATTGAATGCAACTCTGTACATTCTCTCTTAGAATGTGCTAACTGCTTCCTTTCCTTCCTCATGAACCTCATTATAAGTTATCAGATTATAATGAA
Source organism: Martes martes (assembly GCF_963455335.1). Classification (NCBI taxonomy): domain Eukaryota; kingdom Metazoa; phylum Chordata; class Mammalia; order Carnivora; family Mustelidae; genus Martes; species Martes martes. The sequence goes on from NC_137892.1 coordinate 60,439,668, forward strand.
CAGTTTGATTATAATGATGATACTCTTCTAATAACACCACACTCATTTATCACCATTCTGTTCTCATCTTCTATTGCCTTTTGGCATGTGACTTAAAAACACTAATAAGTGGATTAAAGACAACATATATTATCAAAACTCTACCAAGAATATGTAAGAAAAGAGAGCTAGAGCTTACTAAATTGATTTTATTTCAGTTGTCGCATTTCTTTTAGTTCAGTGAATCAAGAACACAGGCTACTTAATGCTTTATATGCAAATTAACTTGCTTACCTGAAATACAACTGCCTTTTCAGCTTTTCCTGGTTGAGTGGTAGCAAGGGTAAGGAATTCTGCATTAAGTGAATGGTTGCACAGTTGCTGGGGGGCCGAGGAGGAAGTGCCAAGTCAGGCAATTTATTTATGGTCAGTTGGTCATAAGAATGAAGTATGTGTACCTGCCTTCATTCCATAAAGGTATTACTGTAGCAAGATGTTATCTCTATAAGAAAACTAAAATGGCAATTAAGAAATTTGGTCTTTGGTTTCCTTTTACATAAGGAGGTTGACCTAGTAAACTCTAAAAAGTAAAACTTTGTGCTATAAAATACATCCAAAAGTTATATCCAAATAAAATTTTATGAGTCAGATTTTATTATAATTGTACAATATAAAACTTTAAAACTTCAGTTGAGTAATTCTGTGAGGAGGTCATTTTTTAAGTGAGCATTTTTGAAATTATTGTCAGTTCATATTTTCTAAAACTTGGTAATTGTGTTCTTTCAGTCATTTTAAAAGTTACTATTTTTTTCAAAATTAGAAGCAAATTTCACATGAATAATTTTGTCCTCAGAAAAGTTCAGTTACTTTACATTAGGTAAGTCCTGTAAAATTGTGTTTTAGAACATACCTCAAACTTCTAAATGTTACATTTGTCCATTCTAAAGAAATCGATATTTTTCTTCTCTTCTTCATTGATTTATTCTAAATTGTGCTAATAAAATAAAATATAGTACATAGAAAATTGTATATGTTACATGTATAAATAGTATATAGGAAATGCTTAAGTGGCATTTTAAAGAAGCTTATTTTTAATGATTTTAAATTTTCTTTATTATCAATTTATTCTCAGAGACTAATACTTAAAGACTTTCTAGGGACACCTGGCTGGCTTAGTTGGTAGAACATCTGACTCTTGATCTAGGGGGTTGAGTTTGAGCCCCAAGTAGGGTGTAGAGATTACTTAAAAATAAAGTCTTTAAAAATAAATAAATAAAGAGTTTCTAAAGCCATATTGAGATATTTAAAATAAGATATAAGGTGATTTGGGCACCTGGGTGGCTCAGTCAGTTGGGTGTCCAACTTTTGATTTTGGCTCAGGTCATGATATTGGGGTTGTGAGATCCATTGCTGTGTGGGGCTCTGCAGTGGTTGTAGTGCCTGCTTAAGATTCTCTCTCTCCCTCTGCCCCCCACCCTGACTTTCTCCCCCTGGGGAAAAAAGAGAGAGAGAGGGAGAGATAAACTGATTTATATATTGCTGCATCAACTTTAAGAATTCTTGGAAATACCAGCTTTATTTTATGGATTAATTACCTTGACGTTAAGATAATTTCTTGCTCTGGGGTGCCTGGATTGCTCAGTCGGTTAAGCGTCTGCCTTCACCTCAGGTCGTGATCCCAAGTGTCCTGGCATCGAGTCCCATATTGGGCTCCCTGTTCAGTAGGGAGCCTGCTTCTCCTTCTGTCTCTCTCATGAATAAATAAATAAAATATTTTTTAAAAAGATAATTTCTTGCTCTGATACGGTTTTGTGTTTTTTCCTCTGAAGTGGGTTTCCTTCATATCAGGGCACACATTATACTGCAGTGCACTGAGTCCTGTAGGAAAACGGTATGAGCGAAGTGCTAAGAAGTCGAAAGAGGAAGAGCCTATAGAGATTCTTCAGAGAGGGAGTGACATTTAAACTGTCCCTAGGGAGATTAGTAGAAATTTACTTGGCAGAGAAAGGAGAATATTGGGTAGTCTCAAGAAACAGAGAATATTCTGGTGAATAAATCATGGTTATATGTTTTCTAAAAAAACTATTAAAATGTTAGAAAATATTATGGTGACTGATGGTAGCTGCACTTGGGAGCATAGCATAATGTGTAAACTTGTCGAATCACTGTTGTACACCTGAAACTAATATAACACTGTACGTCAGCCACACTCAAATGTAGTTAAAGCTATACTAAAAAAAAAAAAAAAAAGATTTTTAAAAGAAAATATTACAGTTAACATTTGAGCAATGTCTCATGTAAGATTTGATCAAAGATATTAAAAGAAGTTAAGGCTTAAAGTGGTTCTTAGCACCTATAATTTCAGGATAAGTAAGTTATCTTATTTTTTTAAGTTGAATATTTTTATATATATGTCCCCCCAAAACTCATCTTGAATCAATAATAACACAAAGGTTCACAGTTGGAAGAAAATCTGTTCCCCTGTACCAATGCCCTTAAAGCCATAACTGAAATACTCAAGCTCTGTGCTTCTCTACCCTCCTTCTGCTTAAAGATACCACATATTTCTTTATTCATTTAAAAAATATGCTGAATGCCTAGTATGTGCTTAATACCACATTAGATGCTATGGCATCAGCCTATGAGAAGCTCCCAGTCTAGAATGGAAATCAGATTACAAGTATCACTTAAACCTTGGATCTTACCTACTTCTGTAAAAGAATAACCTTAAGCCAAAAATTGGGGATTTATCTTTAATTCCTCTCTTTCTCTCATTCCATATATCCAGTGCATTGTCATATCTTGTCAACTCTTCTTTCATGAATGATCTTAGTTTTCCTCTTCTATCCTGTATTTCTACAGCCTTCACTTCTATTTTCTTTATTTCTCAGGAGGGTAAATTATTTATAAAATGATTCCATTGGGAATATTTGGGATCTTCAAGAAGGAAAGAATCATGCTGAGCAATCTAACTTTCCCTAAAGTGAGGAAAGAGTTAGTTCTTTCTAATTCCTAGGGCATTGAGATAAAGCACTAAGGGTTTATGAAAGATCAAATAAAAAGACATGGACTACCTTCCCCTAGCAAAAAAAGGGCAAAGAATAAAGGAAAATCTCTCTTTTAGGGAAGCAGAAGTTTAAAATTCCATGAATAATTCTTGGTGTAATGGAAAATAATAATCCTTTAAGACTGAATGACATTCATTCTGAAATAAATTATGATTCTGAATGGTATGAGCTTTTCTATAAAAAACTACTTAGAGGAAATGAGATGGACATTTGGTTTTTATTTCTATTAGACTTTTTTTCTCCCCATTCATTTAGTCACCAAATTTTATTGAATTCTCAGGCTTTGTATATTTTTTTTTCCTTTCACTTTGGGTTATTCCATTTTGGGGGGCAGATAGCTGAAACATGTAGAAAGGAGAATTTCTGTCTATAAATGTAGTTTCCATATGTCAGAATACAAACAGTGCTACTCATTTTATCTTGTGTTATAAAGAACTTGACTCCATGAATTTTGCCTTATTTGGAAAGCTTTTTTCCAAAACCGAAGCATAGCGTTGATTTTCATTCCTTCATAGCACTACATGTTCTATCAAGTCAGGGTGATGTAATTATAACTTCAGAGGGAAGACACCAGATTGAAATATTATTTTCTGCGGGTTTTCATTGATACTTTGCCATTTGGTGAAGAGAACATTCTACTTCTTCATATTAGTGGACTGATAGAGAAAGCAGTTTTTCCAGAAGATTTCTTCTCCTATTAATTACAAGACAGGAACCTTAAGAAATCTTAATCAGAGGGCAGTGATTTTTATCTGCATTGTTCACTGCAGTGCCCAACAACTTAGCCCAAGTGTCTTATAGGTATTGAACATACATTTGTTGAATTAAAGAATTGCTACTATACCTTTTAATTGATAAGTTCAGTTTGGTTTTTTTTTTTTTTTAATTCTTCCCATTGACCTTTGATCTGAACAAAGTGCATCATTGCTGGATTATTCTTTTTTCTTCTTTAACTAGGTTTTCCTTTTCTCTGAAAAGTATGGGAATACATTTCTCCAGCTCCTTGATACTACTGGTTTGTGAGTCAGGAACATATGCCTATATCCCCATCCCTACACACTTCAAATATTTATAGCTATTTACAGTATACAAATCTGTATCCTTAAGGGTGATGCTGGAGATAATTAACACAGAATCATGGAGTTTTGTTTTTGGTTTGGTTTTGTTTTGTTCATTTTTCTAGGGGACTTTAGAGATTATCCAGTCCAAGTCCCTCATTTTATGGTTGAGAAAATTAAAGCCCTGGAAGGTTTTCTAGCCCAGGGCCCCTCTGCTAATTAGTTATTGCAAAACTAGAACCCAGGCCCTGACTCCCAGCCAAATATTCTTTTCACACACGTTATAAATATCTTTTTCAGGGTGAAGGCTTTTTCCAGTTAAAATATTGATTCAACATCATGATACCTTCAGGCAAATATTTTAATGCTCAAACTATTTAAAAAAACCAAAAACTTTTCCCCCCAAATATAAAGAGTATTTCCTAGCCAAAAATTCTTTTGAAGAACCTGGTCTTCCCAAGCTATTAGTGAAGAGTATGACATGTCTGTCAGTAGATACACTTTATATTATCAGCTGGTAACCTCTTAGATTAATATTTTACCGTTAAAGAATTTAAACTAGTTTTATTATCTTGAATTATACTTGAAAAGAAATTGGCTTCTGAATGGTGAAGTACAAATATTAGTTGAATATTCTCAGTTGCTAATATGCAAACTCTTGTGGGTTCAGTTGTTGTGTCTATACCTCAAGAAGTAGGCAAGTGAGGACCTATGTGATTAATTGGGTAACTTAAGGTAATGATCAATCTGGATAGTAACAGCTTATGTTGTAACAGCACTAATCTGATATCAAAATGATATGCTTTACCCATAGCAGTCTTTGTATTTTAGATAAAGGTAGTAGATTTTTATTCCAGTTAACTAGATTTTTGTCATTTTTCCTTTAATTGGATTGATACAGATGGGAATTTATAAGTGGTTTTCTTTTCTTTTCTTTTTTTTTTTCTGCCAAAACCACATAAATTTGAACTTGGAAGAGGGCATAAAAGAGGAAATAAATGAACTAAAGAGAGAATCTTTTTCTCTCCCAATCTTCCTCTACAGAGGTCTGTAGCTTCCCAGCGACCACATGCTCTGCCTCTCCTGCCCAGTAGTCCCTGGAGGGCGCCTCACAGTCAGATAGGAGAGTATGACAATCCCATTAAAGTATGTTTATTCACAGTACAATCGATTAGAGAAAATTTCTCTTTTCAGATAGTCCATTATATTAACACTGAAAACATCATTTTACATTCAGAGGAATATGCAAATCTCAAATGTTCTATTTCAGATAAGGTCCATCTCAATGTTTATCTCAGCATTTGGTATTTAATAATATTTTTAACATAATTTCTACTTTGCATTCCATTTCAAAGTGAATTTTATAGACAGGAATTATTAGTAACCTGTTTTTATTTCTCTCATGTTTCAAAAACTAAATCGATATATTGATTAATAAATGTCTCATAAAACATCACTTCGTAAAAGGAAGACAAACATCCCAAGACCAATGATACAATATGTAATTATCAAATTTTTAAAATGAGTTCAGAATTTAAAAGGCAGTTATGATATCAGGTGATGAAAAATAAAGCAGAGTGTGAATATTGGGATAAGCTTCTAGTTGGCAGTATAGTTAACTAATTCTGTTTGAAGTAGAGTCTAGAAAGGGTAAAAGAGAAACAATTTTGATCAAATACGTGAAAATAAAACATTCTTTAAGTGTTAAAATTGGAAAACCCACTGAAGTTTTATCAGGAGGTGACAGTATTAACCTGAATAATCTAGTGTGTCTGTCCATTTAAAATGATCTCCTGATTAACATAAAGATTAGCATGTAAGAACATGTAATAATGGTCTAACATGAGAACACAGAAAGCAAAAAACTGAATTGCTTGTTTAACTCTAAAGTTCCTCTTGTTGGTTTGTCAAATCTTCCAAAAAATATTATAGAAACAGTCCATTCAACATAAATTTGTTAGGATTTTATTTTTCAGATGGTACTTTTTTAAGATGACCCTGTTGTCAAAATGTAGCGAAGAACTGCATGCTCATTTTCTAAAATGTTTATAGAAGATATGTTATGATTGTAGAATTTAATTATGTGAAGTACTATAGATTTGGCTTACCCAAGCTTCTATTAAATTGATCTTTAACTTATATTACTTCACTCTTAATATTTTACTTTATGATATTCAACCATTTAGAGCTGATAATTTACTTAATGTTACATGTAAGGAGTAATCTTAAGTTTAAATAAATTATATAGTGTAACATAATTAAACAAAATTACATAATTTTTCTGTAAAAATGGATTTCTGAATAACATTAGGAATATACTTTGAAAAGTTTGATGCCTGAATCTGAGTGACTGAAAATATTCTTCCAGTAAACATTGGACAATAATTGAAATGTTATTTTTAGGATATTTTTCAGATGTTTTTTGGTCTGACAGAGTCAGCACATTTTAGCAGAATCTGATTCATCTAACAAGATAAATTGACTTGAATTTTAATGTAAGACCAATTTTTTTTCTTTTGTTAAAAGTACACAGCTCATAACCTGCTAGGCTCAAAATACACAAAGAAATTTCAACTTTAAAATTTATAATCAAATTTGAATTATAACAGACACTTGAAAAAGGAAAGCCAAAGCTCTTTTCACCATAAAAAAACCTATGGAAGAGAAATTTCTTTGCCATTTTAAACAAGTATGAAAGAAAAAGTGAAGAAATTCTGCAACTTTAAAATTATTAGAGGAAATTGATAACCAAACTGAATAATTGAGTCCAAAGTATATGTTTAGAACCCAGTCTATATAATGATGTGGCCAATAAGCTTCTTCCTGAAGTCTTTGCTGAGATTCAGGTGCCTAAATTCCTTAACCTTTTTTTTTTTTTAATGCCATTATCTTAATAATAACTAACATTTTTTTTAAAATTTGCTTTAGTTACTTTAGTCATCTTTGATGTTTTTATATTCTTTTTGGAAAAAGTTCCAGATATTCCACAAAATAAAAAATTGGATTGTGTTTTTTCTTAAAAGCGTTTATTCTCCTGAAAGAAACCACATGGGGAAATAAGTTGATTTATGTTTTGTATAATTCGAAAAGTCTTTAAAACAGTTCATTTTCAGATCCGTATTTTACATTGTGCTGTTTTTTTGTTTTGTTTTGTTTATTTACTTGTTCTACTTCAATAGCCTTTTATGTCACCTCGGTACCCTGGAGGTCCAAGGCCGCCGTTGAGAATACCTAACCAGGTAAGATTCAGATTCGTGCACTACTTACGTCTGTGGGTTTTGTTGTTGTTGCTTTTAAGAATCAGTAAAGATTTTTAAAATGTCATGAATAATTTTTCCTAGAAAAATACTATATTATCCTTTCTCCATCCCATTGAGTGTTACTTCTGGTAATATGTAATCTCCTTCAAGGACTGGCAAACTACTGTACCTATGTTGGCTGACTGTTTTTGTAAATAAAGTTTGATTGGAAAACAGCAACATTCATTCATTTACATATTGTCTGTGACTTCTTTTACACTGCAGTAGATTTGAGTGGTCATGGGAGACCATATGTAGCCTGCAACCCTCAGATACTTATTATGTGGATCTTTACAGAAAAAAAGTTTGCTGAGCCTTGAAGTCTACTGTATACTTTGAACCTAATTATGTGTGTGTGTGTGTGTGTGTGTGTGTGTGTGTGTATAATTTTGGTAAATGCTCAGTACTGTTATTTAAAAGAGAGCGATAAAATACTTTGCTTTATTTTTATAGAATATAGTTTCAATATCATGGTTATAATACTCATATCAGTTTTGCGCAATTATAATGATATACTGAGAATATAATTAGCTGCTTCTAGAAGGGTTAGATCTATTAATAAATAAGTCATTAGCAATAGATCTTCCAATTTTGTTTACCTACTCGAGCTCTGAGATTTCATAAGCTTTTATTCTCACATAGTATTTTTTCTCAAAGCCTGAAATATTTATTTGCTAAAGACAATAAAACACAATTTTTACTTCCAAGGAGTTTATAATTTAGTTTTCAGATACAGAAAATGTACATTTATATAACACAAGAAGAAATTAAATGCTTAATTTTATGGCATATTTATGTAGAGTGATTGTTTTGTTACTTTCTTTAATTCTGTTATTGTATGCCTCAGCATTTTCCAGGATCTAAAGTAAGCCCTGTTATTCCAGTAAATATTTTCTCATTCTTACTGTCTTTCTATCTAAACTTCCTTCCTGGCCAAAACTGCAACAAGAAAGTTGAGCTTCCTAGCATATTTGATAGCAACAGAGTTCTGCTTCTCCTCTCCTAACTCTTGCTGAAATTATGCAGTGTCCTTGAAGTGTCTCAGTTTGCTGGTGTTCTCCGCTTCTCGTGCACAGCAAGGAATGCTGGCACCCAAGTCTGCCCCCAGGGGAGAGCTTTAAACAGGCAGCAGTGCCGGATCCTCTCATGGTTATAGTGCTGGGAGTCCTCATGTTAGCAGCTGGAGGAGCTTTTCCCTTCATACTGAATCTGCATTCAGTATATAGGGCCAGGGAAACATGGCATGAAATAGAAAGAGGGAGTGCACAGATGCCAAATGTTGCAACATATGGGAATTTTGTTTTCTCTGTGGGCAAACCTGACAGTCAGATCTACTTGTATAGGTGATGGAGTCTTTAGAATTTCCTTCTCAGAGATGGAAAGTTGTATCTTTCATTGGAGTCTTCATGATGTTTCAGATGCCCTATCCATAGCCTTGTATGTTATGTAGATCTAATAGGTTCCTGAACATCTGAATTAGAGAAATGTGAATTTCTTGTACCAGTATGTTACTAAAATTTTTTGACTCCATGTATTTCATATCAATGATGAAAATCTGATGGGATTATTGGAACTGCATTTGGCGTTGTTGAAATGCCTGCCATGTGTAACATACAATGCTGGGTTCCATATCTACCAAGACTCCTAAATTAGAAAACACACTTTGTGGAAGAGGAACGGGTTGTGGTAAATCTAGATTGTTTGAAACTTTTTTTAAGAGCAAGTACATGATGTCTTTAGATTTTTTAAAGAGGCAATTAAAATTTTAAAGGTAATAAAGAATTGTGACGCAGGGTCTTTTTCCTCAAGAATTTTAAACAGTGTTTATCTAAGTGTATTTTAAAATAATTATACTCTTGTCCAAGTGGCTCTTTTGTCCACTCATCCCCCCACACACATTTACATAGTTAAGCTTCATTAATTCAAGCATCTGTCTCTCAAATCTGTAATAATTTACATTTATACTATTTTTAAAAAGAATTTTCTGAGCAAATTAATTGTGCTAATAGTGTAAACATATTGTTTTAGGAAATGTTTAACCTTTTCAGGAGCATGACATTTTCAAGCAACAGAATGTTTCTTCAATTTCATTATGTAGTCATTAAAGTAGAATTGGAAAAACTACTTTTGATGGTTAATTGGGATGTTGCATATAAAAACAACACAAATATGTTAAGTATTTTTTTTGTTTCATCTTCATTTAGAATGATTGTAACCTAATTAAAATTTATTTTTCTGATAGATTCTATCTAAGAAGATAGAGTGAAATACTCTCCAATGGTGTTGACTAATCATTTTGAATATGTAAAAGTCTTTCCTTTAATAAACAGATTTTTCAGAATTTGTAACTTCTAGTGATTAGACTGTAGATTTTAACTTAAATTCTCCTGAGATGGTTTTTATGGTTCTAGACTAAATTTACAATGCTTTATACTAGATGTATATTTATAGGACTGGATATTTGGAAGATGGTATAATATACTTTACCAAAAAAAAAATATATATATATAGGAAGGGGTAATGGTCTCTAAAATATGGAAGAAAAGTAGAATACAAAAATATACAGTAGTGCAAAGAATAAATACATATAAAAACATATGCAAGATAGAAGTTAAGTCTAAAAAATATATTTGACTATACAATTTTACACTGAAATTGGTTCAGCTGTCAGAATAGGTAATTGGTGTGCAGCACCTAGAACCTGGAGTAGAACAAGCCTTTACCCTTCTCTTAGATAAAAAGTTGAATCAGAAAAGTTCACAATGTTTATTCAACACTATGCTGAGGAAACTAAAGCCTCCAGAAATACAGAGACTATTAATGAGTGACACCAAGAATAAACTATGAATTTATTGACTCCATAGAATTTTTAGTTTATCCTTTATTTCTGACCATTCCTGAAACTCTGTAAACAGGTATGTGACATGGTTAATGCTGTTGACCATTTTGTATTCTAAAGCTGATACTGGTATTCTAAAAACACACTGCAAGCTTTGCGCAGTGGCTATCGTAGCCAATGAGGTTTATCCGAGGCACGATTATTGCTAACTAAAAACACACTGCATTTGACCATTCTACTGAAAGTCTCAAAGATATTTCTCCAATAGTAGATGAGTAGTTAAAGACATGATGACATATCCAAATGGTGAAATAGTATGCAGCTACTAAAAGGCATGTTGTAGAAATAAATTTTTGATAGAATAAAATGTTTATGATCTATTACCAGCTGTGAAGAAGTCACAAAGCCCATGTAGTATATCACCTCTTCTATATCACTGTACGAACTCAGATAGTTTCCCCAGCTCACCACACACACATACACACATTTGTCAATGACTGTAAGGACTATGTCCTTTATTTCTGGATAATAGAATTATGAATGATTTCTTTTTTATTTCTGCATTTTAAAATTTGCATTGGACAAGTATTTCATTTGGGATTAGAAGAAGATATTATTAGTTAAGCATATAATAGATAAGTAAAAGTACAGATATTTTATTTTTCTGATTATTCAGTATATAAGATTATCCTTCATTAATATTGAATATATAGTTCTTACATGATAAAATGAAAAACATAATGGATGCTAAAGATAGGCAAATCTTAAAAAAGATTTTCTACATTACTTTTCACATAGGGAAAATACGAATAGGCATTTGAGCAGAAAAAAGTTGTTGGGATGTTTACTCATACACTGAAAATAAGTTTACATATTCCTATAACAAGTTACCTATGTTTTAAAGTACACTTCATGTTCTCCTTTCAGAATAAATGCCATTTAGCATGTCCTTTCCCAATAATTTTGTCTTGATAAAATTTTCCACATGTAGAACTTTACTTTTATTTAATGATATCACTGTAAGAACTAAGACCTCAGCTGCATATAGAGAAGTATGTTCTATATTGAGTCAATAATAGGATTCTTATAGCTGAAGTTTTAAGGATGGCTATAGTAAATCTCTAGCTTTAAAAATTAAATGTTGCACCTGTCTAATATAAATCAGTGATTAATAATGAAAGCATATAGTAATTTTTTTGGCCAGTTCAAAATATCCCTTTCTGTCATTGAGATCTTCTTATTTCTTTATTATTGTGATAATTACACTACTAATATATTTAAATGATTATTTGAAACAATTAAAAAACATTATTTTCTTATGACTTTGAATTATGAGTGTATATATATTACCTTTACAATTTCTACCTTTGTAGAACATAGGAAATTCACAAACTCAAAATGTCTGGCACAAAAGAAACTCATTCTCCGTCCCAAATCAAGAAGACTGAACATAGTAAATGCTGTACAATCTTGCTTAAGTTATGTGTGTAGAATTTTTTGGTACAGTGTTTACTTCTTCTGCCAAAACATATCTTTTTAAAAATTTTTTTAATTTTTTTATTAACATACAATGTATTATTAGTGCCAAAACGTATCTTATTATCTTACAACATTTTTATCACAGATAAAAGATATTCCCTTTTTGGATATAAGTCAAAAAAAAGTCCATTGCCATGTATTTGATTGGAAACTTCATTGGGCTATACGAAATCTGTCTCAAAAATATTCAGTCATTCAACAAATATTTGTTGAGTTTTACTGTGTGTTAGGACCCATTCTACTTATAGGCATACATCAACAAACTAATGAGAAACCCCTCTTTCTTATGGAGTTGTTATTCTAATTCACCACTACCAAATAGAACATTTTTTAAAACTTTGTTAATTTAAAATTTTTTAAAGATTTTATTTATTTATTTGAGAGAGCTAGAGAGAGAGCACAAGTAGGCAGAGCAGCAGACAAAGGGAGAGGGAGAAGCAGGCTCTCCGCTGAGCAGGGAACCAGAGGCAGGGCTCAATCCCAGGACCCTAGGATCACAACCCAAGCCAAAGGCAGCTGCTTAACTGACTGAGCCACCCAGGTGCCCCTAACTTTATTAATTTTAATTTAAATGGCTACATGGGGCAAAGGACTAGTATGTTGGATGGTGTACTTGCAGTAGTTGAGAGATAGACAAAAGAGAAATAAAGTAAATATATGTCAAATGGTGAGTTGTGCTTTGAAGACAAATGTTTTCTGATACTGACTGTAACATTTCTGTATTTTAATATCTTTTCTATGGATAGTGCCTTTTTGCAGGAAAAAATGAGTGTGGTATTGTTGAAAGGACCTCATTTTTGTCAAGCATCTTAGCATGCTGGTCCAAATACCAGCAATGTCCAGCAATGCATGACTTTGAACTAGTCACTTAAATTTCTGGGCCTTGATTTTCCTACCAGTAAAATGAGAATGGACTCAAGTATTTCTAAAATCCTTTCTACTTTTAAACTTTCTTAATTAGGTGATTCTACTTCATTTCATGTAATTGAGGGGACCCATCCAAAATGTTGGTAGGTCGAAATTACTAACTGAATTATATCATAAAAGCATTGATAAATTCACTATTTTTTTCGTCATCAGTGAGCATTTAGTCTCTATGAGGAGACAATATAGGTATCGGTATTCAAGAAAATATATACGAGAATCTTAAGTTCCTAGAGGGGCTTACCACTGGAATCACATCATTTGTGAACTAATTTTTTTTTTTTTTTTTTAAAGATTTTATTTATTTATTTGACAGTCAGAAATCACAAGTAGGCAACGAAGCAGGCAGAGAGAGAGAGGAGGAAGCAGGCTCCCTGCTGAGCAGAGAGCCCGACATGGGGCTCGATCCCAAGACCCTGGGATCATGACCTGGGCCGAAGGCAGAGGCTTTAACCCACTGAGCCACCCAGGCGCCCCAATTTGTGAACTAATTTTTTTAAGAAGCAAGACATTTCTCCACTTGTTTCTGTTTAAATAAAATTTCATATTATTTCATTTATTTTAAATCCTAGGAGTTAAGGCCTATACTTAGAACTTTGAAATATTTGACCTGATTTGAAGCCTTGGCTCTGCTTCTTACCATAGTATAACCATTAACAAATTAATAAATTTATGAACAGTAGTCCCCCCTTATCTATGGAGGATATATTCCAAGACCTCCAGTGAATGCCTGAAAACAACAGATAGTACCTAATTCTATATATGCCATATTTTTTCCTATGCATACATATCTATGCTAAGGTTTAATTTATAAATTAGGTATAGTAAGAGATTAACAATAATAATTAATAAAAAATAGAACAATGAAAAACAATAAACTGTAAAAATTATGTGACTGCAGCTCTCTCTATTTCTCTTCCAAAATATCTTAGTGTACTATGCTCACTTTTCTTCTTGATCTCAAATGATCACATGCCTATGTGATGAGATGACGTGATGTGAATGATGTAGGGGTTGTGACAAAGCTTTAGGCTGCTGTTGACCTGACAATACATCAGAAGAGGGATCATCTGTTTCAGGACCGAGGTATACCATGGGTTAACTAAAACTACAGAAAGTGAAACTCCAGACAAGGGAAAACTACTGTATTAAAACTGGATTCATCAGGAATGATTAAAAATAATAACTTAAAAATAATAATTTAATGGGATTGTTGTAAGCATAGAATGAAATAATAAATTTAAGGAGACACAAGTGTATGTTACTGTTGATATTATGTTTGTTATTATTAACTGCCCTCATCATTAGTGTTATTTTCTCTGTCAGGTGAAGGTGTTTTGTAGAACAGAGAATGTATGTCAAAATTTGTGACTAGTTATACAAGTCTGAATGGAATGTGATTAGCATATTAAAAATATGAAAATATCAACCCACAAGATGTATAAATTTATTTTTCCTGATGTTAAATTTTTAAGGGATGTGGTGATTATGGCCTTGTTAGTGGGCAAAACAATCAAACAATCATCTGGTAATCCCAAGACTGAAAAAAATCTTTTAAAAGTTAGAGTTCTGACCTACCAAAAGACAAACACTGATGACTGAGCAGTTAGATTTAGAGAAAAGACACTCTTTTTGAAAGACAATCTGATATTGATCATGATTTCTATGAGATTATGCTGTATTTTTAAATGATGGGTAGAAACTAAAAGACTTGTCAACTATTCTGATATTCTAAGATAAACAGGAGAAAGTAAAAGTTTGAAGAAAATGGTTTCCAGGGATAAAACATGACGCCCTTAATGAGAGTTAGAAATTCAGATTCTAAGTCCAGATTCTAAAACTTCAACCACTTGGAGACCTAAAAAAGTAAGAATTCCAGACTCACAATTGAAGATAATGCTAATTAGTCGTGTAATTTCAGTTCTTCTAATTCAATTTTTACATAACTTTTGACAGTGTTGACTACTTCTTGCTTCTTAAAACTCTCTATTATTAAGTGTTGGTCTTGGTCCACTTGCTACTTTCATTCCTATTCAGTTTCACTTTCCTTTCCTACATCTCCTCGGTATTTTTAAAGAATTATATTTTTGTGGGGCCCCTGGGTGGCTCAGTCCATTAAGCATCTGACTCGGTTTCTGCTCAGATCATGATTTCCGAGTTGTGAGATTGAGCCCCACATGAGGCTCCACATTCAGTGTAAAGTCTGCTTGAGGTTCTTTCCTCCTCCCTCTTCCTCCCCCTCTATTCCTACCCCTGCTCATGTTCTCTCTCTCTCAAGTAAATAAATAAAAACATTTTTAAGAAGGGTTATATCTTTTATCTTTTTTCTTTGAAGTCAATTTCATCCTTAGGACTTTATCACTGATGATTCCTAAAATTGCCCAATCTAAATTTTATTTATTTTATGTCTTCAATAAATATTTCTCTGAGCCAGTAGGCAAGATAGGTTCTATACCCCCTTCAGAGTTTACAGTCTATTGGAGATGCAGAGAGGAAAACAAGCCATGATTGTATTTAAGTTCTATGAAAATGAGGTATAAAATCCTATAAAAGCACATAAACAGCCCTTACCTCCCCAGCATATTAAGATGTTCAGGAAGGAAGGAGTCATCCAGAGGTAGCAGAAAAAAGGAAAGGTTGTTGTGGTTGGGAGACCTGTTATATTGAACAAATAAATGCACTGAGCAAAAAAGTAAAAGATATTGAAGACAATGGAAGTCAGCTTTCTCACTGTAGGAGAAACTATTTACAAACATAAAAAAGAAGAAGGTTAAAAATAGTCCTAAGGTTTTACTTTGGAATTTGACCTGTTGACTTGGTGCTGGGAAATAGGAATTTATGGCATGGGTACGTACCCTCCTCACACACACATAGATATACAGTTAGTCATAGATGTATATGTGTGTACATTCACAGGGTTTTTTTTGTTGTTGTTGTTTTGGTTTTTTGTGTTTTTTTAGTGCAGCATCTACTGAGAGGGCCAAAAAGCAGTGTACCAAGTTAAAATGAGCACTCTGAGAGCTCAGATATTGATGTCTAAATGTTGTCCTCCACTAGAGGAAATCAGGGCTCTGGGCCCTTTGGAGTAAGGTGTGTTTTCAGAGCCAGGCTAGAAAAAAATATGAGGTGAACTTGGAACATCTCATCCAAGGAAGAAAATACTCAAAATATGATGGAGACATGTCGAAAGTCCATAAGGACTTGAAGAGCCTCCCGCTGGCCAAATCTTGAATATTTGAATACTAAAATAAATGATAATAATAGATTACAACCTATTGATTGAAATAGGAAGGAAAGGTGGACAAAAAGTTGTTCCTTACAGTGGAATGCCAACTAAACCACATAAAATGATAGACAAGGAATATCTCCATTTGACAACTATCCTAGTGCTTAGGAGTTGTCAGTGGATGCTGGTGGGTAGATAATTGATTGACGAGGAATAGGATACTGACAATCTTGGAATAGCTCTAATACTAAAAGTAATTAATTACAGAGGGGAAAAGTAATGATCCCATAGTATACAGACCTGGTGGACACCAACACAATCAGATGAAAAATGTTAACATCCCCTGTCATGGGACGAGTGAGCATCATGTGCCTCTGAAGTGATTCACCAAGAAGAGCACAGCATCATTTCTTCAGGAATCTTTATAAGAAAATAGGAACTGAGTTGGGGTCATGAAAAAGCATCAGAAGATCATCCTGTAGAACTGAAGACCCAGATTCTAAAACTGCTGAGGACATGACAGGGAGGAAAACTGCTGAGGACATGACTAAAGAATAATTCCTGCTTGGAGAAGGGTAAAGAAATACAATAACTAAGTGCAATATGTGTTCCGTGAGATCCTGGCCACAGAAAGTAAAAAGAAACATGGTGGAGACAAATGGCAAATATGGTTGAGGTCTGTGGAGTGGATGGTAGCGTTGTATCAATGTGGGTTTCCTATCTTGAAATGTTGTGTTATGGTTTTGTGTGGGAATATCCTTGTTTAGAGAACTGCATTCTGCAGTACTCAGAGGTGATGAGGCATAATGTCTACAGCTTGCTGTCAGGTGGTTCTGAAAAAGATTGATGATAATAAGTGCATATAGAGAGGAGAAGGGGTGGATCAGGGGCAGATGCGGTAAAATGTTGACAGTTGGGCAGTTGGTGTCAGAGTCTATGGGAATCCTTTGTACTGCTTGTGGAATTTTTTGTAAGTTGGGAAATATATATATACATAGTTTAAAACAAATGGGAGAACTTATCCCAGACTGGGGTTATATGGAAGAATTTTGCTAGGAACCGATCCCTAAACTGAGATCTAAAATATGTCAACAAGAGGCACAAAAGGGTCTGTGAGTTCCTTGACATGAGATATTGTTTATTTTTGTTTACTTTTGTTTTGTTTTTAATGGTTGGCATTTAGATATTGATTAAATTCATGAATTGAAAAAACCTGAGGGAAGTTTAGTTTAGAATGTTAGGGACAGCAGCAAGAAATTACCCTGGAAAGATAAGCAGGGAACGGATCATATAGTAGTGTATGTATTCAGTGTGCTTTTAAGAAAAAAAATTAAAGAATTACAAAAATGACTTGAGAAATGGCAGTTCTCTACTGTATCCCAAGTGAGAATGATTAAGAAAATAGTTCTGATCTGGATATATATTTTTTTATTATTAAATTTCTTTTGAAATGTTTGAAATTTTTCACTAAGTAGGCAAGATTTATTCTGCTTTAAGTTAAATTAGTGAATCTTACAGAAATTTTTGCCACTTGTCAGGATTATGTGTTCATGTGAATGGATACATGTTTGGTCCAGCTCTAAGTGCTGCTCAGACAACTATTAGAAACTTGTGATTCAGGACATATCCAGTATCATACCCTTCATAAAATAAACCCTGTCTGTTAATCACTCCACCTTTTTCACTTCTGGTTCTCTTTTTTCCATTCAGCCAAATCATTTGAACTTATTGGAGTATTATTTTTCTAAATGGTTTCTTAGAGAAAATGTAACGACAAAAAAAGTTTATTGGCCCCTTGGCATTTTAGTCCTGCTGCTATTGTAATGCCAAATGAGTAAAATAATCTGTAGAAAATAGAGAGATTACATTCAAGAAGCAAAATTTGTTATTTCAGTACCCATAGTAAGTTAATTTGAAGGAAAGGCATTGTACTTCTCAGTATGAAAGAGGACAATTTTGCCTAGATTTTTGTTTCTAGGAAGTACTTATTTTATTTACCACAAAATTGAGCAAGGTAGAATCTTCTTAGAACTAAGAACTTATACTTGGTATGTAGAGCTGTAAAATTTATAAATTAATGTGAAATATAAGAAATCTGGTGAAATACTATATGTGTTCTGTAATTATAGGAATTTTAAAGGAGAATTGCTAAAGTACTTATTTTGAAAATACTTAGAATATTGTTTTGTTTTGTTTTACTAACTATCCTAGGCACTTGGAGGTGTCCCAGGAAGTCAGCCATTACTTCCAAGTGGAATGGACCCAACTCGACAACAAGGTGACTACTTTAAATTAAATGTGAAATTGATATGCAGAGTCTCAAGTAAATCTTTAATTTTTAAGGACAATTTTATTTGTATTAATCTTCCATAATTATACCAGTTGTATTTTTATAGGTAATATGGCCAAATGAGTTTTTTAAAAGATTTTATTTATTTTTTTAAGGTGGGGGGAGCGAGAGAGAACACAGGTGGGAGGCTAGGAGAGGGAGAAGCAGACTCCCTGCTGAGCAGGGAGCCTGACACTAGGCTCCACCCCAGGACCCTGAGATCATGATCTGAGCCGAAGGCAGACACTAAACCAACTGAGCCACCCAGGCACTCCTCAGCTAACTCTTAATTATGCATGATATGATGGTGGTGCTCACATAAGAAACCGAAGTATTAAATATCTAAAAATCCGTGTTTTAACTAATAACTTCTAAAACCTTTTATATAACTTCTAATAAGTGGGAATTAAAATGATTATTTCCCTTAGGATTTCTTCTGCCTTTTTCAGATAGTTAGTACATTTGAAAGATGAGCAGGAGGAAAAGAGGATGCTAAGTAACCGATGACTTAATTAATTTAACAAAAATCAATAATCAGGTCCTTCCAACAGAGCTATTTAGGTACCACAGATGTGTGCGGCTCTATTACATTATTCCAAGGTAAAAGGTGCAGATGGTATGAGAGATACATTTTAGCGCAGAGTAGGAAGAAAAATTCAGTCTCAATGAATGGAGAATGTGGGCAAGTAGTCATAAGAGAAAGAAAAGTAGCCATGGAAGCCAAGATGAAATGAAGTCCATGAGCCAGTCCCTTAGTACATAAGGTTTAACACCAAGCAGAAACGAGGCTACCATCTCCTGGTTTAGCACTCATTGCTAATATCTTCATACCTTTTTTTTTTTAAAGGGCATCCAAATATGGGTGGGCCAATGCAGAGAATGACTCCTCCAAGAGGAATGGTGCCCTTAGGACCACAGGTAAATAATCAACACAAAAACTAGATGCTGAGTTTTTTGCCTTCATCTTATACATAAACAAATGATATCATTTGCTGGCTTTTATTATATGCATTAGAGGCTTGATATAACATAGTTATATCTTGAGGCTCTTGAGGACATAATATCTGTGACATGTCCAAACTGATGTAACAACAAACCATATTTTAACAGGTGCTATCACATATGCCTTTAGTACATTTGAAAAACTATATTGTGTAGAAATACATTAAAGGAATTACTATAAAAAGACAGCTATTAATTAGTTTTGTTAACCAAGCTGAGGAAGTCTAAAAAAATATATAGCAATTATTATAAAAGATAAGCATGGAAGTTAAATAAGTTAAATAAAACACAGTTGATATAAGATATGAAACAGAATAAACAACAGAATATATTTCTATAAGTCTTTTAAAGAAAGTCATTGATAGTTTCTTACCTACAACCATTTCTTCATAGAATATGAAAACAATAGCTATTTAGAAATAAACATTAAATGGGTCTTAGTGAACAAGCATAATCCTATCAGTCTATATCAGATGTTAGCCTACTTCTCTAAAAGTTTCCAAAAATACACACTGAGATTGAATCTATCCTACCTGTTCATGGCATTTTTCAAGTATGCTGTTACAGGATATCATTTATTTTTGGTAAAACATTCTTTTGTCTCTCTTGGGAAAACTAAATGAGGTAAAAATTAATTTTATCATGTTATATTTCAAGGAAACTAATCCCAAATCCAAAATTTTAAATTTCTATCTTATGGCTCAGAGATTAATATGTCATAATGTTATTAAAAGAGTGAATTAATTTATTTTCTTTTTGCTTTCCAAGAATAGCTATATAAGTCCAGTTTTAGGAACTTGTTTCATGTATCTACTTTTAAAAAATTAAATTAGTATTTTGTTCTGTGCCCAAAGGAGTCAGAGAATTAATAATCTAATACTGAGATAATGTGAGTTAGATCTAGGTGTTTCTAACCAACATAAAATATATATATATATAACTTATTAAATAAAACATATATTTATATAACCATATTAAATAAAAGATATGCATATAGTTATATATATATAAGAAATATACATAAGAAATATATATAAGAAATATAAGAAATATATATATATAAGAAATATATATAAGAAATATAAGAAATATATATAAGAAATATATATATAAGAAATATATATATAAGAAATATAAGAAAAATATATATAAGAAATATTCTTATATATATATAAGAAATATATATATATAAGAAATATATATAAAAATATATAAAAGAAATATATATAGTTATATATATATAAGAAATATATATATAAGAAATATAAAAATATATAACTATATAGTTATATATATAACTATATAACTATATATATATAGTTATATATATATACAGTTATATATATATGGTATCTCTGAAAATTTTGGTTATAATGCCTTTCATGGTTATAATGCCTTTCATATATAGTTATATAGTTATATATATAACTATATAGTTATATATATAACTATATATATAGTTACATATAGTTATATATATATAACTATATATATAGTTATATATATATACTATATTACATGAAAAAAATAAAACTCCAAATGTTAATAGACATGACATCCTCAGAATCAGAAAAAAATAATTTCTTTTATTTAAGCTCATTTATTTCTTATGTATTTTCTTAAGATCTTATAAAACTCTGATTTAGATATTTAAATTATTTGCCCCTATGTCTATTCATGTTAGGGTTGATTTATGTGACCAACCCTCAGAAGTTATTGATAGCAATTAGAACTTATAAGATCTATAAGATATTCATTGACTGAATATATATTTTAGTCATTAATAAACTAAGCCAATTTGGCTCTACAGAACTTGAAAGATTTTTTCCCAAAAGATTTTCATGATAGATACATATTAATTATACATAAAAATGTGATGCCTATAATTTAGTTATCATTCTTCATTCAGTTCATTGATTTTTAAGCTAGCTGCTCTTTAAGCTTTTGCCATCCCAAACCAATATTTTCAATACTTTTTAAAAACTAGTCTGAGTTAAGAGTCGGTTTTACGGTGTTTGAATGATATGCCAATGGTTATTTAAGTTTTATGAACACTTAGATCTCATTTGAAAATGCATCTCATTTGAAAGCGTACTGGTCTTTATATTTTATAAATATTTAGCTGTATGTTTATGTGTATTGTGTTATAAGTAAATTACAATAGAAAGTAAGAAAACATGTTTCTGGTGCATAATCTCTTATTGATGAGTTTTAATACCGAAGTTTATCATGTAAGTGTGAATTCTTCCTTTGTATTTTTGAACTCAGAAGATTAGTTTATTTCTGCCATTTGGATTAGTACCCTTGCTATATGTTTCTTCATAATTTGAGGGTGTTTTGGTTTGAATATAAAGGTGTTTTGGTTTGAATTTACCTCAGAAGCCAGAACTACCTACAACAACTTCTTTAAATCACAGCATAGAAAATGTCAAAGGTTAAAGGAAACTCTACATACCATGTACTTAAATGAAAAAGGGATCATATTAATATGAATGGCAGATAAGTAAAATGTGAGGTAAAATAATTTGGAGGAGGATTTCATATGAAATATTTACCTGTAACACCTGGTATATGAAACATATGCATTATAAACTGTGAATTGTGTATAAAGGTTATCTGTGTTTCTTGAAAGATAATTAAAAAAAATTCTCATAGTAGATATTATAACCATATAGATATTACCCAAGAACAGAATGCATCTGCTTTTTTCTAGTTGAATTATAGAAATAAACTCTGGAATATTGTTTCTAGCTTTATATACAAATATAAAACACATCTCTTTTTTATCGTAGATACTATTTCCATAATTTTTTTGCCTTAAGACCAGTTTCATGGAGAAGGAAAATAATTATCTGTTGGAACAACTGAATTCCAAGAACAGATATATATATATATATATATATATATATATATATATATATATCTCCTAATGATTCTTAGATAATGCTGATTTAGGCAAATGCACATTTAGATCATAGTAAACATGTGCTTGATACTTATTGCATGAATGAAGAAATAAAAGTTTGCTCCAAATCTTGGCATATTTTTTCTCATCCCTTTACCTGCTTTAAATTTAATTTTGGTGGTAATATACAATTACTTACTTAATCAAGAAAAATACCTTACTTAATACCATATTTGAAGACATTTTTCTATTTGCTTTTGTAATAAGATATACTTACCTTGCCTGTGTTCTTATGCTTGCCAGATTCCATATGATTAACAGAAAAATTCACCAAAACTATCCAATTAGTTTTAGTTCTTCCAGAAATCTGAAGGATAAATGAGTTATATACAAATAGGAACATACCATGATTTCCAGATCAAATACCTGGGGTAGAGATATGGTGAGATGAAAATGTATCATAAGCTCTCATGTAAAGAGAGAGTTAACTGATTCTGTATTTTCAAATTTCAGATAGGTAGAATTCAGCTCAGTAAGGGGAAGAACTTTCTAGAGAGTAAACTGCCCAATCATGGAAAAACTCTTTATAAACTTTCCAAGCAGAATCTGAACAGCCATTTTGTCAGGAACATTGCATTGAGAAAGAGATTAAACCAGATGGAATTGTATAGCTGCCATCCACTTTAAAATTCAGTGATTCTAAATTAGCTTTTTCCATTCTGCCTTTGTTGATACCACTCGGAAAGCCAGTTGTTATTCTTTCTTGTCTTCCTGTTTTTTTTGCTTCAAATTATTCACAAAATGAAAATATTTTGTAAATCTATCAAATTATGTATTGGATAATTCCTTACTCATTTCCTGTGATACTAGAGCATTGGGTATACCAAGATGAGTAAAACAGATTCTACCTTCAAGGTACTTACTGTTCAGCAGGAGACACAAATACATAAAGAAAAGCTATTATGCAGTAAAAAAAAAAAAAAATCTAGAAAAGAAAATGCATGCTCTGTCAGGGAATCAGTACATAAATAAGCATGTAATTCTGTGAGGGTTGAAGGCTCAAGGGAAGCTGAGAAGAGGACTCATTTAAGTTGGTCCCTTATTAATGGTGACAAGAAAGAGTTAGCGGCTACAATTTTTGATCACCAGGTATCATGCTCTTAATGCACCAAGCACTATGATAGGTATTTTATATGATTTTATTTTATCCTCCAACAAGCTTGTAAAGGACATGATATCACTTTGCAGATAAGGAAATGAAATTTGAGTCGATCATTAAGAGAAGGATTGGCCCGTGATCGCACATATAGAAAGAGGGGCAGAGGAAATGGGGCTGTGGCAACAGAAGTTCAAACCAATGTCTTTCTATGTCCTGAGCTATAAAGAAAATTAATGTTTTCCTTGATAAAATGAAACAGATCTTCTAAGACCAAAAATGGAAGGATACTTTTCTTTTGAAGCATTTCTATTGTACCTTACCATCCAGATTTTGTTTCCAGTGGCTAATTTTCTTCTCAGAGACTTCTTGCTAACATTGCTGGTACCACTACCATGCTTGATCCAGAGGTTAAGGGAACTAACTAATCTTCTAACTAATGACTCAGCTGTGGATAGAAACCATTCTATCCCATAGCACATACAACTGGGATGTTTAAATAAGATTTCCCTCAAGAAAAAGTAAATAAACAATGAGAAGAACATGTA
Source organism: Martes martes (assembly GCF_963455335.1). NCBI lineage: Eukaryota > Metazoa > Chordata > Mammalia > Carnivora > Mustelidae > Martes > Martes martes. The sequence continues at coordinate 60,463,540 of NC_137892.1, forward strand.
ACTAGGTAATTTATTTATAAACTGTGACTTACACTCCGGAGTTAACAAACTCATTGACTATTTCCTTGTCATCTTCGCACCTACTACACAGAAGGCCATGAGTTACCATGAGTGAAAAAGTGTCTTGCATGTTTCTGAACCACAAGAAATCTAGTAAGCTGGAGGGCATAGCTGGGAGTAGGGAAAGAAGGTAAAGATTATAGGAAATGTATACAGGAAATACAGGCTAGGGCTGACCTCTGAATACCATCATAGAGCCACGCTGAGGATTAGGTTATTTGTGAGGCAGTGTGGGGCATCATGGCTTTTAGGTGACATAAACAGGACTGACTTTTTGAATCATAGTTCTGGAGGCAGCATGAAGAATAGACGGGGAGGGGGAAAGGCTAAGTCAGAGAGACCAATGAAGACAGTACATTAGTCTCAGTAAGTGACAAGGAATAGTGTGATATGAAAGAAAGCACTATTCCAAGAGCTATTTCATAGGTCAAATCAAAAGACTTTGGTAACCGCCTGGATGTGGGAATTGAAATCAAAGGAGGAGACATCATTGGGCTCCCAGAGGTTCTTAGCCTGGACTGTTGTTGTATGGCAAGAGACGCCACAGAACTGAATGAGGAAAGCAATATGAAGAACGCAGTTGTGAGAAGAGAACACTGAGTTTACTTTTAGATGTGTTGAGCATGAAGCAGCGTCCTGATGGAAACAATCCAAATGACATTCAACATGGGAGTTATCCAGGAGCTTAGCAGAGATGTCGTGACCAAATAGAAAACATTTGGGATTCCTAAATAGTTGCTGAACTAATGGTAGCAGATAAGATTACCCTTAAACATGAACTTATTTAAAAGAATGCTGTCGTTAGAACTTGGAGGAAAACAACGTTTCAAGAGTTAGCAAAAGAAAAGGAGCCAGCAAAGGAAACGGGAAAAAAGTGAGAAAAGTTGGCAGAATAGTGCTGTCAGAAAGCCAAGCATGAAAGCAGTTGATGGTGTCAAAATATATTAACATGACATTGTTAAAAAGCAATCTTTGGGCCCTAATGGAAACTGAAGTAAGCTAATATGATATGCATGTTAAAACATTAAAATGTTTTTCTCCTTTGAATGTATGTAAGAGATGCTGACAGAAGCCTGTTGCATGATATAATTCATGTATACATATTTTAAGTGCATTTTAGTTTTCATATATTGTGTGTTTGTATATTCGTACATCTCTCTATGGGATACATTATTTTGTGAACAGAAGTTTGTATTCAGCTTTCTTATGTTAGGTTCACCTGTTGGGTTTTTTTCCTTCAGCTTTTATGTAATTGTTCTGGGTCTGGCAATTTCAACATGCTGACTAATGGTCTGTTCTTTAAAAACAGAGTTTTGGATTTATAAAATGTTTTATTTGAAAATTTCACTGTTGTACAGATACTGGGAAATTCATAAGGATATGGTGAATATTATAATTGCAACTATACCTTAATCGTTTAACATGCTCCAATGATCTTACATAGTCATGTAGTTTTTAAAAGACACAGACCAAAGTAATTATTAAGATAGAAGCAATAGTACAAGAGTGGATCCTTCAGAGAATGAATTGCACAGGCCTTATCCAATCAGGAGTTATGTAGGGAAATCATTAACCTGCTCTCCTTTCTTTCCCCCCTCCTCTTTGGTTTTGTTTTTTTGTTTTGTGGTAGTCTGACCCTTGGTTATCATTACAGAACTATGGAGGTGCAATGAGACCCCCCCTGAATGCTTTAGGTGGCCCCGGAATGCCTGGAATGAACATGTAAGCAAAATGCTGTTATCCTGTTTAGTAAAGTATTCTATTTTCTGTCTTCTGAAGTCACACTAATTTGTAAGACAATTTAAGCACCTCAATTTCTGTGTAGTATAAAGTGAAACCAGAGTACATAAACTAAGCATGAGCTGTAGAGTTTGCTACATTTTCACAACATACTGTTTTTCTGCCTTCTCTGCAGCTTATAATTTTTTCCATCTTCAAATGCCAAATGCCAACTTTTAGCCAGATTTTCATGTTTCATTTGTTTATCTAAAAATGAGTCTTTTATAACTGAGCACATAGGCTCCATAGAGTCTATATAAAACTACAAAAAGAGGGGCATCTGGGTGGCTCAGTGGTTAAGCATCTGCCTTCAGCTCAGGTCATGATCCCAGGGTCCTGGGATTGAGCCCAGCGCTGGGCTCCCTGCCTGGCAGGAAGCCTGCTTCTCCCTCTCCCCCGCCCTCTGTTCTGTTCCCTCTCTCACTGCGTCTCTCTGTCAAATAAATAAATAAAATCTTAAAAAAAAAAAAAAAAACCTACAAAGAGATGCTGGCACCAAGACAATGACATAACTCCCTAGAAGCAGACAATTGATATTAACTTCATTTTAATGATATATAGTAATTCCTAAAAGTTTTTAATTCCTACATAGAGTCCTTACTTTGGCTTTGTTGGTACCACTCGTAACCCACCAAGAATTCTCTTTGGTAGTGTCTTCTATATTAAAGAACTTTTCATATGATTGGATGAATTTTTGTTTGAAAATTAAGATGTGCTTGGATAAGGACTAAACTAGCAGTTTTTTGGTTGTTTTGGTTTGTTATTTACTGAAAAGACGTTTCAAGCCCAAAGCCAATAGTTGTTCTAGAGACCCAAAGTAATACTGTCGGTTAAGGGACTTTTATTTATTTTTCATTATCTAACTTGCCCTCAAAGTTCCACATATACCAGGTGCTTGCTCATGACTTTCATTAATTCACTAAAGGATCAATTTCATGATGTGGCCTAAAGAAAGCTTACCAGAAATAATGAAACTGTTCCATATAGGGTTGTGGGTAGTTTCCTTGAATATATTTTCCCATTAGTCCACGTTTTGGTTACTTACATATCAAATTAGATAATTCTGCCATCACTTAATGGCATTTAAGATATAATGAGATAAGCTCTTTTGATATAGATAGGGATTTTTGTGAGTTTCTGAAGCCATTTTCGTGGAAAGCAATTTTGCCTAAAATAGAAAATAGGTTAATAAGTGGATACCAGCCAGAATCAAAACTAACAGAACAAGGGGAAAAAAGTAGGTCAAATTTTCCTATCACGTCTTTTCACTTTTAAAGTAAAAATGGGTAGGCATGAAGTCTGACTCTCCTTAATCCCTCAAAGGCTTAGCCTTTAATGGTTGTTACAAAAAGGAGTGATACTTTATGCTTACATCAAAAGCTGCAACTCTCACCAATAGGATTTAGATATATATAAAATTTACCTACCTGAGATTCTGGTTTCAAAATGCAATAGCTTTTAGGGAATATAATTTTGAATACTGTGTACAGATGTGAGAAGTATACATTTGAATATTATGATCAATCTAGACTTATCAATAAATATTAAGATTGTATCTAATGTCATTTTGTATATTACACTTCACTATAATTAGCCATATGGTCAACTTTAGATCAACCTGTTTTTATGGGTATAGAGAAAGAAGTTATTTTTATGTGACCGTTAAGAGACTCAGCTGCTTAAAATTGTCTAGTTCTTTTCCCACATACACTTAAGCAGATAAACATTAACATTTAATGGATACATTAAATTCCCTAGACTATAGAGACTAAAAATATGGCTCAAATTTTTAATATTATTATTTTTATTGATACTTGGATTTGGGTTTCTCATTTAAGTATACCCAGATGCTTTAAAATATTTTTTATTACATAATGTTGTATTGTTCATATAATTTCTGGTTTTTAAAGAACCTTGAAGCCTTCCAGATTCAGATTTCCATTATTTGTTACCTTTGACTTTTATTTAGGTTCTTATATATAATTTTCAGTTTTCTGTAAATTAGGATATTCTTAAAGAACAATGAAAATGTAAATATTCCCATATGTACATTTTTAAATATTTTCTTCAAACAAGGAAGTTCTGCTCCAACTTCCGATCCAATGGACAATCCAACCAGAGAGAATAATTCTTGTGTTGATATTGGCCCCAGCAAAGCAAAAGTGAATTTAAAGAGATATAAAAAATAAAACGTATTTTGTCCATTGTACTCAATAGAGTAAAATTTATTGAAATTTACTTAATTTACATAAATCTTTATTTTAAAGATACTAAATCTTACTATATTATAGCAAGTAAGTACTCCTTTTTTTTTTTTCCAAATAAGTATTTCGAACTAGCATTTGTGACTTTCTTCATGTGACTTTTTTACATGTTGGGTAACTTAAAAATCAAAGAAAAAGTCAAGATAGTGTTTATTTATTTATTTATTTTAAGATTTTACTTATTTATTTGAAAGAGAGAGAGAGCATGAGAAGGGGGAGAGTCAGAGGGAGAAGCAGACTCCTTACTGAGCAGGGAGCCTGTGGGACTCGATCCCAGGACTCTGGGATCATGACCTGAGATGAAACTGAGTCATCCAGGCACCCGATAGTGTTACTTTAAGCTATGTTTTTAACAGTCGAAGATATTTGTGTGCTAAGGTCAGGTGGGACCTGCCAGAGAACCATTTCTGGATCAGTTTTCTTTAGCTTGTCACATTTTCTTGCTTGCCATGAAAGTATAATGACAATGAAAATAACATCCAGTCATGCCCACTAAAGTAATTATATACTGTATTCTAACTAGGAAACTATTTGGAACAAAATTTTGATAATGTTATTAAAAAAATAATTGGTTACCTCCAAAGAAAATAATAATTCTGATATAATTTTTATATTTCTGTGCTCTAAACTGAAGATAAGTTATATGTAGTGTCATCTCAAATTAAGAGTATATTTTTAATATCTCTCTACTATTTTTATAAATAAAAACTTAATATCAATTTCAGTAATCTAAAGTAGAATTTACAGACTATAGCCAGAATGTAAATGTTTTCAAATGCATTACAGATAATTATTTAAAAGAAACTCTATTTCTAAATTAACTACATTTTTAGGGGTGCCTGGATGGCTTTGTCAGTTAGGCATCCCACTCTTGATTTTAGCTCAAGTCAGGTCACGATGTCTCAGGGTCATGAGTTAGAATTCCATGTCGGGCTCTGTGCTCAGTGGGGTGTCTACTTGATGATTCTCTCTCTCCCTTTCTCTCTGCCCCTGCCCCTGCTCACTCGCTCTCGAATAAATAAATCTTTAAAAAATGAAAACAATAAATTAACTGTACTTTTACAGATTTCCAAAGAATTTAGGATTCAGCATTACAGCATGCCTAATTCAACTTTTTATATGTTGGTGTTCTATAGAAATGAAGAGGACAAAGGATTTCAAAGGATCTAGACCTTCTTGTTATCCTATAGAATGATAAAATTTGGGTAGTTATTTTTTTAAAAATTTTTTAATTTATTATTTTTTTAATAAATATATAATGTATTTTTATCCCCATGGGTACAGATCTGTGAATCGCCAGGTTTACACACTTCACAGCACTCACCATAGCACATACCCTCCACAATGTCCATAGTTATTATTTTGAAATCAAACAACTGTATTATAGAAGAAAAGAGGATTTTTCTCTACAGTAATCATAGTTGCTTGGGTTTCATCATATCTGTATACCCTTATCAAAAAATACCTACTTCTTTTAAATTCCATATTTTGCTTTATTTTTAAATGAGGCTAACCTGATTCTACCTCAAACTATACCTGTATAAAAACTTACATTCAAAATAATGCCTTTATCATAGTTCTAAGTTATTTTCTTGATAATAATGATGGTCCTCAAAAGGACTGGGAATTACTGAACTTAAGTAGTTGTTCTTTAAAAAAAAAAAAAAAAAAAAGATTATTTATTTATTTAATTGAGAGAGAGGGAGAGAGAAAGGGAAGGGGTAAAGGGAGAGAATCTCAAGCAGACTCCCCACCGAGTGTGGAGCCTAACAGAGGGCTCTATCCCATTACCCTGAGATCATGACCTGAGCTGAAATCGAGTCACACACCTGACCACCCAGATGCCCCAGAACTTGAGTAATTGCTCTAAAAGAACTACTCACTCGTATAGCCCCATTTTATTTAGCACTATTTGTGAAACTTAAAATGTTTTCAAACACAGTGGCATAATTGGGGAAAATATAGCTTATCCATGTGAATTATCATATTAAATCCTTTTAGATCATATGAAATCACTATCATTTAATGCAATCTAATATGAAATACATAGTGTGCTGAGACTAGATTATTTATCAAATAATTGAAATGCATAAAAGGTATTATTACTGATAATAAATGTAACATTTAACATTTAATTTAATGATATTTATTTAAGTAAAATGTTTAATTATTTAACAATTTAGCATGTTAATCTAACAAATAATTTTTAAATGGTAAGTAAAATATTTTATTATATTTAATCTTAAATAGTCCTGTTTTAAACATAATATGTCAAAATTATGAGATCATTATCAACATAACATCATTATATACAAATTTTTGCCATGATTTGGATATAGTATATTTTTATGCTGTTTTAAGTTAAATATTTCCCAATTTCTTTATTATACTTCATTTAACATAAAACAAACGATGTGGATTAACATCAAACAAATCAAATGTTTTACTAGATCAATATATATCTTGTGTTTTACCTCACTTTCCATTCATTAAGACATTGAATCCTATATGTACGATTATCTTTCTAAAGTGCTGGAAAATCATCATCATCACCATTTTAAGAGGCACCAGTTTCCAGAGACAATACAAATGCCCTTAACCTTCTCCCTGTGCGCAGTACTTGGACCACCTCCTCTCTGGCATCTTATTTTATCCCTTATTCCTCAAACAGAATTGGGGGAAGTTGCATTTGGGCACCCTGATAGAGCCCATGGACAGAATTTTCATGCACTTCCCTGTTGTTTATACCCCTGGGAAATTCCAAAACAAAATGAAAAACAATTCTAAATAGTCCAAGTTGGATAGCTTCTATCTAACACATTGAATTTCAGGTTTAAGGTCCCTAAAATAAGAATCAAGGGACTTTTTTTTTAATTAAAAATTTCCTCTGTCTTTCAATGCAATTAGAGGGAAAAGGGAATTTTGAGTGACCCTAATTACAGAGGACCTGCTGACAGCAGTCTACTTTTTATTAAGCAGTATTTACTTAGATATATTTAATACTAAAGCATGAGAACAAGAGACCTTTTTTTCTTAATTAGGCATTAAGTTTGTTTTAAAATATTCATGTCCTTTTAAGCTATAGAATACAAAACATTATCCACCACCCTAAAATGAAGTAATATACTAACATACATTGGCATAGATTACTTCCTATTTTTCCCTAGATTTACTGTGGCTTCTGTCTTGAACTGTAATTATGAAAACAAGAAATGTAATTCCATTTTTAAAAATTAACTAAATTAAAGAGGGCACATGTTACATGGTACACTGGGTGTGGTGCATAAACAATAAATCTTGGGAACACTGAAAAAATAAAATAAAATTTTTTTAAAAGTAACTAAATTATCAGTAGCACTGTAAGATAGATTGATATAAAATAATATACAAACTAATATATAAAGTAATCTGTGATAGTCTATGTGGAATTTTTTTTAAAGAGCCCAATTTAATCACCTTTGCTATATATTTATTATAGTTTAATAAGAGCAATCATTTTATGTATATTGGTATTTTTTAAATAATTTCATTTTAATTTTGAATGATATATATGTGGCACTTATATTTATGTCATAGGATTACAGTTTATGTTTGTTTCATAATTAGTGATCTTTGGGGTGCCTGGGTGACTCAGTGGGTTAAGCCTCTGCCTTTGGCTCAGTCATGATCTCAGGGTCCTGGGATTGAGCCCCACATCGAGCTCCCTGCTCAGCAGGGTGCCTGCTTTCCCCTCTCTCTCTACCTGCCTCTCTGCCTACTTGTGATCTCTCTCTCTCTCTGTCAAATAAATAAATAAATAAAATCTAAAAAGAAATTAGTGATTTTTGCTGCAGAAGTATGTTTACATAATGATTTAGACAAAAATACATACATTTACATTTATAGGTGATTATCGCTTTTAGTGTTTATTACAGTAATTTAACTTAAAATAAAACTGGGCCTACCCAAAGTAGGTTGACTTAAGAAGAAAACTATTTTGTGGAATGATAAAATTTTTTGATTTAAGAGATAAAAAAGCTGGGTGCCTAGGTGGCTCAGTGGGTTAAGCCTCTGCCTTCAGCTCAGGTCATGATCTTAGGGTCCTGGATCAAGTCCCGCATTGGGCTCTCTGCTCAACAGGGGGCCTGCTTCTCCCCCATCTCTCTCTGCCTGCCTCTGCCTACTTGTGATCTCTCTCTGTCAAATAAATAAAATCTTTTTAAATTTTAAAAAAAAAAAGAAAAAAGAAATAAAAAAGCTGAGACATCTGGGTGACTCAGTCAGTTAAGCACACAACTCTTGGTTTCAGCTCAGGTCATGATCTAATGGTCCTCACATGGAGCCATGCATCTGGCTGTGCACTAAGCATGGAGTCTGCTTGAGATTCTCTCTCTCCCTCTCCCTCTGCCCCTCCCCTACTCTCATGCACTCTCCCTCTCTCTCTCTCTAAAGTAAATAAATAAATCTTTAGGAAAAAAAGAACTCAAAAAGCTATGAAAATACAGAGAGTAATTTCAGTATTGAACTAGAACTGCAAGGTAACTGAATTGTAAATATTATACTTTATGATTTGTTATTGCTTACTGTGAACATTCAAAGCATAAGTTAAAATTTCATTTATCATATTATCTTGTAGGGGTCCAGGTGGTGGTAGACCTTGGCCAAACCCAACAAATGCCAATTCAGTGAGTATATGTATTTTTAAATTTTCTTTGCATGTTGTACCATTTAGCAACAAAAACCTATGGCTTTCAAAAGTCCTACAATTGGTTATATTAAGTTTTTTTAAAAAGTACTCATTCCAAAAATATATTTTGCATATATATTTTTAAAATATGTTTAATTTTTGAAATTATATAATTTTTTAATTTCACAGTCTAATGTAAACATGCATTCTATGTAGATTAAGAGACTTCCAAAAATAAAACAAAATATGATTTAAGTATACTACAGAAGCCTTTATTTATTGTAATATATATGTCATAAAATGATTTGATCTTTTAAAATAAATATAATAATCACTAAGTTACCAGATAACCTCAATCTCTATCAGAGTTATTATGGTTTTATTTATTGTACTGTTACACCTAGGTTTGCTCTCTTACTATCCCAGGAAGCAAATACACATTTGTCCAGTGCCTGTCAGCCAAATTGGTGTTCTTATACATCTATCTACATATCTGACATGCTGTGAATTTTCCTAATATGTTTTGTGATAGCAGTTTGACTCACAAATATTTTTCTCTCTTAATAATGTCACATAAATATACGCACAAGTTGAAAACTAAGCTTTCGGTCTTAAAATTAATATGATTTTAATTAGATGATCCTGGTGATGTTTTCCCTTCTTGACTTTGAAACTTTGAGTTTCTTTAGTACGTGAGAGAGGTCTGCTGTGTAACTCTGTGTAGTGGGAGCACTGCACAAAGGTTTCTCACTCAAAGGATTCAGTACAGCTCGTGGTCCACTTGTAAAGTCTATGAGTATCTGCTCAGCAGGGATGCCTTTTGCTAATATGCACAGAGGTAACTTCATTGACTGGCAGTGGCCTTAAAGCTAAATAAACATGAAACTGATTCAATGTTCAAGGTTAATTTAAACTTCAAGAAAATTTAAGGTGAAGTATGTGTGGTATAGAAAGAATCATCTAAATTCATTGCTCTTCTAAGGCAGAACCACTTTCTTCTCAATCAAGTAAGCAGCTGTCATATTTTTAGAGAAAAAAAAATTATTTTATCTTCCTGTCTCTTTGGTTTCAATAGCTAGTTGAAATAGCATTTGGGGTGGACAGAAGTGATGATCTTGCTTTCATTTGGGTCTTCAGTATACTATTTAATCTCAACAAGTCTTCCTATAATACTGTTATGCTGGATTATGTTATAATGTATCTTTATCTTCTAAAATTCCTTTAGTTTGCCTATATGCTTTTGAAGAGTTCACATTTTATTTGCTTCTTGCTATACGCCTTTCAAATTCATTCAAGATTTCACTTTAAAATGGCATCTGGCTAGCAGCTCAGGACACAGTTCTTTCAACTTGCTATTAAAATACCCATAAAGGGAGCACCTGAGTGGCTCAGCGGGTTAAGCCTCTGCCTTCGGCTCAGGTCATGGTCCCAGCATCCTGGGATCGAGCCCCACATCGGGCTCTCCGCTCAGCGGGGAGCCTGCTTCCTCCTCTCTCTCTGCCTGCCTCTGCCTACTTATGATCTCTGTCAAATAAATAAATAAAATCTTTAAAAAAAATAAATAAAATACCCATAAAGGGACGCCTGCATGGCTCAGTTGGTTAAGCGTCTGCCTTTGGCTCAGGTCGCCATCCAGGGCTCCTGGGATGGAGTCCATGTCAGGCTCCTTGCTCAGCAGGAAGCCTGCTTCTCTCTCTGCCTCTTTCTCTCTCTCTCTCTCTGTATCTCATGAATAAATAAAATCTTTAATTAAAATAAAATACCCATAAAGATACAGGAAAAAACAATTTTTTATAACACTGAAAACTGTGACAATCTTCCTATTGTCAGAATCTGGAAAGACTTTCTATTATCTGCACATCTGTTGAAACTGGATTAAAAAGCACAGTTGACGGTGCTCCTTAACTATGTAAGCCTTCCCACCTAGAAGCAAGAAGACTCTTCTTCCTCACTGCCCATGCTTCCTCTGCTGCCCCTTGTAGGTGGCCACGTGCAACTTCCACCCACCACTGCCTGCCTCCAGCAGGACCACCTTTTAAACTGGTGGCTGGAGACTCTCTCCCTCAAAACCTGCTTAGGAAGGTGAGCAGGATTTGATACTGAGAATGGTGCCTTGTGCCAAGAGGGTATATTATCCAAGTAAGAATATGGCGGAGAGACAGAAATGAAGAGTGAGTTCTGCATTCTGATAATTTTTAGTTTTCATGTCCTCCACCTCTTCAGAATTTCATGGAGCCAAGCAGTGTGGATAGGAGAATGTACTCTAACAAGTCAGCAGCTCTAAATTATTTTGGACCCTAGAAAGCGCTAGGAATTAGGGTAGGAGGTGTGCGTGTGAAACGGCCATCCAGCGGTCATGGTGAATGGGCACTTGACCAGCACACATGTGGTCAAGTAAGAGAGTTGAAAACAATCCGTTATGTTAAGAGCTGTCCCAGGTGGATACATCTCCCCCTCACTTGAAGAAATGTCAATAAGGAAAAAAAGTGGGGAAGGCTTACAGCTTTCTCTTCAGGAAGAGAAAGGGGGTCATCATCCTGAGTTCAGAAAAGCAAAGCATTCCTCTGAAAAAATGATTGATTCTGAGAACAAGAAAAAGAATCATAAAAAACTGATGACTTTCTGCCAAAAACATAGGGCTTATACATGAAACAAAGCAAAAAAAGTATTTAAAGAGGGATTTTCCCCTCTAAATACCATTGATTTTATTCTAGTGACAACTCCTCTGTACTGTTTTGATTTCCAAATTCCTCAGACTTCTTGTCTGTGTTTTTAATTATAGACACTTTTTATTTTGTATCAATATAGTAAGTCTCTGGCTCTTGAGACCCACATTTTCAAGTAGTTGATTATTCTGTTTTTGCTATTTCCAGATATGTTTTTTATGCTGTTTTTTTCCTTTAAGTGTTTATATCAATGTAACTCCAGATGTATAGAAGAGTTGCAAGACTAGTACAAAGAACTCCCATGCACCCTTCACCCAGATTCCTGAGTGTTAAAGTTATACTGTATTTGCTTTATGATTTCTACTCTCTGCATATACATATTTTTTCCTGGACCATTTGAGCTGTATTTAAGTTGCGGACATGATGACCCTTTATCCCCAAATATGTCAGTATGTGTTTCCTAAAAGCAAATACATTATCTTTCATAACTACAGTAAGGATCAAAATTAGAAAATAAGCACTGACGTAATGCTGTTTTCTAATCTGCAGACCCCACTCAGATTTCACCAATTGTCTCAGCAATGTTCCTGGTAACAAAAGAAAATCCCAGTTCACTTGTTACATTTATGCGTCATGTCTTTTGGTCTTTAATCTAGGACAGTTCCTCAACTTTTCTTTGTCTGTTTTAACCTTGCAGTTTTGATGAATGCAAAGCAGTTATTTTGCAGAATGTGCCATAATCTGGCTGATATTTCCTCATGATTAGATTCAGGTGATACATATTTAGTAGGAATGCCACAGTAGTAATGTGATTTTCTCAGTGCACCGTCTCAGGAACCATGTGATGGTGATTTGTCCCATTGCTTGTAGTGTTAACTCTAATCCCTTAGTGAAGGGTGGTACTTGTCAAATTTCTCTACTGTAAAATTGCCGTTTTTCCTTTTGTAATTATTGACTTGTGGAGACATACTTTGAAATTACAGTAAATATCCTCCTCTTCCTCATACTTTCATCTGCTACGTTTGGTATCCATTCATGACTCGACCAAACTGGTTTGTTTTTTTGTTTTTTTTTGTTTTTTTGTTTGTTTGTTTGTTTGTTTTGCTCTATTGGTTTCCAAATGGCTGATTTCTAATTCTGTTTTCCTTCTCCCATTTATTAGTTGACTCTGTACTTAACAAAGACTTTTTCTTTCTTCTCCATTCATTTATTCAGGTATATCAGATGTACTCGTGAACTCTTATTTCATTCAATAGGTTTTTGATGCTAAGATCATTCCAGATTAAGCCAGTAGGAACCCCTTCAAACTGAATCATTTGTCCTTTGTTTGTTTGTTTGTTTGTTTGTTTTTAAGATTTTTATTTGTTTGAGAAAAAGAGAACTTGAGGGAGAGATCACAAGCGGGGAGGGTTGGGCAAAGGGAAAGGAAACTCTCCGCTGAGCAGGGAGCCCAGTGCAGGACTCCATCCCAGGAACCCTGGGATCATAACCTGAGTCAAAAGCATACTTACCCGTCAGAGCACCCAGGCGCCCTCATTTATCTTTTTGATATGTCTGCATTATTCTTTGAACACTTGCAACTCATCCTGAATTTTCCCGATGTTAGCCCTGAAATAGCCATTTCTTTAAGGAGCCATGGTTCCTCTTAGTGGAGAGTGATACTTAGAACCTATCAGAGTGATATGGCTTCAAGAACCTCTTAACCAACATAACTAGGATTTAGATGTATGATCATGCACATATCCATACACCTCTATATCTTTCTGTATCTATCTGTAGGTTAAAACCATGAGTACCCACCAGTGCTTCAAATTCAGTACAAAACAGGGTGTATTCTAGACTTGCTGCTTTCCACTTTTCTGAAAGTTAAAAAATCTGCCTACCATTATGTATAATATATTTATTTATTATTTGCTTCATTTTTATCAGTCCACAGTTTTGTCATGTAAGAGTATTTTAATCAAGGGGTACCTGGATGGCTCAGTGGGTTAAAGCCTCTGTCTTCGGCTCAGGTCATGATCCCAGGGTCCTGGGATCAAGCCCTGCATCGGATTCTCTGCTCAAGAGGGAGCCTGCTTCCCCCTCTCTCTGCTTGTGATCTGTGTCTGTCAAATAAATAAATAAAATCTTTAAGAAAAAAAAAGTATTTTAATCAAAAGTCTTGGGCACCCTTTTACATGGAACGTAGAAGAAACATTTTTAAAGGACAATATTTTTAATTCAGAATAAAATTCTGATTTTTACTCAAGCCCTGCATCGGGCTCTCTGCTCAGCAGGGAGCCTGCTTCCCCCCTCTTTCTGCCTGCCTCTCTGCCTACTTGTGATCTCTCTCTGGCAAATAAATAAATAAAATCTAAAAAAACAAAAAAGGTAGCAAGCACTATTATTGAAAATATCTGAATTATCTTTGTCTGGGGACGCTTTTGATTAAAAGGTCCAGAAAAACAACCAGACTAGGATCATATTGAGAGAATGCATACTGGATTATGTACCTGAAAAGTCCAGATATAAATTTGCTTTGGGGCACATTTGATTCCAAGGATCCAGATAATGTCATCAGGACCCAGTCTCCATCACTTACCTTTTTTCCTTATCATGACAAGAAGGCTGTGTGGAATCCCAGATGTATATCCTCAGAGCTCTCAGTTTAGTACAACTGAACTGAACTCACAACTCTTTATCACTTAAACATAGAAATTGGGCATAACTAACTGAACTAGATTTGTTTAGTTTGGGTCCTGTGCTCCTTCATGAATTATGACCTGAGGTTACAATGCTCTTTCAGCCTGGCCAGGTCAAACAGGCCCCCACCTGAGCCTCAACCAAACCACATGGGAAAATAAGAGGTATGGTTCATCGATGAAAATTCAAGGAATTGTTAGCAGAAGAGGACATAAGCAAAAGTTGCAGGTGTCCAATATAACATTGTATTCATCAACTCACTAATGTGACAGGAAAAAGAAAGAAGAAACTCCTTTAAAGAAAAAAAAAAAAGGCAATCTATTGTAATGATTAAACCCAAAGGAAATGCAAATATCTTATTCCAGATAGGTTCTGCTCTATACAAATATATGCTCATTAAAAAACAAAACAAAACAAAACAAAACAAAACAAAACAAAACGCGGGACGCCTGGGTGGCTCAGTTGGTTAAGGAGCTGCCTTCAGCTCAGGTCATGATCCCAGCGTCCTGGGATCGAGTCCTGCATCGGGCTCCTTGCTCAGCAGGGAGCCTGCTTCTCCCTCTGCCTCTGCCTGCCTCTCTGTCTGCCTGTGCTCACTCTCTCTGACAAAAAAATAAATAAAATCTTAAAAAAAAAACGCTAAAAAATTATAGAATATTTTCAACTTTACACTGGCACAGAGGGTGTCTTGATGTTGCCCTCCCTGTAGCTTCTAAGTGTTTTTAAACTTCACAGTTGAAGAATGCTACTAACCATTTTTAAAAAAGAAGCCAAAATCTCTAGCGACTCTGCTCTTCCCTTGCTATGGCACCACTGTCGTGGATATCAGGAGTCAGAATATTTCAGAATATTTGAATTATCAGTCACAGATGTTAAGTTATCTGTCTAGCTTAACCAGACAGTACATACGGCTCTGAATTTTCTCATCTGACAAATAAAAAATTCTTTTAATTCTATGATTCTGATGTTTTATCTCTCTGATCTTACTCATCTTCTACATCTATGTTTACATCTTTCAGTTCACGTTAATAGATATTTTGTATGGAGTCTGGAGAGGGGCAGGAGGACATTAATCGCATTGGGAGAATTTGGACACTAGAGGTGGAAAAAAGCTTGGACAAAATAAAGAATTAGGCTGTTAGTGGCTAGGGGGACAGATTGTCTTGGAGGGTGCAGAAGGTGACAAAGCAGAAAGGGGGAAAAGAGAGCCATGTATCATGTATCACTGTATCATCTGTGTGGAAGAGAGCTACATTTTAGGAAGATAGTCTATAAAATGGATGTAATGGGGAAATGACATTAGGGGATCATAGTTACAGGTTTTATAAAATGTTATCAGAACCTGAGGTAGAGTGGTGATCGAAGGAATGACAAGTATGCATTTCACACATAGAATCAAAAACACTTTGGGGATAAAGAGAAAGAAAAAGTGGAAGGTGATTTCAAGTCTTTGAATCCAGGTATCAGGGAGAATGGGAATAACACAAACTCCGCTAGAAATAGGACAGAAGTAGGAGGTTTAGGGGGTAGACAGGGAGCTTTGTTTTGGAATGTTGAATCTTCTACTCAATCTAATAAAATACTAGATCAAGTGTGGCGCACAGCACAAAATGGAAATGTATTCAGTTGAAGTTTTATCTCTAGCCCTAATCTCTACTAAATTCTTTTTTTTTTTTTTAATTTATTTGACGCAGAGAGATCACAAGTAGGCAGAGAGGCAGGCAGAGAGAGAGAGAGGAAGAAGGAGGCTCCCCGCTGAGCTGAGAGCCCCATGTGGGGCTCGATCCCAGGACACTGAGATCATGACCTGAGCTGAAGGCAGAGGCTTTAACCCATGAGCCACCCAGGTGCCCCTCTACTTCTTGATGCAGATTTCTAAATATCTGTTGATCAGATAAACCTCACCGTCTACTAGTGCCTTCAAATTCAACGTGTTGGATATTTCCCCAGACTTGCCCCTGTTCCTGAATTCCTTACATATAAATTAGTAGCACTATCACTCACCCACTCACCAAGTTGGAAAGCTAGGAATTGCCTTAACTTCTGCCTTCCCTTGTCCACCACACCTAGTTTGTCACCATGATCTGCCAAGTACATTTGTGAAAAGTCTTTCAAATTTTCTTACTCCTGCTTATCTTAATCAGCACTGCCTACAACACTGAAATCTCTTGCCCAGACCTTTTGCAATAGACTCCTAACTTGTATTCATGTTCCATGATGAACTAAAGTTATCTTACTAAAATATAAATTTGAACATGTCTCTCTCAAACTGGTGACTCCCTATTTCCCACAGCATAAATTCATTCACAGTCTGACCGTATATGCTTATCATTGATTTCAATTTCCTATAAGTACCACACTGAGATTATATACCATTTCCCTAATAAACTATATACTCTCATGTTCCTTTTCTTTCTTTCTCCCTCTCTTCCTTCCTTCCCTTCTCTCTCTCTCTTTCTTTAATGCTGATCCTTCTCTTCATCTTTCTAGTGGTCATTTACTCTCTATAAGTCAGCTACCCAGCTCAATTATCTTCTGTACCCACATACTTCTACCTGTATTGTTATATTTTATGTGTCTCACACTAGGCTGTCAGGTGATACTGGTAACTTTCAAGAGTAAGGGTTCATTGAAGTGCTACTAAGGGTAGGAGCCCAAATGTTCTTTTTCTTTTAATGAGGGCACCAAAGAATATGAAGTAGAAACAGTGAGTATAAGCCAAGAGCTTGACGGGACACATGGGAAGAAATTGGACTAGATGAGGTAAAAATTTAAGTATTTTTAAATGTTTTATTGTTTTTAACTGTGCGTAAAAGAATCATGAAAAGGGAGAAATTAAAAACCAGAAAAGGAGCAAGGACTTAGGAGAGTGAGGTAGTTGGGAACGGCTAGCTCTGGAAACAAGCAGAAAGATTATCTTTTTTTCTACCTGGATGAATGGATAAAATTCTAATCTATTAATAAGAGTGTTGAATTAAAGGTGAAAGTATAGCAAGAATTTGATAGCTTTAATATATGAAAAAGGGCCGACTGACTACCAAATCAGGATTTTATAATCATCATGAAGCCCAGCTCAGGAAAGTCAGTTGTTAATTATTCAAGAATTCTTTGAGCTAATTGTTAAATCATTGGTAGCTCTAAATCTTCCATGTGGGAATATTCACACCATATAAATTGGCAAATGCTACAAATTGGGACCTCTTCCTTCCCTGAGTTTATTGGGTTTACTGGCACACCACTAGAATGCTCAGGGCTTCCATGAAGGCCAAGCCAAAATGCTTCCAGATAATAGTGAAGAGTAGGTTGACATTGGAGAACATGATTATATTTTGGACCTTGTCCTTTGTTTTGTGTCTCTTTCCAGGAAATCCCTTCTGTGAAACAGAAAAATGTGGCTAGGGGGTGATCAAAGAGATGGAAATTAAAGTAGGCTTGGAGGGCTTGGGTGGCTCAGTCAGTTAAGGGGCTGCTTTCAGCTCAGTCATGAACCCAGAGTCCTGGAATCAAACTCCATGTCCTCTGAGTCCCTGGGCAGAGGAGAGTCTGCTTCTCCCTCTGCCCCTCTTCATCTGTCCTCATGATCATTCTCGCGCTCTCTTTCTCTCAAATAAATAAATAAAATATTTTTTAAAAAAACAATGTAGACTTTAGGATAATGAATTAAAAATACTGGAGAAACAAAAAGCTGACAATGGCGTGGGGGAGGGGCAGAGGCAATTTAGTAGGGAAATAATGGACTTAAACTTGGAGGAATTGTAAGGGAAGAAGATTCTGGTTAGAATATAGAATAATATTTGTGAGTGACATGAGGAATAAGAAAGTGTCAGGCAAGGGAGTTGTTTAGATCTCTGTAAATAGTTCTAGGATGTGGTCGTACTCACAAATGGAGGAGAGGGAAGTATATTGTAAAGTGGAGGAAGGCAATGAAGTGTGTATTCCAAAGATCTATTTGAACTCAGGACTTGAACTTACGCAGGGCTTAAACTCATGACCCTGAGATCAAGACTTGAGCTGAGATCAAGAGTCAGACACTTAACCAACTGAACCACACTGGCACCCCTAAATTCCAAAGATTTAAAGCGTGGTTAGTTAGATCATATTTTGAAAGTTGGTGAAGAATGATGGTAGGCACTAGAGAGAGGTAGAAGAACATGGGCCAGTTGCTAAGGTTATAAGGAGATGAAAATTGGAGCCAACAGATGAGGTGGTGATTTGGAGGGAGCAAATGTACATGTTTAAAATAAGAAGCAGAAGATGGATGGTAGATCATGAACCAAAAGGGCCCTGGGAGAGCAAAGTTGTATTCAGCTACTAAGTTTAGTTAAGTGTGTACTGGCCATCAAGATCTCAGTACTCCTAGTGGGTGTAATCCTCATCATTAGTGATGCTGGGCAGGCTGGTCATGACCATCTGCAGGGCTGAATTACTCAGAGGCAGACCAAGCAGGGATCTCAGAGGCATGTAATCCATGCTTAAGGCAAAGCATGGACACCAAACAAGGAGAGAATTTTCAAATAATTTAATATTAAATATTTTCCCCTTGAATGAATTATCCACTAAAGGAAAATCATAACTTTGTCATACTTCCTTCTTCTTACTTTCAAGTTTCATATTATCTTTATGTTTAATTATATGGAAGGTTTTGAGGTGTAGAGGAAGGGTTTAGGGTAAAGACACTATCATCTTTTCACTATTCTAATGGACCAGTTCTGGCTGTCCACCTCAAAGAAGGTAGTAGTTTGTTGGCTTTTTCCAGAATAAGGCAAAAATATCTGCTCTGGATGTGCAGAATCTTCGTGCAAGTGAGCTAGTGAGCTTCTGTGAAACAAAAGAAAATATTTGGACTTAGCTCTCTTTATTAATAATCTATATGCAAGGGCCTAGTTTTAAGTACCTGTTTTCTAAGTTTCATTTCTTAAATTATGTTAGCAATGTTGTATTAATACTCTGTAATCTCTAAAAAAGAGTTTGGTTAAGAGCTTGATTTGAAGGGAAAGAATTTGTTGCCCATAACTGATCCCCCCAAATTAGTAGTTTTTGGAGACTTACATTAATGAAATCTTATACATTTATTACAGTATTTTCTAGTAGCTAATTAGAAAAGAAAGGGGGAAAATGTGAAACCTGCAAACCAAGTATTGACCCATACCACATGAATGTAGTAGCCTAAAACCTATCTTAAAAAATAATAATAATGCATCCCAGAATGCACATGAATTAGGAGTTATGTCTGTAAAAGCTATTAATTTGAAAACTCTGGTTTCTGGTTTTTAGCTGCACAAATATATATTTTTCTAATTACAGAGTAAGTGTCATTAGTATCAAGCAGTGAGTACAACTGCTCTGAAATGAATATAAGTTGAGGCTATAATTCTGTCTAAATTCCTCTTGACCTATATCCCCTCTTTTTTATAAATTCAAGATAATGTTGCATTTATTCGTTTTTCTGGCACTCGGATAGAAACACGTGCCTTTATTCTTTGCCATCGTTTGTGATACATTTTAAAACTTGATAAAAGTCAGAAAATAGATTCATTTTAGGTAAGTCTCCATACTGTCACATGAATCAAAATATATATTTCTTTGTCCTATTCATGTTCCAGATACCATACTCTTCAGCATCTCCTGGGAATTACGTAGTAAGTACATTTGGGATTGTTTGCTCATAAGATTTGATGTTATGTTTTATTTGGGCAATGAAATAGTTGTCCAGATGTTAAGAAGAGCCCCTGTGTATTGGCCAAGAAGGGAACATCTGATATGTATTGAGTTTTTCATCTGCCAACATCACTACATATGTTGATGTTCATTAGTGAAACAGTTATCAATCTGGCCAAAATTGCCCTGAGTACTGTGTTTTACTTTAGCATATGTTTCTGTAAACCAATACAATACAGTCTGTCCAATCATGAAGAAAGCCATCCCCAGTTACACAATGATAAGCTTGAATTTGCAGTTCTCCAGGAGGATAATCTACACCCCCTCCTTCACCCCACTCACCACACACAAAGTTGAGGAAGACATTAAACTCCCCTCCCCCAACACAAAGGGAATCAGAATAATGCGTAGTAATTTAGGGGGAGGGGCTTTTGAGGGTTTTTTTAATGCTTAGAAATTGAAAACATTGGTTTTTCTTCTTTTTATTATTTAGTACATGTTAGAATTTTCCACTAATTCATACACAACTAAAGTCAAATAAGCAGGTTTTACCTGAGTTCTTGAACTTACAAATGATCTTTTAACCATCATCACATTATACTCCTTGCTACATCTCAAGACCACCCTGAAAGATACATTGTAATAATATTTAGGAGTAAATGCCTATCAGAAGAGAAAAGATAAAATGGTAAGAAAGGAAAACCTTTGCCTAAGAAATTTTGGAGGTGGTAGCTAACTGGGGTAGGAAAAAAGGAGGGCTTAAGAAGATCAATGAGCATTTTACTCCCCCTTAGAATCAATGTTTTATGAATGTAGTAAAAGCCCACCCTGTTTTGGACCTGTGAACTTAGTGCTCAGTGTCCTCTTAAGCTGTACAAACTAAGAAGATCTAACTTTTTTCACATTCTCTATGAAGCAAAAACAAAAGTAAGAACATGTGGGTAAAACCTTTTTTTTTCTTAAATCACTTGAGAATAAGCCTAATATATAATTTTATGAAATTATAGACTTTTATCTGAAAGGAAATTTAAGTTGCTTATTAAATAGCAAATACATATATCACTTGAAATAATTAGTGGGCTGTGTCTACACATTCAGAATGAAGTACAAATTTATCCACTTAGTAATTTACCCAGATTAATTATGGTACATCTGAAAATTTCTAAAACCCTTTGCCTGAATTATCCATTTTGGTTGTCTGAAATAACTAAATCAACCTTAGAATCACCTAATTTCCATTTCAGATTGATTAGTAACCCACAGCATTAGTCAACATTGCCTCTTATTTCTAATTGACGTGATAGCAGAAGGTTCAATACTTTAGAAGTGTTATAATTGATACCAATAGAGAAAGAAATAGCATCAGTGTGTTTTTTTTAAACATACGAGAATCTTAGAGTTTTAAGCTTCCTATAAAAAACCCTGATGTGAAGCATAAGAAAACCACAATAAACTAAATCACAAATACCCATGAATGATGCTGTTGTATGGATTTGTAAAGGCCCCAATAAATGACTTCTCCTTAACCTCATTATACCTGATGTGATTAAGTCATGAATAATAAATCAGTGTTACAGGCTCATTGTTTTTGGAAACTTGTCAAAACAGTCTCAACGTATTTAAGCTAAATTATATTTTGCATAATATTGAAATGATTGTGCATTCAAAGAAAATAAATTATGGAGAAAATATATTTCCTCTGTGATTTTCAAATTGAATTATTATAGATAAGTCTAACTTTTCTTCTGTTTTTCCTTATATTGTTTAATGAAATGCCTTATTTTTACTGAAATTTTGTATAATTATTTAGGGTCCTCCAGGAGGTGGAGGGCCACCAGGAACACCCATCATGCCTAGTCCAGCAGGTATTGTAATCACACTAGCCACACGGGCATTTGATTAATAGAGTAAATAACAAAATATAAAAATTGTTATGACGGAAGGTTAGTAGTATTCATTATCTCATTGATGGTAACAGAAGTAGACTAGAGGTAGCAAGTAGGAAGAAACAGGGTTCTCAAATAACCATTGTCCAATTACTTTCAGCATGTAGAAAATCCCTGTTGTGGTAACAGATAAAATCAGGATTAAAATGGTGTTAATCTCTATGAATTGCCCAATAATTTATCTGACAAAAAGATTCCTTGAGACTGTGAAAAAAAAAAATCCAAATCTCACAACTTAGAAAAATTCTGCATGAGTAACACATGAAATACATGTGTCCATTAGATTTAATAAGATCCACCATTATCTTACTAAGGTGGGTGTAGATGTGCTTACACGTCCATATGGATTTATTAGCTAATAGATTCACTATGTAGTACAGGAAGTTTTTTTTCTTTTAATCTTAATAAACTAAAATACCTCAATATTTTATCAATTAACATGATGATTTTAAATAGCTTTATCCTTTTTTTCAAGACTTGAGTATAGGCTATTAAACGCATTGTTTCTTGAGGACTCCAATGGTGGGAGTTGACACTGGTGCAGCCCTCCCTGGAACAGCTCTGGCAACGTGTATCAAGAACCATGAAAAAGTTCATACCACTTGCCTCCATAATCCTTCTCTGAGAAATAATTAGTGATACAACCAAAGATTTATGTGGAGGGGTTCTCACTTGTCATAATTAATAGTGAAATAATAGATTACAACCTTCAAACCTAATCCAATTTTAGTGATGTTAATAAATTAATTTTTTATGGAGTATGGTATAGCCATTAAGATTATAACCAAAGAATTTAATGGACAATAAATGTTCATGATTCAATATAATATGATCCCAATTTTATTTTAAAATATATATAACACAGAAATGTAGAGAGTAGAAAACAAAGAAATAGGGCTTTATGAGTGTTAACTTTAGGTAATGAAATAGATGGGAAATTTTTGTAATTAGGAAAAATTTTTAATTATGTTGTACTGTTCAATTCATATGTTCTTAGTTGGTTTGTTGAAATCTAAGACATATGGAAGATTGGAATTAAATATCATTAATCATACCAATAAATAGTAATTTTTAAGTTTTAAATCTTTTTCATTTTGAAAAGCATCAATTTGATAATTAACGCAAAATTTTGCTTTGCTTCACTAACTCTTTGGAATATATCATAAATATTTCATGGATTTCTGTCCTCAGAGCATTTTCATTGAACTGAAACAGAATTCATTCAAGATACAATTATGTGAATTGAACATCTTGCCCACATTTGCATTCTTGTATGGTGAAGTTAAATGTTTAATTTATGAAGGTAGCATGTGATTAATAAACACTTCACTACAATCTAAGAGAAAATTTTCGGAGAAACTGCTAAACTTTGCAGGTGATAAGCAATCTGATTACATTCCATCCTTTCAAGCCAGAAATTGCCAGCAGTATGTCTTCCTAGCCTTGTGCGTACTCCTGTGGATTCATTCTTTTCACAGTCATTCCTCCAATTTGAAGCCAGTACCCTCCCTGCAGAAAAATAGATGCCAGAAGATACACTTTATTATAAAGTTCCTCTGTATATAAAAAGAAGTTAGGTATTTTCTAGAAAATGCAACCTTATTCCTCTGTGTTTTTTAGATGAAATTATGGTTTTGATTGACATGAAGAATAATAAATTTCTTTTTCTTTCTACCTATTTAAAATACAAAGTAAAAAACACATTTTCTTGCCAAATTAACTACTAAAATTAGTCTAAAAAGTTAGTAAGGCTAATAAAGATGAGAAACCATTTGAAGATTTCCTATGTTTAAGAAGCAATCCAAGATTTTCTGAAAAATACATTTTTATGGGATAAAGTGTATTCCGTTATTTAAATCTCAGCAGATAGTTATTGTCTGAGGCACACAATATAAAATGTGATCTTTCCTTCTGTCAATGAACTTATTAGAATCTTGTTGGAAGCAGGAGGGAAGAATAAGACAAAATATTAACTAGAATGCAAAGTGGAATTCAATGATGGGGGAGCATTCATTAATTTGGAAGTATCAGAAAACAAAATTTCATGTAAGTGGTAACATATGCGGTGGGCCTGGAGTAGTGAGTGGAATTTTAGTAGATGGAGACTGAAGATCAGTGGAGGAAGTAAGAACAAAAATACGGAGATTTAAAAGGTTGATCATATGCAGGAAAGAACCAGCAGCCTGAGTTGAGAGGAGTATAATGTACATAAGGCTATAAAAATAGTCAAGGGCACAAAAGTCAATTGGGACCTTACTTAGTATAAACAGACAGAGATCTGAGGTGAGCATTTCAGCTTTTTCAGCAGTATATTAATCTAGATGTAAAAAATAATATTTAGATTTGTGGATCACTGTTTACAAACAACTGATAAATGATATCTAACCTACTCTCTACGTGGTATCCATTAAAATAATAAACTTTTAATGTCTACTAAGCAATTACAAAATAAAAGGAAAATTAGTTGCTCATTTCTTACTCTATGTTTATTGCCATGAGAAAGCAAATTAATTTTATCTTCTGCCTTGAATCAGTACAAAAAATGTACTTTTTTTTTTTCAAAATAGAAAGGCCCAATACATTATATTTAAGAAAAATGTACAATTGTGGGAAAATAGGAAAATATTTTCTAAATGTAAAATATATGGCCTTTCACTCCAGGTAATGTGTTATAAAAACACATGTACTCAGAGACTTAATTAGAATTAGCTAATAGACATGAAATGTAAATTTTAAAAAATATATAAAATATTATGTATTTTTCTATGGATATATACTATAGTTGCTTTTACTATAATGAATCAAGAATAAAATGCATGAAAAAAAATTCATCGAAAGTTGTACAGGAAGAAACTGGCTTTTACTTCAAGCAAGAGAAATTTTCATTCCAATTTTATAGTCTTGTCCTACTTTCTTTCTTTTAGAATTAAGCAAGGGTATTCCACCAACTATTAATAATTATTAGATAAATAAACTGTTTTTTAAATTGGTATATAAGAAACCTAAGGAAATAATGAACATTGAAAAGCTACTGAATCTGAATTTTAAGATATTTTTGTTATATTTATACATACAAATTGTGTAGTGAAATCTCAAAGTAGCCATATTTTTTAAAGAAAAAATTTACTGTAATTTTTTAGATTTTTTAAGTAATGTTCCTTTCGATCTGAGTTATTCAAGTGATTATTCCTAATATATTAGGTAACTATTCCCATTTACAACCACAGAATGATAATTTCTGAGTTGGAAAATGACATACAAGCATTTGTTTCTGAACATTATTAATGACTATTTCAAGTGCTACAGCTATTAATATGTGTATGTGCACAGATGATCTTTGATTATTACTTTGTGTTGACTTGGGTGTAAATTATAAAGAAAGATATTAATTACATAATGTTTTGTTTCAGATTCAACCAACTCTGGAGACAACATGTATACTTTAATGAATGCAGTACCTCCTGGACCTAACAGACCTAATGTAAATATGAACTTTTAATAAATTTTGGAATGTAGTTGAAGGCTCAAACTCTAAAGTGCATTCCATTTCCTAGATACTATTTAAGCTTTCTATTGTATTATCCAGGAACTTATCAGATACCCCCCAAAATCAAACCCTTTCTAGGTTCTGGGTTGAAAAAAACGTAATACATAAAATATATAACAAAAGATTTCATATCAATATGACCTAAATGTAAAACTGCACCTAATCAATTATAAAATGTTGGTGCATAGTTTTATCTCAAATCTTACATACTTAATAATAATATTTGAAAATGACAGGTAATACATAATCATTTATATTTACCTCATTTTTAGTATCACTAATTTTTTCATTGTGGTTATTTCTTTTATCCTGATTAACTTGAAATAAATTAGGAATTTTGATATGCTTGTTTTTTTTAGATTTTTGAAATCTGGACTTTAAATATGAAGATGAAGCAGGTCTACATAAAGAATTTGGGTGTTCTTAATAAAGCATATGGTTGTGATTTTTCCATAAAAGCTTAAAGAAGAATATTTATCTATAAGACCTACGTATAAACAAAAAATATTTATAACAGGGTATAATTAATAGATATATATATGTATATATGAATGTAAGGTCACTAAAATGAAATAAAAATTAGAAGACATAAAAGGAATTTTATGTAAGTATACCAAAACACAGGAATGAAATAATTATTATAACTGAGCTTCCTAGCAGTGAAGACAACACATCCATCCATTATTTTGATACTTGAAACATGGCCAGTCCCAGTTGAAGTGTGTTGTAAATATAAAATACATGCTAGACTTTGAGGCGTTAGTATGAAAATATAATATAAAATATTTCATTAAAATGTTTATGTTGACTACATGTTGAAATGATCATTTTGATAAGATAAATAAAATAAATATTAAAATTAACCTGTTTCTTTTTACTTTTCAAACATGGCTGCTAGTAAATCTAAATTTACTTATGTAAGTTTGCATTTGCAGCTTGCATATTTCTGTGAAGCAGTACTGCCTTCAGTTATCACTCTTCTCTTTATATAATCAAATAAATTGGTTTTCAGGAAAAAAGAAACAATTTCCTGTGAGTATAGTCTAAAAGGTGTTTCCACAGTGATCTTAATGAACATTGAATTATGATAACAATGTTCATTGTAGAAATCCAGCAAAAATACAGAAAAGTTCTTCATAGTGCAAATTTCATATCTTAGAACTTGATATTTGAAATGGAGGGAGTGAGAGAAGAAACCCAAAGCCTATGGTACTGAAGACATTTCTCTGGGCAGCTAAGCTGATATCATCCAAGTATGTTTCATTCTGGTCCTCTAACTCGATATAAAAATAAGAGATCCAAGAAAAGTAGAAGCTGAACGTGTCACTTTTTCAAATGTCATTCATCTCTGCCAGAGGTAGTAAAAGCAAATGCCTGCTGAGGGCTAGGTCTGTAGTTTTATGTGCTTCAAGGGTACATACCGATAATCTTCGTGTCTTTGAAAACACTGTAGGGGCCAGATAAAAGGACTGAACCAGGTAGGTTCAGAGGGTCTTGGCCTTGCCAGCACAGGTTTCTCAGCCCAGATCTAAACAATGCTTTTAACAAAAGCTGAATAAAACAGTAAGTTCAAAGTTAATTTCTTTAAGCTATCATTTGAGGTATATATATATATATATTCATTCTAAGTTGTTTACTGAAAATCAATCTGTGTGCTTGAAGGCAACAAAATTGTAGTCATTATCCTGGGAAAATGTACAAGCATGTGGTTTGTATGATCCTGGTGATGGAAAGCCATCTTATTTCCAAACCAACAGGGATAGATAGATAGAGATTAGAGCTTATATACAGTTACATGTTGTCTGCTGAGGGCACCTGTTTTTCTCCCAAAAGGCTGTATGACTAACAGAACACCACTGCCCCATCTGCACACATAACTGTGCACAGACACACCACATTCAGTATTCTGTACCATACAACATGGAAGAGATGCTTTTGGCATGGAGAATTTTAAGAGCAAGTGTTTTTCGATAGGCTATTTTAACTGCAAACATAAGTTAATTATAGGTAACTTGTCTTCACACGGGGTTTAGATTTCCTTAGGAGTATTCCGGGGAGATAAGGAAAAGACTGAGTGGGCAGGCCATGGCCTCTTCACCTGCTCTACCACAGTAGGTCAGCTCTCATCTGTATCGTACTGGGCTTCCAGCTGAAAATAAAATAATCCCACTACTTTAAAAAATGTTAAGTACAACTGCTGTAGAATGTCCAGTTGTCATTGCACTGACATAGTTGAGACTGCCAAGAATTAACTGTATTGAGCTGCCCCCTCAATACACTGAGCTAAATGTATTTAACCTGCAAGACGAAATTATTTATTATGTCATTTGAACAAGGATAGTTTGTCTGCTAAGAAAAATACTAATGTTGACATAAGAATGTTGAGTTATTCTTATTAACAAGCCAATACTTTTAGCAGCTTCTTAAGAATCATCTCTAGTTTATAATAGCAAAATCTGTCAACAGCGTAGGAAAGACCACTTATCTTCTCATTTGCACTGGAATGTATGTACTTTCTAGTTGAGGATATCTGAAGAATAATTGGGATATGAATGAGGATTAGCCTGAATTTCCAGAACCTGGAGAAGATGGTATGAGGGAAGTGGGGTGGTCCAGTTGAGAATCTCTAAGGCTGGAAAAAACCTCAGGTACTTGAAAATGAAAATAAGTTGTGGAAGTATCTTCTCATGTTAAAGATTAGATATTGTAACATTGAGATAAACAGTTGTTTTCAATGTGATCATAGTAATTTTCTTCATTTTTTAAATAGTTTCCAATGGGTCCCGGGTCAGATGGTCCCATGGGTGGATTAGGAGGAATGGAGTCACATCACATGAATGGCTCTTTAGGTAAGGATATTAAGTTTGATGTTTAGAAATCAAAACAAAAACCTTAATTCTACATAGTGGATATTATAGTTTGCACAGTGCTTTCATATACAACAATCTATTTTTAAATGCTGCAACTTTCAACTCAGACTGATATTTGGCAGTATATAGGTTATGATGACTGGAGATCATTTGAAAATCAAAAGTGTAGAATTGTTCTCACCTAGCTCTTATTCATAAGTGTTTACTATAACCTATCAAGGCCTGGGTGTTTTATGATAAAAGGAGATACTGCTGCTCTGGGCACATAATCCTGCCTCCCTCACCTGGAGGACTACAGTATCTTCCCAACTGGTTTGTCTCTGAAGGTGCAGAGACGGTCTCAGAGGAACTTAGGTTCTCTGCAGGAATTTCTTAACTTTGTTTTTATATTTTTAACTCTCATCTCTTTTAAAAATAAAATCGGTAATCATATTCTGAATAATCTGAAGGATTCTCTTAAGAGAGAACAGTGGAACATACTCTGCATTTGTCATAAAGCTGATTTCTAGTACTGTGACTAATGGTTGGACATGGACTTCGTAATGATGCCTTCTTACCGAATGAAGCCAAATAGCTTCAAGGTGAAATGCAAAACCGAAACCAAAAAACAATCGCATTTATGTTTAGATATGTTTAAGTAACATTATCATAAGCTAAAAGTTGACAATGGAGATAGAAGCTTATGATAAATTTTTTTTCTTTTGGAAAAGGACCACCTTTTACTTAGGTTGGAGTAACTATGCCAGCAAGTAACTTAGGTTATGCACAGATTTCACAACTCCAACCAAATGCCATCCTCTAATACTCTGAAAAGGAATGTAACTTCAATAATCAAGAAATTATTTGTAACACGTTGATAGATTTTTGAGCTTTTAAGGTCCATACTTATTTTACATACGTATCTATTTTACCTAAATTTCAAAGTCTTAATTTGCACTCTCCAATTATGGTAGCCACTAGCCCTGTATGACTATTTAATTTTAAGTTAAAATTAAGTAAAATGTGAAGTTTACTTCCTCACTTGCACTACACATATCAAATGTAAATAGCCATACATAGCTACTGGCTACCTAATGGACAGCACAGAGAAACATCTCCATCATCACACAAAGCTCTACTGGGCAGCACTTATTCTAAAACTTTATTTTTTCCTTTATTGCAATATAATTCACTTTCCAATCTTTCCATTTGAAAATTATTCACAAAAGGTGACATTTGATCTAGTTAGAAGATTTTCAGTTATATTACTCCCTATAATAGAATTTGCAGAAGAGTTTCACATAGGCTTAGCATGTGGCTTATTACTTTTATAATAAACATTGTTGCACATATTTATATATACATAATTACATATATACATTCAATATTTAATAATTTATGTCTGTAAGCACTAACTTTTTTGTGACTGTTACTGTTTTCCTATTAAAACAATATAATATTTTTATGCCAAGAAAATTAATTGTTAAAATAGTTAAAAATAAATCTAATATTGTGACAAAGGTCTGATCATCGTTCCTTGTTATCTAATGTCTGATTCCATTTCCTAAGCAAGAAATTAGTATTGATTGTTCACTTCTGCCAAGAATCAACATAAAATTTTAAAAAATTCTGGGACACCTGGGTGGCTCAGTGGGTTAAGCCTCTGCCTTTGGTTTGGGTCATGATCTCAGGGTCCTGGGATCGAGCCCCGCATTGAGCTCTCTGCTCAGCAGGGAGCCTGCTTACCCCCTCCCCACCACCTGCCTCTCTGCCTACTTGTGATCTCTCTCTCTATCAAGTAAATAAATAAAATCTTTAAAAAGTAAAAAATTTTTAAAATTTTATAAATTTTATGAATCAACATAAAATTATAGTGTGTTTTGAAGACATTCTTACTTTTGATAGATTGCCGTGAATATTGATTGCTGTCAAATTTTTAATTTGACATATAATATGGCTCAGAATATTATTAGACATTGTTGCAGATGTCCATTTTATATTTTATCAGATTTAGAAGTATCATTTCAGAAAATATATTTCTCTCTCTTGTTCTCTATATACATACACATATGTACATACATTTTTAAAAATTTGAATTGAATAGGATTTAGAAGTGATCTAATATTTTCATTTTCAGGAATATAGGATAACAATAGTTTTCTTCATTCTGCCATTACAAAAATAAAAAAACATGATGGGGAGCTAGAGGTACAACCCATCCTTGCATTTGCCATCAGATGATACTTATTTACCAGGCAATATAAGAGAAAAGGAATTTTTTAAGATTAAAAATTTTTAAGATTAAAAAATTCAGGAGATATATACTAGAAAATACAAAGAGTGTATTCTTTTTATTTATGTTAAAGGAATGTTTCATTTATATACAAAATCATTACCTAATAAAGATTTTCTTTTCATATTTTGTTTCAGGCTCAGGAGATATGGACAGTATTTCCAAGGTGAGTATTATATATCATCTGTGTTGTTTTTTTATTTGCATTTTATTCTACATGGGACTCTTACTAAAATTATTAGAATAGCCTTATGAATTTTGTTCTTGAACAAGCATTTGAAAGTAGAGGTCCACATATAATTAAGTAGAAGTTAAAAATATTAATGCATATAATAGGAAGGGGTAAAATGAGTTTTTTAACATGGTAAGATTCATTTATAGGACATACTATATACATGATCAGTTGATACCCAAATAATAATTTAATTACCTTTATGATGTAATTTATTTATAAAACAAATTGACATAATATAGATAATCTTTTGAAAATGTAAAGAAGTCTAGAGCAAAATGAGAAGAGGTAAATTTGAAGAATTTGTTGTTATATAAGGGCATTGCATTTATATATCTCATTTGTCTTCCAAGCCTTTATTAGGCAATGCTGATCTTCTCAATCATTATTCTAGTTCCCCAAAATAGAATAGGAAAGTAATTAGAAGAAAATTATAATAATACAAGTAGGAAAGAGAGCCTTCCAATAGCATGTATCTGTGTTTTTCCTCCTTCCAATAGTTTGAGTGTTTAAAATTAATACTCTGCTAAGATGCCTTATATTTTTTTCAGAATACCTAAATACTTTTTAGGTCATAATGAATTTAAAATAGTTCTCTGTGGTCAAAAATACATTTAGAATGGCTGATAAAAACTAATTATTAACTACCATTAGAATGACTCTCTTAGAAGTCTGCTTTATATCAATAAATACCAAAATTCATTAAAGGGTAACTTCATTTTTAATCCTACTTCTAATTTATATTCATGTATAATAATGTAAAATTCCTGGTGCCAAGGAAAATACAGTAAGATTGATTGGGCTACAAAACCTTTTAAATTAAGACTTCAAGCTAAAGAGAGAGAGGGAGGGAGAGAGAGGGAGTTGAACTGGCATTCTGACATCATATATACCTTGTTTGGCTGCTTGGCCTCACAAGTGCTACATGCACTTTGGATATTTATGGTTCGGGACAATCAGCAAGGTCTTTTTCTCTTCTTAAAATAGATACATATTTATAATAAGCACTAGCTTACTTCTGTGAGAAATAGGTAAAACCTGCAAAAAGCCTGTTTTTGAAATAAGATTCATTGTATAATTCCATTAGAGCCATCTCTCTGGGAAGCCCCCTTACAAGTCAGATGACCATGATTGTACATGCTCTCTTAGGTATCTGAGAATTGATACTCGCTGAATTGTGCTTTGTGGTCACCAATAAAATTTCTAATTTTGTGTTTGAGGAGCATTTCTAGTATCTTACATGAAGGTAGGATCCTCCAGATTGCTTACCATCATCTTTCTAAAATTTCCATTCACTACCCACAACTTTCTACATTAGACAGATGTAAACAAAATACTATATCGGAAAGTACTTTGGGTTTTTTTTAAGCTTTTATTTAAATTCAAGTTAGTTAACATATAGTGTAATATTAGTTTCAGGAATAGAATTTAGTGATTCATTCCTTACATATATAACACCCAGTGCTCATCACAAGTGCCCTCCTTAACACCCATTTAGCCCATCCCCTCCCACCTATGGGAAAGTTCTTTGTAATTTATTCATAGAGCACTTTAGAACTTTTAACTAGATTCATAATGACAAATTAAATACCATCTTCTTATCTGTCCTCATATCAGATCTATTGCTATTCCTTCTGTGCTCATTTTCCCACTCCTATTTCTGGAGACAAGTTTTTCCATTACATTGTGCCCACTGTGGATAACATTCTCTCACCTGGTGATGTATTGCTTATTCTTTAAGCATTAATTGACCACCCAATGTGTACTTTTGTGTCCTGAGTATTATCCTGTGCACCACGGGGAGATATAAAAGACTTCTTTAAATACAAACATAAATTCTGTCCTCAAGTGGTTAGGCAGGAGTTCCTTCACTCAATAAACATTATTGCGCCAAGGCATTACTCCAGGCTCTGAAAAGCCAAGGATAAACATGGTATGATCTCTGCCCTCAAGAAGCTTAATGTAACTGAGGAGACCGAAGACAATAAGGAAAAACTTTTACAAAGCAAAGTCTAAATACATTTCAATTAACTTAAAAATCCACCCCCCCCAAAACATGTCATTTAACGATGTACTAGGAATGACTAGTTGTATCTGCCTTCAGATGAGGTCCTACGCAGCTCATTTCTGCACTGCCTCCTGTCCAGGCTTGTTGGTCCTGGGCTCCAACCAGGCTGTCTGGGTGATGTACCACTGGTGTGTCTCGCATCTCCACTACACTGTGGTCATTTTTCCTCCAATCAGCAGCATCATGTGTACACCCCTTCTCTCCCTCCTTCATTCCACTCACAGCCTAATTATTTCAGATTTTTACTCCATACTGTCCACATTATCACTACCTCCGTTTTCCCCACCTTCTTCCTTTTCCAACACAAGACCAGCTATCCTAAGAAACTCCCTTCCCTTTTCTCTTGTGTCCTGGCTCACTCCTTTTCATCCTGTTCTTTTTCTAGTCATTCTTACTTGTGAATCGTAAGATAGTTGTGACAATTACCGCTCAACGGTTTTGTTCAAAATCCCTCTTAGGTCTCCAGCTTCACCTTCCTAGTTCTTCAATTAAACCTGTATTTTATTGAGTGCCAGTATTACGTATTTTTTTAAGTGTCTTACTCCATTTTTTAAATGTTTAAAAATTTGTTTCTTCTTTTTTTTCTTACTCCATTTTTAATGTTGTTTACTAGTACTACTTCTACTCTTTTTCTACCTTTTTATTGTAAATATACTCTATTTTATTCTTTTCCTATATAAGGTAATGAAGAGTACTGAATTGAGAATCAGAAAACCTGGTTCTACTACCTACAAACTGGGCCAACATGGTACTTAATTTCTCTTAGGCTTAGTTTCCTTAGCTTTAAATGAGAGCTTGTAGTTCATTCCCTGCCTTCTTCACAAAATTGTTGAGAGTCAAGTATGAACATATGCTAGGAGCTCTGAAACACTACAGATGCTAAGTATTTTCCTCTTCGTGATCAGACTATGTTTTGTGGGCAAGGCTGGGAACTCACACTGTCACCTGCATTGTGATAGCACTTGTTTCAATGGCAAAAGGAGCACGAAACTCCAAATGAAGAGTTCTAAAATTATTTCTTGATCAACTGAGGATTATCTAGTAAAACTCCTGTGTATATTTCTCAAAAATGCAGAATTCATCTGTAATTTAGAAGCCCAAATGTGAAATTCTTTTCATCCCTTTTGCAACTGAGAAGCCCCCCATTTAATCAGTGGAACAAAAATATTTTCCCTTGGAGTTGTTTTAGAGTTGGGAGTGGAGAAGAGCATATGGTTTATTTTCTTAGAAGGAGGTCATCTAAAAAAGTTTTGCAGTTCACATGAACATACTTAACATTTGTATTTTTGAATTTGGAAAAAAAAACTGTGTCAGAGAAGGCCAAATCTGATCATACCATGCTTAATAATTTATCAAAGAACTCTTTTCAGTCTGAAGCTTTCTGACTCAAGAACTTTAGTTTCAGTTAAAGATCCCACCCACACCCATCACAGGGCAGCTAATAGACAACTGTGCTCCTGTCATCTTCCCAGTGTGACCTGGGTTCTAGCTTGCTGTATCCCCTGAGAGAACCATGACTGAAATTTTGTTCTTTTGGGGGGCTGGCAGAGTCAAAATAACCCTCTGTAAAACTTGTTATTGGCAGTCTCTGAGAAATCAATTCAAAGTCCACCTCATGAGGGCTTCAGATAATGTCAGTATTATTTTATTCCAGTTATGGGCACAGTCAAAATTTCTATAAATGAGCACTTGTTTAATAGCAGTTTGAAAAAGTTTGGAATAATTTCTGAGGGTGGGTGGAGGAAGGAACAATAATTTAATTAATTAAAAGATGATATGTAAATTTTTAAAAAAAGATGATATGGAAGTATGCTTGCAAGATAAAATCAGAGAACAGAGGTTCTAAGAGAATTGAATGTGTTGCCGGAGGAAACCCCCGTGTGTGTGTGTGTGTGTGTGTGTGCTCACAGGCACATGCATATGCACACACGGATACGCTTGTATGTAACATTCAGGTATGTTGTCATGTTAAGGGAAAAACATTCCAGCTAGAAGAAAGGGTAAATGAGAACGTAATAAAATCCCTTGAAGCTGGGATTGTTGGAATATAACAATACTTTCATAAGCTAAATTCTTAAAGTATAGGTAGGAAATACAGTACACATTAACTGAAGTAAAAAATGTAACCAAAATGCCTAATGTAGCTAAAAGTGATCTTTACTTGGATTCTTTTGTACTCCCTATCCCTAATTATGCGCTCAAGCTATCAGAGCACCTTTTTGACTGATCTAAGTCTTTTTGTGTAACCCTGATTTAAGCCCTTTGTTCTTGCCTTGATGATGAAATCTACCAGAAACTCTGCACACAAACACAGCTACAGCGAAATGTAACATACACACGGTTCATTGCCACCCACACTCATAACCTGATCTGGGCTGGTGTTTGGAACCACTATCTTAGCTGTTCCTTAGACACCAGTATTAAGTATGCCTTTGGCCTATATCCTCATCAGGTCACTCCTTAATCATGGACGGCACAATTTCCATAAGACTCCCCATTGAGAAACTTCTGCTTTCACATTTTGCAGAGATAACTTTAGGTTAAAAAAAACAAAAAACAAATTTGCCCTATCATTTGAAGATTTTCAGATATGCCCACGGAGCTGGATAAGAATAAATTTCAGAGACCTGATACTAGCTGTTTTGTATGCTAAATGTGTCCTTTAATCTCCTCTTCATGTACTTATATATCTTCCTCCCACCCCAAAAAAGTCTATACTGCTGAGCCACCATGCCATGAACAGATTGCATGGAAAACAGAAATAATAAAAGAGCTGTTTTAAAAGTATTTAAATACTAATGCAGTGTTACTTTCAAATTTTGAATATTTTGAAATCCACATTTTGAGACAGAAATTAGATTTGAAGCTAGCTACACTTCCAAAATTGTAAATTAAGAGATGATTCATGGGACCATGCAAGCAGAGACAGTGAGCACCCCAAATCCATCAGAGATGCACTGTTCATCTCCGGGCCACCTCAGGTGCCACAGGAAGTGTGTGTGTTATACAGAAATGAGGAAGCTTCCAAGTGTATCCTTAAATACCCTCATATATATGTTAGATTATTTTTTATTCTGAAATTACAAATTTCTTCATTATGTATAAAATGACAAATCCTTCACCGAAGAGATTTTGGCTAAATATTACTACATTTTTATAAATTTGGCTTTCTTTTTGAACTAAATCAGCATTAGCATTCCTGTTTCCAAAGTATAGTTGATTATCTAATGAATAACCTTAATCATTAAGGAGCTATAAAATAATACTTAGTTAAATGTAACTTAATTTTTTTTTTAAGGAAACAAAGTTATCCATGTTCATTTGAAAGTACAGTTGCTTTTCTGTGTATTTGGGAAACTAACATTTTGAGAGAAAAATTTATCCAAAAAAAGAATCCTCTTTATGCTATTAACTGTGGTTCCCCAGCCCTTGGGGTTCATTGGCAAATCGAGCTCCTATGGACTTCAGAGGATCCTTGTTCTCAGATCTTCCCTGTGGGGTGCACAGCAGGACAATATATAAGCTGTATTTCCACCAGTTCATCTACCTGTCTCTGCTTTACAGTTTTACCATATTCTAAAACAGCACATATTCTTCTGGGAATAACTCATTCATGAAATTTTAATTTTTATGACATAACTTTGTTTTAGTTAAGTCAGAATCTTCAGAGCAATTTTCTTTTAAAAATCTAGAACTTATTCAAAAAGAATATGGAATAGAAATGGCTCAGAAAGAAACCTACAATCTTTCTTCCACTTAAAATAACAAATAAAAATTTTTAACCTTGAGGTTTATTTTTACAAGTCAATAAATTAGACGTGGAAAGAGTCCCTCAGTCACAATATCGTGTGAACATGCTTTGTATGGCAATGCCATTCTGTATTTCCTACTGCTGGGGAGTAGCAGATGACCTCCCATAGCTAAAATCACACCGTAATAACAAGACTAGCAAATTTATGTAGAATATGAAGCAATCTGCGGCTAACTTAGGGTTTCATTAGGTTGCTAATATCAGCCATTTTATCTTAAAGTTTCCATGTAAATCTACTCTTAAACTAATGAAAGGAAAAGATTCTAAAGCAATTTGCTTTGAGCCTCCTCTTCCTCTGCAAGTGCATATTGAATTCGCAAGTCCTAAGGTAGTTCTCTTGTTCCTCACTATAGTTGTTAACCATCTTCCTTTTTTCCTATGGTTCATATAAAAAAAAAAAATAGTTGAAAGAGTATTACTATGCAAACCACATGTCGTATTAAGGGGAAATGTTTTGGAACAGTGACCTTTTGAAGTTTGATTAGTAAAACTACCAAGGCAGGTCATTGTCCCATCATGCCTGATCAGTGGGTAGGCTCTCTTCATCACGCCCCTGCTGGGAATGTTTTTTAAACTCTATGCAGTACTAGAACTCTGTAAGCTGAGGGTGGGAAATTGAATAAATATTGATTCTGAGACTAAGAAAACATTTGTGCTTGGTTATTTTGGGTTTTTTGTTTGTTTTTTAATTTCCATTTGGGAAAGCATTAGTACTTGTCAAGGTGTAAAGAATGAACTAGAATACACAGTAGAAGTCTGAGATTAGAATTATAAGTCTGCTTTGTCCTTAGAGATGCTGCTGTAGATTCCATTTTTGAAACAGTATAATGCAAGAGGGAAATTAAAATCTTCAACAATGCCTTGTTTTCTAAATCTTGTTTACAGAATTCTCCCAATAATATGAGCCTGAGTAATCAACCGGGCACTCCAAGGGATGATGGCGAAATGGGGGGAAATTTCTTAAATCCTTTTCAGAGTGAGAGTGTAAGTATTCCTTTGACTACATTATTATATACAAAATTTGTTTCTGAAGCTTTTCTATTGGAATATATTCATAAAGCCATTATTATGACTGTTTACCTAGAGCTTAATAGGTTGATCTTTTAAAAATTAGAAAACTAAGTGGAATTTCTTTGGAAAAATTTGTTTTAATTAACTTTTTCTTTTTTGCTCCTGTCCTATGTACATAGTTACAAAAACAAAAATATAATACTAATTTTCTTATAGAGAACATCCACTATGAAGGAACATGCTGGAAACAGGTTGCATATTTGATAGTTTTTACAAGTTTTCACGTTACTAAAATGTCTTGACTCGTGGCAAAACCAGGTCTGTTCTCAGTACTATCCTTAAGACTCTGAATCTTCTCTATAAGATGTCTTTACTTCACACACTAGACCTCACTGGGCCGAAGGCCAGTATTGGTGGTCTATTAACCTGTTGTTTACTTTTAACCTGAGCTGGATACCAGAGTCATTTTTTGAGTATGATTACAGTGTTAAGCAAAGGCATTATCATTCCATAATCTCCACAGAAGTAGACAGGAGCAAAACAAGAAGCAGTAAAATTCATTCGCTTATTGAACAATTACTGAGCACTTACCACAGGCCAAAGCGACAGGCGACACACTGGAGAGATGAGAAAGACAATACGGTGTCTTTTTTCAAGGAGTTATTACATGCTACAGTGGTTTTTTTAACCTGATATCTCACATTAGGAACATCTACGGAATTTTTTAAAATATAATTGCCTAGAACTCTCCCTAGACCTCGTGAACCAGAATTTCTAGGAATAGGACTGGTCATACCTGCAAATGAAAAAGCTTAGTTAGTGATGCTCATGCACGTGCTCTGCTAAGAACTACTGAATCTGGATACAGCATAAAGGATTTCAGAATCCAAACCAATTTCATCTTCATTGGATCAGTGCCCCCACATATGGATTGCTATCATTAAAATCAGAGTAGAAAACTTCCTTCATTTTGCCCTAACTCAGCCTTTACCAGAGATGATACCCTAAGAATGTGAAGCGGCGGCTAATAACATATCTGCTTGTGCATGGAATGGCTGCTTCGAACCTCAGACTAAGTGTTCTGTGGTTTCTTTCACTTCTAACAAGCTCCAGCCTAATACGCCTGTGTGGGCTAAGACTTCCCCTGTTTTTAAACATTACTTCTGTTAAAACTGGAAGTAAAATTATACTGATCTTTGTTTTATTTGCAGGATATATATATGATTAGTGAGGACAAAGAATGTATATGTAAAAATTTGTATTAAAAAATCAAAAGATTAGCCCATCGGTCATGATGAAATAGGAAGAAAAACCACGTAGTTTGTCATGATGCTTAGGATTATAGGAATTCTTCTTGAGATAATTTAGTTTGTTTTAAGACTATGGACAAATTAGTTCATTTTAATCAGTTAATGTTCACTCTATCTAATTAGAAACATTTATTTCCTTTTCTGTGAATTCTTTCAACAATAAAATGGTATCGTTCAGTGGGGTATATAATAATTGAGTTCAGCTCAACATTTCTTGAGCCTCTTATATGCAGTGTGCTTGGTTAAGAACAAAGTATTCTGAGATAAATATAACATATCCCTAACCTCAACAAATGCAATCTGATGGGAAGAATGGGTTACAAAACTAATTAAACCATATGTCAGATTAGCAGGTGCTATAATAGATATAAACCGGGCTTTTTAAAAAAGTGTAGAGGAAATTATTAATCTAGGATTGGAGAAGAAGACTTTTTTAAAAAGGTCCCACATGACTTTAGTTTTAGGGACAGGGACAAGAGGACCTCTCCCCTCTCCCCTTTCCTTCTTTCCCAGATTTGTCACTGAGGACTGCTGCCTTGTTTATCTGTCAGCGGAGGGCTGCCTCTTCCGAACGGGCATTTGATAGCTTTTTGTGGGGATCAAAGAATCCGATATAACAGGACCTGAAACACTTCTTTCCACGGGATAAACACAAGCCTCACCCTTTAAGCTTAACTGGACTCGGCACGTGCAAAACAGCAGATGCTTTTGTGAACGTGTGCTGAGGAGAGAGAGCCGCTGGAGCAGGGCTCCTCCCATCCCTGACTCCTGGCCCAGCCTCACTATCCCAGAAGCCAAGAAGAAGGTAAAATGCCAGACTCTGTACAGAATTAGCAGAAAACAAAAGCTCCCTCCCTGCCGCTCCCCTCCCTCTGTCCTGTCCCCACCCGAAAAGTCCCCAGAGGAAAAATAACTGGATGGCGACTGAGGACCTCTCCCACCACCCAGAGACAGTGCAGCCTTGGAAGCAGGTCCACACTGGCTGCTCCACTCTTTTGTCTGCCCGGTGAGGGCTCTACTCGGTTATGAATGATGTCATTGTCATCTATGGCTTCCAGCATCACATCACCACACATTTTGTTGAGACCTTTTCAAAAGATGAGAAAGGAAGACTAAGCACATTCCCTGCTGACAAATGTAGGGCTTTAAAGAAGTAAATAGGCTAGGTATCCACGAGTGAGCTTTCCTGTAACCTAGGAGAAATAGAACTTAACGAATTTAAAAAGAAAACATTTTTGGATGAGTGAACATGTAAATTCTAGTGGTTTTTTAAATGGCTATAACTCTGAAAAGCACCTACTTCTGAGTAGTCTATCCTTTGAGGGTTTGTTGGTCAAATCTTGAAGTTAAACCACAGAAGGAGGCCTGAGAAGGGAGAGTACATCTCCTGAATGCTTTTTATGTGCTAGCCACTATCCTAGTCACTTCACACATGCTAGTTCATTTAATTAATATTTATGGAAACAAAATATCCAACCCAAAGTCAGAAACCTTGCAGTGCCAACATGCAACACACAGAAAAATGTGAATCAAATGTTACACTACTCAGCCTTTTTTTGGGAATCGTAAACAAGACCTTTATTTCAAGAAACAAACATGCCCCCTAGTGTTCAAATTCAGTAAGATGTTTGTTTTTGAAAATCAAGAATACAAAAAAGCTGCTTTCGGAAAGTAGTTTTTCGTGTTTCTGCAGTAAAGAAAGCAGTTAGTCCTATTTCTTGAATTAATCTAGCAGAATATTTTCTCCATGGCATTGAACTATAATCAACTGAGTAAAAGTGGTATTAAAAATCATGGTATCTAATAGGAATTCTAAACAGGGTGATAGGTCATCTTCTATTACCTTACTCCCTTTTGTCATTTTCTATTATAAAGAAATGTATACCCAAATTTTCTTTTACACAGTCACATAAACACTAAATCTATTTCACTTTAGTTTAGTTCAGGGTAGCTGCACTATTCTTTATTTATCTCTCATTAAGAAAATAAAATATAGGGCGCCTGGGTGGCTCAGTTGGTTAAGCGACTGCGTTAGGCTCAGGTCATGATCCTGGAGTCCCGGGATTGAGTCTCACATTGGACTCTGCTTGGCAGGGAGTCTGCTTCTCCTGGTGACCTCTCTCTTCTCATGCTCTCTCTTTAGCTCATTCTCTCTCTCTCTCTCAAATAAATAAAAAAGAGAAGAGAAAATATAGAGAGATGCTTAGCAGTAGAAATACAGTGAGATCTGAAGTGTTCTTGAAGCATAGAAATAAGAGCTTATGCACATTGTGCAAAGACCTAATGGATCTCTGCGGTGGGTTCCACGGTACATGAGCTGTGTACAATAAGGGGAAAATCACAGATTCTCTAGTTTATACCAAAGCATGCCGTTTCAAAATCTATTTTACATAAAAAGTCAGAATAAATTAGTACATGTTTGAAATTATACCTTTAGGGTTTTGTTTGTTTGTTCATTTTTGCTAACCCAGAGAGTTAATGACTTTGTAAGAGCCGTTACATCATCTGATTAAGGAGACCCAGACTCACAGAATAGTTTGGAAACGGGGCAGCCGCCTATCACAGCATTGAGCACAAATATCACAATATGCCATCCTGAATGGATGCAGCAATACGATGGCGACATTGCCGTGAGGTCTCAGGCCAGCACCTAGAAATATTCTAGGTCTCTGAATAGGAGATGCCATTTAACACCTACTCTTCCTTTACTTTAGGAAAACTGTAGGCCACTTCTCCTATATTTTGAAGAACAATAATCAATAACGGAATTCCTTTTCACGTGTACATTCTGTGAGTTTTCCTAGAAATTTTGTGATTTTTCCCTTATTTTACGTAGATGAAGCCATTTCAATAAAGGGCAGCTGCAGATGAGGAGTTTACAACCTGAGCGGTGCAAGTGGCACATTGGCCATATAGATGCCTGCACATTACACACGTACATCACACCCGTATAGATGCCTGCACATTACACACGTACATCACACCCGTATAGATGCCTGCACATTACACACGTACATCACACCCGTATAGATGCCCGCACATTACACACATACTGTACCTGATCCACTTAGAGCATCACATAACAGTTACTTGTACTATTCAAAAATTAAACTATATTAGATGTTTGCTAACTTTTCTGAGCTGCATTGCTTGGAGCAGATGCTTCTATCCTTTCTGACTGAATATTTTTTTAATTTTTAATTTTTTATTAACATATAATGTATTATTAGCCCCAGGGGTACCGGTCTGTGAATCGCCAGGTTTACACACTTCACAGCACTCACCATGGCACATACCTTCCCCATTGTCCATAACCCAGCCTCTCCCTACCCCCCTCCCCCCCCCGGCCACCCTCAGTTTGTTTTGTGAGATTAAGAGTCGGCCCTTACTTTTTAAGGTCTCAGTTATTCAGGATGTGTATTAAATGAGATGGTCACTAGAGTTAATTCTGACTTATCCTGAAATTTTTTTTTCAGAAACTTCCTTTGAAGTCCTTTCTGAAATGCATCAGTATCTTTTACTTTTTTTAGATACCTGGCACTATAGACCCACAAAATCTTTTTCTTAAAACAATGATTGATGATCTAGTGATGCTATTTAAATTTAAAACTAATTAAAATTAAATACAGCTAAATTTTCAGTTCCTAACTTACACTAGCTACATTTTAAGAGTCTGGTAGCCATGTGTGGCTAATGATTATTATATTGGACAGCACAGAATAGAACATATCCATCATCACAGAAAGTTCTATTGAGCAACACTGATTGGATCACCATTCTTATTGTACCAGTAGCTATAGAAAGCCTAGATTAAACTTTTCTGTGCCCACTTTGCCATACTCTTTAATTTTTTCTACTTTTAATAAAACCTTGGTATCCATGTATTTTCTTGTTGTTTATTCTTACCCCTAAAGATCAAATATCAAAATATAATTCTGTTTTGTCAAAGGCTGTAGATAGCTCACTGAAGCTTGTTGTTGCTATCTACAGTGGGAGATCTGCATGGTCTCATCTGATGAAATGAGGGGATATCCTCCAGGCACGGAGGCGGGGAGAGGGGGTGGGCTCATTTCATCAGTTTTTGTCTGATTGCTTTGGGTTTTAGGTTTTGCTTTGCTCTGCTCTGCTTTCTTGCTGCCACTCTCAAGGGTAAAGGCAGAGGTTCTTCTGTCAAACCAAATCCCCTTCTCTTCTCTGGAAGTCTCCCCTTTTTATCACCCTACTCGCTATAATCCAACATTAGAGTCAGTAGCATATATAATTTAGCTTTCTTATACTGAAAGGAAATTTGAGGCTATTAACTGATTAACAAGTAGATTTTCTATGATTTGATCTGCATTTAAAGGATGAATAATCATCCCCCAAGGGTCCACTGGCCCATTATTTAAGCCTCCTCATTCACCTTTATTCAGGATCAATGTGGGGTTGGGTTTAAGCCCTAGATTGATCCCTAACGACTTTCTGTCCAGACTTCTGTCACCCTGTGCTTTTCCTCAGGACATCCTGCTTTCCCTGTAAAATTCTCAGTACACACCTTATAGCTCCTTTCTGGTTCCTGTAGTAACTCAGCTCATCTAGAACTCACTTCATTCTGTTCTGCCTGATCTCTTTTTAAAGTTCACACTCCACTTCCCAGGATCATCACTTTTCCTGTTGAAGGCCCTGCTGTCTGAGACCAATCCTCTTGACTTCATGGGCCTCTTTCCATGAGGCATGGTGGTTATTAACATTTTTTAAAAAGATTTATTTATTTTAGAGAGAAAGAGTGGGGGGAGGGGCAGAGGGAAAGAGACAAGCAGACTCCCCACTGAGGAAGGAGCCCAACAACTAGGGCTGGGCCCCATGACCCATGAGATCACAACTGGAGCTGAAAGCACTAGTCCCACAGTCAACCAACTGAACCACCCAGCCACCCTTGTTACTAATGTGCTTATAGGAATTCCTTTGCCCTGGTCCTTACCAGGTCCTCACCAAATATTTTTAACAAAATATTTAAAATATTTAAGGGTTTACATTGACATTTTCATCTCAAAACTCTCTTCATCTGGCGACCATTACCATTTGGGATCCTCCCCACATCTCAGGCAATCTAGAACTGTGCTGTCCAAAATGGTGTCCACCAGCTACATGGGGATATTTAAATTTAAATAAATAACATTAAGATTACAGTTCTTCAGTCACACTAGCCCATTTCATGTGTTCAGTGACCACATGTGCCTAGTGGCTTCCTTGTTGAACGGCACAGATTATAGAACCCATCCATGGTTGAAGAAAGTCCTTTTGGACAGTGTTGCTCTAGAACTTTTCTGTCACAGTCTGTTCCTCGGGAATATGCCTAGATTGCCATAATTATCACAATAATGGCTCTTTGTTCCTCTCAATAATTTTTGAGACCTCTTTTCCAAATTTCTGAAAGCCTCACCTTTTACCAACTGTAAGCTTCATCAAACTGACAAGTAATGTGTTAACAGAGTCCCCTGCTCCCACCCTAAAAATATTGTGGGTTGAAATTGGAGCCACAGATTAGAGGAAGACATGTATATCCTAAAGTATAGGTCAGTTTCTTAAGCACTCTAAATGCTTTATGAGAACTTCTGCGGGCCAGCTGGGAGTTGTTTTTTGTTTTGTTTTATTTCCCTTACACTATTAATTAAACACTTGCTGAACACGTTCTACATATTCAAGAAATACGTAGTTTTAAGGTTTTTATATTTAATCTCCCCCAAATCACTTTAAAATAAATGATATCATTAAACCCATTTTACAGGTGAGGAAACTGAAACACAGAGAGGTTAGGTAACCTTCCAAGTTTACATAGTTGGTAGGTCATGAGACTGTCCCTCATACTTATTTTATTGTGGATTGGATTTACCCAAAATGTTACAAATGCCCACAAAACATGAATGTGGCTAGAAAGAAAAGACTGAGGGACTGGGCCATTATCAACTACCTAAGTTCAGGGAAAGGAGGAGACTGGTTGCTTTCCAACAGAAATATTAAAAATTTCAGGACTTAGTCAATTCCATTTAAATTTACTTTTTTAATAGCTTCTTATTTTTATGTTATATGAGGTTAAAAGCTTGAGCA
Organism: Martes martes; assembly: GCF_963455335.1. Taxonomy (NCBI): domain Eukaryota; kingdom Metazoa; phylum Chordata; class Mammalia; order Carnivora; family Mustelidae; genus Martes; species Martes martes. The sequence continues at coordinate 60,508,469 of NC_137892.1, forward strand.
TAAAAGATTTTAAGACATTAAAATTCATAGTTACTACTGTTTACCAAGAAGAACATTAGCGGCCTGTAAAAGAATTGTTGTTAAAGTATGGATTCTTTTTTCTTTCTAGTACTCCCCTAGCATGACAATGAGTGTGTGATCCATTACCAAGTCTCCTCATGAAAACCACAGTGAGTCAGCCCTTCACAGAACTACTACGGAAGAAAATTATTCATCACAGTGTACAGTTAAACAAAGGAATCTCAGTCACACCAAACCAACCTTTTTATTTCCTGCTCTCTCCCCTATTTTTTGAAGAAAGCGGGTCCAAACGTGATTCAAACAACTGTACAGAGCGGCATATTAGAATTGCCCTAAACTGAACTGCAAATAATTATCTGTGTATGTATATGTGTGGGAAAAAGAATGTATTGCATATGTGTATGTTATATGGACATATGCACATACATACATTGGCCCACAGGACATTGTAAAATATTATTACATGACATCTTAAGTAGAAATAAGTAGGGACTTTTATTCCATCCTTTTTTTCACGTTTACATTTTAATTATTAAAAGTTGCTCCTGCCCCTCCCTGAACTATTTTGTGCTGTGTATATCACTGCTTTATATAAGTTATTTTTTAAGGTGAACTCAGATGTTATGGTTTTGTAAATGTCTGCAGTCATGGATAGGAATAAAATTGCTTATTTGAGAGCTTTCATTAAACTGCGTCTGATCCAAGTTCTCCTGTGAATCACAAAGTGTACTGTCTCCAAAAAAAAAAAAAAAAAAGGTGTGTCCTCATGCTATGTCAAATCGAACAACTTCTCAGTTACCTTTAGTGAGAAGTATTTTTGTACTTTTTATTTAGGAAAAATACTTCAACTAAGGCCTAACACAGTATATTTCTGCAATAACTGCTTGCGATGAAATTCTTGACGTGTCTTTGATGATACAGAAAATCATTCATTAGCCCCAGCTGCTTAGACCATAGCAATAAAATGACAGGGGTCATCCTATTTTTAGAAACATATTTTCTCTTTCACATGATAAAGCCCAGAAGTGATAACAAAACCATTTGCTTGAATTCATCACTTCTCACCGGGGATAGTAGAGCTAAATTTTTAATAACATGTTAATGGAAAATGGTATCTGATTTTTACTTAGACTTCTTGTGAACATTTCCACATAGACACTCCAAAGAAGATACATTCAAAGGACTGAGACTTTTGGCAGAAGGGGAAAAGAAGTTTTTACTGTACCCGAGGGGCTCTGACGTGCGGCTTTTCTATCCTTGTAGCTTGCTTACTAGCAGCAGAACTGACTGGTAATGGTCCCATCTGTGCATACCTCTCACTGGCAGCTAGCACCTGCTCTGTTCCCAGGATCTAGGACTTTTATTTAGAGGAAAATCATTTATAGTAACTATATTCATCTGGCCATTGACTTCAGCAGGCTCAATCTATGTTGTGTAACTGTTCAGAAAAGAATGTGTAAATGTTAAAAAATTAAAGGAAAAAAACCAAAATGCTTCCCTTATGAAAGCACATTGTTCTATGGCATTTGCCAGATCTTTGGGGGGTTTTGTGTTTAATCTTACGTACAAGCACCGAAATCATCATAGGAAAAGTGTGAAGACTTTGATTTTGCACTCCAAAAGATAAGTTGGTGATCCTTTCTGTTAAAACTGTGGTGCAAGTAACCACTGGTAAACATCAGCTGTATTTCAAATTCCGGAGAATCTTAAAAGCGTTGTTTAATCTCAGGTAAGAGGAATCCTTCTTTCTTTGGGCTTACGGTCTCTAAATTGAAAATTTAGCCATATATTTGCTATTTCCTCGTCCCAGATGACTTACTTCTCTCAAATTCGTGACGATTTATCTCTCCTGAAAGTAAAGATTTTGCCTGTGCATGACAGGGATGCTGGGCAGAACTATTGAAGGGGGGGAAAGAAACTGAATTAAATGTATGCTCCAGAGCTAAACTCCAATCAAATGAGTCACCATTCATCCCACAGTGTGCAGGGACCTAGGACTGCACACTGGAGAACAGAGTCAAGCTTTAAAGCTGCAGAGAACTTTCATGAAAAAGTCAAGCTAAAAGGCCTTTAACTCAAGCCAAGGTAATCCGAAGATGACACTTTGGATAGACATGTGAATTTACCAAAAATAATTTTAATTTTCACTTTTTTATGATAATTGTGTGAACACTTTCAACCTGTGATTATTAAGCTTAATCTTATGATGCTAGAAATTTCAAATGTTTTTTGGCTATTCACTCCACTGTTACTGATCTTAAATTTCTTTTACTTGCCTTCTAAGAAGGTATTATTCCTTAATATCACAAACAATCATGAACCCACTTTTACTTGCCATTATTTTAGGGGTAATATTAGAATATAAATGCAATATGGGTCCCATTATTTCTAGTCTACATGGTCAAAGAAAAAAAGTAAAATTTGATTTTTTTAAAGGTATAACAATCAACTCTTCATAAGTATTTATTTATTCTCTCTTGCAGTCCAGATTACAAATAGCTATTTCAAACTTTTTAAAATTCCTGAAATATTGAAAATTTATTTTTGAAGAGGAAGTTCTATTTAAGAAAATCATAAAATAAGAATACTAAATTTTAATATCAAATAACTTTCTTGTGCACCAGACAGAGAATAATATTTCTGCATAGTAATTTTTGTATAGGTTTTGAATCATTTAAACTTTATCCTTTACTCTTGGTTTTCCATCTCCATCTATGCATGATATTAGTCTTGATATATACTACCTGTTCCTAAGTTATTTTTACATATTTCACCTCACAGGAATAGTATCAGCAATCCTTGTGCACACTGAATACATAAAATACACATATGAAATGTGAAAATGTGTAATAAGTGAAAACATTAATTTTCATTACTCTGCTTTGCATTCTGCCAGACTCACTACAGTTGAAAATATATGCCCAATTATTTCTAAAGTCTAGCTGTCTTGTAACAAAGTTGCCCATGGGAACAAAGACTGTAGAGTGCCATTGACCTGGTAATACCCTGCACATTTGATGGGTGAATCCTAGTGCTGTGTTACAGAGGCCCCGGTTTGGACACAGTTGCTGATGTTTAGGGACTGCACAACTAGGAAGCTGAGGATAAGATTTCTCTGTTGCCCAAAAGATTGACAAATCAGTTCTGCTCCCTGAGCCATGGAAAGTGCCCAAAACACCCTTTTCCTTCCAGGAATAGAACAAAGGAATCTTCCATTTCTATTTTTTATGATGCTGTAAGATAGCTCAACTCTGTTGCATTTCATAGGATCATTCCGTTAACATTCTTTGGGTAGCTTAAAAAACAGCAAAGAAAATAAATTTCAGCTTGGGACATGAGGAGGCCTTCATCTTCCCACACCTCTTCTTCATATTATTCTGGGCATGTGCAGGAAAGCATCCAGAACTGCTCCCTTGGCAGAGTTTTATACAGTCCTTATTACTGTGAAGTTGTGATTGGCTTCTTCCATGTCTTCCTCTGTACTTCCTTCCCAATCCCTGCATCATTCAGTAGAAACAAGATCCAAATGACGTTTTTACCTTCTCAGCCCCTAAACTTTTCTTTCTCATACAGTATATAGTTTTCCAAGGAGACATAATTGCAATTTCCATTTCTTGATTCTCACTGTTGATTAGAAGCACTGCCAGAAACCATAGCTACTTGATTTTGGAAACCATTATAGTATTTTAACACTGGTTTTGCCTTCATTTTTATGTTTTATATATAATGCACTTTTCTTGAAAATACTAATTGATACAGGTAATGCATGAGTGTATAGTCTGGGAGGGAGAAGGTCAATATGGAGGTGGGGAAGATTTGCCACATATTCTCCAAAAGGTAAATTAGCCTTTTGTTTTGTTTTAACCCCCTCTCCTGGTGGTGTTTCTTGCTTGCAATGAGGAGCAGGAGTCTACATTTGCTTAAAACAGTCACATCCAGTCCTAAGCAAGTGTAAGAGGCTCCCAGGTCTTTGAAACATAGTATGAGAAATACCAGACCAGAGGAAGAAACAATGGTGACCCCACTATTAATACACTTCTGTTCTGCATACTCAACTTGTTTGCGTATGCACTTGCGTATATTGGGGGTGGCGATAGGAGGTTTGCTCACAAAACACTCCTACTGGGACTTACATTATGTTATACCACAACCGGTAACGATTAAACATAATTCTTTCCTTTGACGGCTTTTTATTTCATTGGTAAAGTAGCTGATAAGCATGATTTGGGATGAAAAGACAGTAATACAAGACACAAGCCGATGGAATCTCCCGTATCCAGCTTTAACAATACCCATGTTAGCTTGTCCACTCAGACCTTCATAGGAAGGCGCTGCATCCGAAGGTAAGAGCACAAATGATCTTTTATTCCTTGGTTATTTCACTGCCAGTAATCATGCAATAATCATAGTTGGTTTTTTTTTTTTTTTAACGTAGATACTTGTTTACAAGAAACTGAATTGACATTCTTAATTTAGTTCACCAAAAGCATCAGCTTTACCTATGAACTGTAAATCAGATTGAAAGAGATGACCCACAGAGGAAAAACACCTTAGACCACTTTAATTATTTTTCGAAACTATATTCTAAAGAGAAATTCTCAGTTGAATAAGTCTCCCAAGGAGAATTTCCTCTGTTAGGTTTCCCTAACTTAATGTAACCTAGTGTTATGTTAATGTTAACTTAATGTAATTGGTCTTCCTGAATAGAAAAAAAAATAATTTCCCTAAGTAGTTTAATGTAAATATTTTTGCTGACTACATCCTTAAAATGAAATAGTTTTATCTGTAGATACTATAAAGTTTAAAGTGGGACTAAATGTTTTCATGTATAGAATTATAGTTTGTCTCTTCTTCCTTTGTGGCTTTACTATCCTCAGAGTAAACTGGACTTGTTTTGATTATCCCAGGCATTGAAATATTACGGTCTGTTCCTAGACTACTTAGCGTTGCATTTTTTAAATGAAATGTATAATGAACACGAGAAAAGTAAGTATTAATATTTCTTTAAAAATGCCACCAAGTACTTACTCCTAGTTAACATTAAAACTTTACCCCACTTTCTCTCTTCCATCATATGACCTAACTACATTGCCAAGGAAGTAAAATTTGGATTCCTCACAGTGTTCTCAGAACACAATACAATACGTCATCAGCTAAATTTCCATCACGTCCTGGTAAAATTGCTCAGTAATATGTAATTAACTATCTAGTTATTAGAAAGCAATTCAAATAATCTGTCCAGTTTACATAATTTGAAAACAAATCTACTTCACATTTAGCAATACCTTAGAAATTTTCTTAATATAAACTACAGATTAAAATGTGTATAGTACTTTCTACCAGATCATATTTTGAAATGTTTCATTTTCCTTGCCTTGAAAAAACTAAAAACTTAACAGAAACTGTATGTTAGAGTGAATAAAAGACATGCTGTTTTTTCTGATATGGAAAATGGAAAAGTCTTTATTCATAGAATTCTTTACTCATGATAGCTATGAGCTAAGTGGATTGTTTAATTTACCTGATTATGATTTTAAGGTTTAATATGTTTGTTTGTTTTTTACCACATGTGTTAAATTGTTACCCATAATGTCATCCTGGAAAAATAGAATTATTGTAAGGTTTTTACAAATGCACAAATTATGCATAAATATAATTGGAATCTGGGATGATTCTTAGTAATCTGTTATCCTTTAATTCAACCGTGGTCATCAGCTACCTGACACATTCTGTAAATTTAACATGCACGTGTGAACATGCATGCGCACATGGCCATAATGGCATTTATTCTCAAATGGATTTATCACTTAATGTCTTTGTACAAATACCTGAGCTATTCGTGTAATGGGGAAAGTTGCCATAAAAATGTACATAAATGTCCCTTAATTTGGCACCTGTTTTCACACTTAATTTTAAAAATACAACTTTTCATTTACAACTTCTACCCTTTCATTTCTAGCCTCTGCTTTATTACTTATAGAAAAAGTAAGGAAAATTATTCATCAGAAGCAGGCTTAAGTGTTTCTGAATGATAAATCAAAATACAACTAATGTGAATCTGTGTATACGACTGAAGTAGGTAGACATTATGCCTAACATAAAACCCAGGAGTCTGTAATGTTGAAGAATTTATATGCATTAAGAAAAGTCTATGTGGGTGCTTCTATGTTGTCAGATAACTAAACCAAATACCAGAAAGAATTAATATGGTTATCAAATATCTGAATTAATATGATTATCAAATATCTGTTAATGGATAATAGTTTTCTATTTTATTCCAAATAGTATTACATATAATGTGGAAATCTGAAGCAATTATGCAGGCAATTTATGCAAAACTATGCTTCTCCTCAAGTGCATTTATCTTTCTGATGAATTGTACAGACGGTAATCTCAGTTCACCACTGTCCAGAGAGAGATTCTGAAGTAGGTCCTGCACACTACTCTATAGATAAATAAAAACTTAGGAGGAGGAAGATCTATAACTGAGATGTAAAATTCATCCCAGATATAAATTAAATCTATCTTTTTCCAATAAATTTTTAATACTGGCTCCACAGTGTTTAAGAGTGTTTAAGTGTTTCTAGTGTTCTGGTTTTGATCCAAATGAGGCTTTCCATTTCAGCAAAGCAGCACATTTGTACACAGTGATTAGAAAGGAAAAGACAGTAAGTTCCAAGGGCCAGATATCTTCCTGAGCCAAAGGTTACTTCAAGTAACTTGTTAGGCAATTGTAGCAAGGTGTCTGGATTTCTGGGAGATGGAGGGTGGGTAACGAGGCAACTGAATGGTCCCTGATTTAAAACAGGTAGGAGTCCTATACTAAGATGAGATTTAACATAGATAAATGAAAGCCAGCAGAATTCTCAGCTCCTCTTGGTAAATGAGATAACAGTGAGTATCACGTAAAAGTCATCAAGTATTTGTTCTCATAGCTAGTGTGTTCTTTTTTTATGTTCCAATAAAACTTTATTTACAAAAGTAGGTATGTAATTCACCAGCTAGTTTGCTGACTTATGCTATATAACAACAGTGTTATCATAGCTGAAGTTAACAGAAATTCTCTAATATTATCTAACAACCAATCTAGATTCAATGTTTGCAGTCACCCCCCAATGTGTGCATTGTATTTGTTGGATTTGTTTCCACTTGTATTGAGAAATAATTAAAATACATCACTGTATAAGCTTAAGGCATATAGCGTGATGGTTTGATTTCCCTATATCATGAAATGATTACCAGAATAGGTTCAACTAACTTATAGATACAATAAAAAGAAAAGAAAGGGAAAATTTTTTTTCCTTGTGATGAGAACACTTAGGATTTACTCTCTTAATAACTTCCCTGCATATTATATAGCCATGTTAGCCATAGTCACCATGTTGTACATTACATCTCCAGTACTTACTTATCTTGTAACTGGAAGTTTTAACCTTTTGACCACCTTCCTCCAATTTCCCCTTCCCCCCACTCTCAATGTATTCTTCAAAGTAAAAAAAACACTTTACACTGAAAGAGGCATATAGACTTATAAAGAAACTCCAGAAGTTTTACTCCCTACACAAATTGTCTGACGAGAAATATGGCATCCCTTTCTGGAAAGATGTAGAACCAATAGACATTCTACATTTAAATGTTTAGTTGTCTCATTCAGTTTGCAAAGCTTCCGTTGAAGTATGTGTCTGGCTCTGCTTGGCTATAGCTGCTCTTCTCAATCTAAAACGGTCTCAAATTTTTCTCACAAGATTGTGTCTTCGCATCTTACAGCATGTAATTCTTGACGGTAACAGGGAGGAACCTCTTGATGTCTAGTTATGTCACATGAAAAAAATTGCATTTAAATGTGCTTGCAATTTAACTCAATTATCGCATATAATATATAAATGAGTATACATTGTATAAAAGAATCCAACATAACTTATTTATGTAAATATTGTTTCAGAGAAAGAAATGGCTTAAGAATTGTAAAGTCAAGGGGCGCCTGGGTGGCTCAGTGGGTTAAAGCCACTGCATTCGGCTCAGGTCATGATCCCGGCGTCCTGGAATCAAGCCCCGCATCGGGCTCTCTGCTCAGCGGGGAGCCTGCTTCCTCCCTTCTCTCTCTGCCTGCCTCTCTGCCTACTTGTGATCTGTCTGTCAAATAAATAAATAAAATCTTTTTAAAAAAAAAAGAAGAAGAATTATAAAGTCCAATGTATTATTCTCTATATATTCTTTCGTGGCGCTCACTGTTTTGTCAGCAACTTAGTTATTATTCACTTGTGACTGAAGGGATATTACACATACTAAATGGTCTCAAAATTGTTTTAACAGAACAAATTGTTAGTCATTGAAAGTGATATTAATTTTAATTCTGAGAACTCAGCATGCTATTCCAACAAGCAGTTACTAGTCAAATTTTTATGTATTTACTTCATCGTTAGTTGAGAAGTATTTATGTCAGCATACTTTGTGATTCGATGAAAAAACCCCAGAGAGCTAAACTTATATATCTATTAAAAAAGGAGAATCCAATTAGCACTTTAAAAAATATAGGGCATATATGAAAGTGTTAAATGAAAATAGAAGCATTAGCAATTTCAGGAGATCTATCTCACCATAAAATTTCCCAGATTCAAAATTGAAATGTTCACTATAACAACTACTAATAAGAAATTTATTGGACCAAATAAATAACCAAATCAAAACCAACATAGGAGCCAAATCTAATTTGCACCAAAGATAGATTTGTAAATCCACTGCCAGTGTGTCTAGGAATAATTACTCCACAAAATCAGACCATAACCAAATTCTCAATATTGACTCATCAGAGTTGAAAATTCAATCCTTTTAGCAAAAATACTGTGTGAAATCGAGGCAGTGCAATAATCTCAAACCCTTCTCAAAAATAGTAATCTTGCTGAAAGATTTCTGGGTGCAAAATTACATGGTCCAGTAAAGCTCACTTTAGAATGTAAAGCATGCAAAGCCCAAATCTCTATAGAACTTGTATGCCACGAGTAGCTCTAAAATGAGCTTCTTAAATCATCTCGGAGGGAAAATGGTCCAGGGTGAACAGAGGTCTGGCAAGCTGTCTCTGATTACCTCACTTCCCAGATAATTTAAAACCTTGTTGTTTGGAAAGGTATTTGCTACCATATTTTCAAATGCTAGAAAGATTTGCATAATGTTTCTGTGTAAAACAGAGTTACTGAACTGTGTATTTGCAAAAATGAATAATAGTAAGTTTTTCCTTCAAGTAACCAGAAATATTGTGTTGTTTCGCTCTGGCAGTAGGCACTTCAGAAAACATGAAATACAGATTGGAAAAGTTTATGTTCCAGAAAACATAGATGTTCATTTGAAATCTGTTTAAAATAAAATATCTTTCTGGTTTACTTGGCAGTACTGCTTCTCATCAAGTTTATACTGGGCCTCGAAAAGGAGGTTCTGTTCATCCCACTTGTGCATTAAAGTGGCATTGGAAATGTATGAGTTTATCCAACTGAAGAGGAGTTTTGGAGCAGATATATGATTAAAGTAGATAATCTTCTTTGTTGTCGTTGCACAAATAGGTGTTCTCACTCCTGTGAAAAATAGTGAAGGAAGGGAAAGTGAGGACGCCAACAGGGGGAGCTCGCTTGTTCTACTGCTAATTGTCAATTGGATACCTTCCACAGAAAGAGACGGACCTTGCATTCCTGACAGGAAGAAGCCTACACTTTACTACCCCAGCGGAAGGAAGAAACATTTTCTTCTGGTCCAGCAACAGCCTAGCCAATGAAAGATTGTCAAAACACAACCAGTGAAAAGCCACTACACTTCAAACTCCTAGTTGACTCCAATGGATTTTTTGTTTATAACTGTCCCTCCAAACCACTCCCCCCTTCCTCTAAAAGAGAGTGTTCCTTACCTGTTCTCAGTTCTTGCCTATGGTTTTGCCATGGCTTGCATGTCCTGAATTGCAACTCTCTGCTATTCCCAAATAAACCCATTTTTACTGGTAAGATAACTGATGGCTTTATTTTTATGGGTAACGCTCCTAATGAGTAGAAAAATTGGCATTTACCAAGATGAGTAATTAATCATAAACTGCTACATAAACTTCAGAAGTTAAAGGCATACAGTTAATTCCTAATCTGTTGTGCAGATTCCTTCCTGCTATAGATGAAAATGTATACTATAGGCTTTATATTATAGAACGCTTTGTGGTGATCTTGATTATACTTGCTAAAAATAAGCTACATGGTAACAACTATTTTTCAATACAAATGCCAATAATTAAGACAATTCATATCTATTTCTGTTATAAAAACCTATACAGAATTCAGAAACTGGGGACTTCACCAAAAGAGATTTTTAAAATATCTGAGTAATTTTGGCTTTGGGGAGAGAGAGTATATATGTACAGTGATTTATTAACATATTTCAGCTTTCAGACTCTTTAGAGTAAATGCTTCTTTACTTCATAAGTTGAATTTCTATTTTACCATTTGTTTAAAAGGTGGAAATGAGCTTAAGTATTCAAAATGTGTTTAGAGTTCAAGACATTCCTTCCATAGCTACTTAGCTACTAATTTTTTTTTTAAAGATTTTTTATTTATTTATTTGACACAGAGAGAGGGATCACAAGTAGGCAGAGAGGCAGGCAGAGAGAGAGAGAGAGAGAGGAGGAAGCAGGCTCCACACTGAGCAGAGAGCCCAATGCGGGGCTCGATCCCAGGACCCTGGGATCACGACCTGAGCCGAAGGCAGAGGCTTTAACCCACTGAGCCACCCAGGCACCCCTTGGCTACTAATTTTTATTTCCAGCGATTATGTTAAAAGAGCATGTAGAAAAAATTTTCGGCCTCAAATACAAGATCCAAGATGTCAAAGAACTGGTTTGTATGTAGAACTGTTTGAAGAGGAAAGTAGAATCTGCATGATTCAGGAATGCAAACAAAGAATTATAAGATTAGTTTCCCGTTAGGAATTCTTTATTCTTCTGAGATATTTAGCCGGTGCACTGAGATGCAAAGGGGGCCGTGTGGAGTTTCGTTTGACCTTTACATTTCAGAAGAGATGAGGCCAGAGGAGGAGTCTTACTGCAAAAGACCAAGACATGTATTGGCAGGGTTGGCTCCTCCATCCTCGGCTCCTCCCTCTTCCTTTGAAAGAATCCCATTTGCTTACTGGGCCTGAGCACTACACTCCCTTTCCTTCGATGAAAAGTTTGACAGCCTCTGCCTGGAAAACAAGGGCTCATTTCTCAAGCCAAGTTTAAGGCAAATGGTGTGAATTAAGATGCGCATGGGGATGGCAATTAAAAAAAAAAAAAAAGGACTAAAAAGACACCTATTTTCCTTTCACAGTTAGAAGAAAGCATAGAGAATACTCTTGCAGGTCAGTGAAGAAATTAGTCATCCAATCATTCATTATCTTGATCAGCTGAAATCTGACTTGCTCAGCAAGTAATTCACGTAAGTTTTGTGAGTAGAATTGCATTAAATCCTCTCTATGTATCTGCTTCTCTCTCTCTCTTATCTCATTTGGGAATTCTATTATCTCTAGTACCTAGAGTTAGTCCTTGAAGTTAAGGTACTATTTAGAATTATTGAAAAGTTAATGCACCTTCATGAGTAGCTATTAGTTCAAAAGGATTAATGTGACTCTTGAAACACCTACTTTATTCCTCAAGGAGTAACTTAGGCACTGGGGAAAAAAAAGTCCAATCATTTTTGGAATATTATTCAGACAAGAAAGACTCCAGGATAACACAGTAACTAAAAGCCAAGTCAATACAGATCTTAAACTACTGTAACAACTGGTAATAGCATCTCACAATTGCTGTAATTTTTTTCTATGATGAATGATTACATTTTGATAAAAGAACTCAACTCACCATTAAGCAATTTTTCAAGATGTTTTGTTTCGGGGCTAACCGTACTCATCTCTATCACCAGACCCACTGTGTACATGCAAGCCTGTTGTCAGTCATCTTTCTCCATCTGTTCCTACTTGTAGCTCTCCCCATTGGTCCCTGGAGTCCTTTTATAGAAAGTGTTACTAAACGCTGATCAGGTTGTTCCTTGAGTCAATACAGCACAAGTTAGCAGCTACTTAGAATGAACCACAACTGCCAGCCTCCTTGGCACCAGCCCCCTCTGTCATTTCCCACAGAAACCTACAAAACCTATTGTAAATCTTACTTTTAACTTCTAATTCCTTATTGGCATTTTTAGGATTTTATAGTTTATATTGCATAAGCTTGGTTTTGTTTTTGGGGTTTGGTTTTGTTTTTACTTTTACTTGCCTGTCTGGGTTTTAGCAGCTTTTAAGGGAAGGAGCAAGGAAATCTTCCTGTGATTGGTAGGAAATGAGAGCGCTACAATGAGCTGATTACGTTTCTTCTTAAACATGATTCCGTTTTCTACTGATAAATGTTAGGTATGCAGTATTAGGTAGGCATCTGATCCTTGAAGTTCACTCTGCTTTTTAATAGTGTATTAACAACACTGGGATACCTGGGTGGCTCAGTGGGTTAAAGCCTCTGCCTTCGGCTCGGGTCATGATCCCAGGCTGCTGGGATCGAGCCCCACATAGGGCTCTCTGCTTGGAGGGGAGCCTGCTTTCCCCTCTCTCAGTGCCTGCTTCTCTGCCTACTTGTGATTTCTGTCTGCAAATAAATAAATTTTTAAAAATATAGCATATTACAACACTGAAACAAATGTCTATTAATATTTTATATGTTAGCTCTAATGGAATATTCTGAAAGTATAGTAACACTTTCAGCCAAATACTTCTCAGTGTTTTTAAACAATAGGGGAGATCAGAGGAGGGAAACAGCATGTCCACTCATCTTTAATTATTGGTCCTTGCCTGAATGAAGTTATGACCTGATTGTCTTACAATAAGCCACACTCACTTCTTCAGTCAACAGTTCCAACAGTAAATGTATCCAGGCTTCTAAGACTCACAAAAAACTGTAAATATAACTTAAATCTATAAATAACTTAAACTTTAGATGCATGCTCATTTCATCTATGATTTTTTTTTCTGTGAATCTTATTCATCAAAACATGCCAATACAGTAGTTTTCATCCAAACACATTCATTCAGTTATTTCAACCCCTGATATGGGGGGGGGAAGGGGCCCCTTTGGTGGTGAGCCAATTATACTGAGTTACAACTCATTAATTAATTGTATGGCTTTCAAAAATTAAAATAATATGTTCTTCAGGAAAATAATTAAATCACAGTCATATTCCTGAAACTTGAGTACTTAATGATTGTTTATAATAATTAACTGCTTATGTCCATGAGATAAGAATTCCTCCTTCACAGGTAGGCAAATAAAATTAACTAAAATGGGGTGATCTTACTGTGTCCCAAATGACTCACATGTCCACTCAAAGGCTAAAATTAAAGGGTGGGGATAGGCAAGGTAGAGAGCAAACCCAGAGAACACCGCTGGTCAGGATGGCAGACATGTCTGCTGGGCACAGAATGAGTAAACACACTCCTTGCCAAAGTAACCTTCCTGTCCCCAAACATCAAAGGTGTGTGAGAGCATTAAAGGTGTCTAGAAATATCAGCATTATTATATCTCCAGTGAATGATTGACATCAAAGAGCAGTAAAATTCGTGAAATTTTTAAAGCTTTTATGTTTTGTTTGCTTGTTTTCAACATTTTATTGAGGTATGCTTGACAGAAAAAGCTGTATAATATATACAACTCAATGAGTCTGGAGATGAGTACACACCCTTCCTGCCCCTTTATTATTGTTAGTTGTGTGTATATATGTGGTAAAAACATTTAACAAAAGATACATCCTCTTAGAAAATTTTAAGTCTCTAATGCAGTATTGTTAGCTAGAGGCACCATACCATATATCAGATCTCCAGACTTATCCTGCACAACCAAAACTTTCTACCCACTGTTTCTCTCAGTTTTATTATTTTAGATTCCATGTATAATCATGCAGTACTTGTTTTTCTGTGTCTGATTTATTTCATTTAGCATAATATCCTCCAGATCCAACTATGTTGTTGCAAATAGCAATATTTCCCTTTTTCTAAGGCTGAATAATTTCCCATTGTAATATAAACAACATTTTTAAATTTATTCATATGTGGATGGACATTGAGGTTGTTTCCATATCTTGACTTTTGTAAATAATGCTGCAATGAACAGAGGAATGCAGATATCTCTCTGGGATCCTGTCAATTCCTTGGGGTAAATACCCAGGAGTGGGATAACTGGACTGCATGTAGTTTTTTAATTTTCTGAGAAACCTAAATATTGTTTTCTATAATGACTGTACCAATTTGCATGCTCACCAGTAGTGTACAAAGTTTCACTTTTCTCCACATCCTTGTCAACACTTTTTTCTCGTTGTTGTTGTTTTAAGAAGTAACATCCTAACAGGTGTGAGGTGATAGCTTATTGTAGTTCTGATTTGCATTTTCCTGATGATGAGTGATGTTGGGCACCTGTTGGCCACCTATATGTCTTCTTCAGGTCCTTTGCTCATATTTTAACCAGGTTATCAGATTTTTTTTTTTTTTGCTATTGAATTGTAAAAATTCCTTTTATGTTTTGGATATTAACCCCTTATCAGATACATGGTTTGAAGATATTTTCTCCCAGGGCACCTGGGTGGCTCAGTGGGTTAAAGCCTCTGCCTTCAGCTCAGGTCATGATCTCTGGGTCCTGGGATCAAGCCCCACATTGGGCTCTCTGCTCAGCAGGGAGCCTGCTTCCTCCTCTCTCTCTCTGCCTGCCTCTCTGCCTACTTGTGATCTCTCTCTCTGTTAAATAAATAAATAAAACATTTTAAAAAAATATTTTCTCCCATTCTGTAGGTTACTTTTTCCTGTTGTTGATTGCTTCCTTTGCTGTGCAGAAGCTTTTTAGTTTGATATAATCCCACTTAATTTGCTTTTGTTGCCTGTGCTTTTGGTGTCATAACCAAGAAATCATTGCCAAGACCACTGTCAACGAGCTTTTACTCTATATTTCCTTCTAGGAGTGTTATGGCTTCAGATTTTATGTTTAAGTGAAACAAAACATAAAAATTTGACTCCCGCAAACGGGAGGATAGAGATATGTTCCTAATAAGGAATATGTGTAACCTCTAGGAAAAAAACAAAAAGCAAGAAAAAAACATCCCCTTAGATGAAGCACCTAAGAGATAATGAAAGCCCAAAGTAATGTGATTAAATATGTTCCTTACTTGATGTGTTAAGCCTATTCATATATTTTAACAAGAATTTTTTAAAATGCCTCTATCTGTACAAGACTTTTATCCCCTTGACTACATTCTGAACTTTTATTGTATCTAAGCTCTAAAACTCTGACCTGGTGAAGTTGCTAACATTATTTCAAGAACTGAGGTAGTAAAGCATAAAAATATATTTTATGACATCATCATATTCTTGTGGAGATTGTCTATTCTTTTTCATTCATTTGAAGAGAACTTTAAATGTCCACTTCAGGGAAGAAGGCCACCTTAACAATACACTGATGTTGTAATGAGATTTTAATACCTGAAATGTTTAGAAAATGAAGAAGACATACTGATGAGAAAAAGATATCACAGGAAAGTAATTTTAATGAAAAGGTCTTAAAATGCCCATTGTCTAATAAGCCATGCAGTGGCAAACATCAGACTTGACAGAATCTGATTTTTTTTTTTAAAGATTTTATTTATTTGAGAGAGAGAAAGAGAGAGCATGAGCAAGGGGTTAGCAAAGGGAGAAGGAGACTCCTCGCTGAGCAGGGAGCCCAACTTGGGGCTCAATCCCAGGACCCCAGGATCATGACCCGAGCCGAAGCAGTTGCCAGATCATATAGGAGACTTTAGAAATAAATCTCTTGACAGTTATTTTTAAAAACCTTCATTCATTTGTCTATGATTTATTGTGGACATTTTCTTTACTTGGTTGTGCAATTTGTTCTGAATTAGACTACAGTTAGTTTGATGTACTCTATAGCTACACAGAATCATCAAATGTAAATATATGTGTTGTTTTTGTACTTGAATTCACATCTTTTATATAGTTTTGTATTTTACTTTGACAATGTTTTTAGAATTACACCAGAGTTAATGTATATAATTTAAACTGCTTAAAACAAACAAAAAAAAATTTAAGTTGGGCTTTATTGATGAAGACTTCTTTAAAAGGCTAAAATTACATTTTTTATGTTTAACCATTCTCTATACATATACATTTTCCTTTTTCAGTGATACTTTTGTCTTGCAATTTTGATTATGTTTTAGAAAAAATTTTATTTCACAAAAAAATTTTGATAAAATATGCTGAATTTCTGAAGCTATAATTATTTTTTTAAAAACCTAACTCTTAAGAATAAAATAAGTTTCAAGTTAATTATGAAGTAGGACTATAACCATGGCAATATTATAAAGAATAATAAATAAAATAGTAAAAAATATCTGGAAAATTATTGTCATAATCTCAATCATTAAGTTGACTCTGAAGTCAGGTTCAGTTCCTGGCTTCACCATCTCTCAACATGTAACAAGATGTTTATTTTCTCAAATATAAAATAGGAATTGCTTTGCTATTTGAGAAAGAAGCAGAAAAGTAAGCCAATATAAAAAAGTCTAGTAGAGATATTTATTTTGTAAGGTATGTTCTGGATTCTGGGTTAGATTTGGTCTAATCAAGCAGATTCTACATCTATATTCTCTGCATTAATCATCAAGGTGGCAAAAGTTCCATAAGTATGAAAGATTCTATATTTTTTATTCTATACACTATGGCAAGAAAGTGGGCCAAGAAAGTACTTAAGTTCAGCAAGTACTGAGTTTTAAAAGGGGTTCTTCTTAGCCCTCTAATATCAAGAAATCCAGTTAGCTAATCTGCCCAATGTTTGCTTTACTGCCTCCCACTCTTATACTGGGTCTCAGCCCAATGGTCACCTGCCCCAGAGGGCTCCTTCCTGACCTCACAGCCAGAGCTGCCTGCCCTCGCCCCATTGTGTGCTTTATTTTCTTCATAGTGTTTATTTTGATGTCAAATTATCTTACTTTTTTGTTTACTTTGTGTTTATCCTTGGTCTTTTCTCTCGAGAATGTGAGCTCTCTGAGGCCAGGAGATCTGCCTTGCTCATTAGTGTGCCTAGAAGAGTACCTGGTGTATGGACTGAATGAATGAAAACAGTGGCTGAATATGAATCACTAAACAGTAGGTTTGCAGTGTCATCATTGTTCTCTATGGCTGGGGTCTGGGAGCCGGAGATGGATAAAATTTCACATAATTAGATGCCCACCGTTGTTCCCCAGACACCTGTCCCTATGTCATGGAACAATGAAGTGCCAATGCCCTTACAGAAACGGGGGCCTCTGCCCCGATCCTGCACTTCAAAGGGGGACATGTGTCACAAGTGCACTCCCCTAAATGTGTATTAAAGCATATAAGAGATGCTCTGGCTCTTGGGATCAGGCCCACAGCACTGACATGGCATGATCCATTAGCCTAAATATCAATCTGATGGGTAATACTTCCAGGCCCTAGGAAAATGCCTCTTCACCTTGTGTGCCTATGATATCAATCAAAAGGGAGCTGTGTTTGAATTTAATAAAGTTTTTTTTTTCAGTATCAGCAATAAACACTGCTTTAGAGTATGAGAATCTGAGTGGGAGAATTTCTCATGTAAGTGAAATGAGAAATTAACTCACTTGACAAAACTTTACCGTGGGATGGTTATGTATGCAATAGAGTCTATGGCATGCCAAGAGATTTCCCAGGAATGCTATCTTTTTTTTTTCCTCCCTCTTGTTCTAATTCCTGACTCAAAAGACCTTGGGAAATGAGGCAGTACATTTCACAGTGGAACACAGCGGGCACGTAACTTTCTACAATATGGAACAGTTACTCATCCAAACCACCAGCCCATCCACAGAACAGATACGTGTAACAATAATTAAATTTGGTTCTATTTTACATTTTGCCAACTTTCTATTTTGTCATCATGAATGTATATTTTTAAGATGAGATGATAGCACATATTTTATTTAACAATTTGCTCACTTGATTTATAGCCTTAAATATTTAGACATGTGGTGTGTGGGCCTCCATTTGGACTCTTGCTCTAAGATCTACAACTTTTAGAGACAGGGTTACAAATGGAGAGAATGTGCCCACTCTGAATCCCTATTCTGGTTACTATTACTGCATAACAAATTACCCCCAAACTCAGCAGCTTACAACAGCCATATTATTATGAAAACTGTTGTATCCTATACCAGGAATATAGAAACTCTTTGGCTGGTTGCTTGGAGTGTCTTATGCACTTGCAAGAAGATGTCAACTAAGCTATGTCTTTCTCAAGTCTTGGCCAGATTGGTTATCCAGGAGGGCTCACTCTGATGACTGACAGTTAAAGCCATCATCTGGGAGCTGAGCTGGGACTGTTGACCAGAGGCCTACCACATACCTCTTCAGCATAGCAATCTCAAAGCTCTTGGATTTTGCAGGGAAGCTGGTGCCTTCAGAAAGAGTCCCAAGAGAACCAGGCAGAAACTCATGGCATTTTATGACCAAGCCTTGGATGTCACATATCACATAGTCACAAAGTGTGCGCCCTATTGTAGGAAGATGTCACAAGCCTGCCCAGATTTAAAGGGAATGGAAACAGACCCCATCATTCAATGGGAGGCGTGGCAAGTCCCCATTCTTCTTAGGTCATTTTCTTAGTCTTCTATAGGGACGGGAACTGACCTTGATCTGTTTGACACTGCTTTTTGTACCCAACAGCACCTGTGTTGGGTGTGTGAGGTGAGGCCCACTGGTGACTGAGCAGTTGCCTGACTTGAGGACACACTGATGACTGTGTAGGCTTCTGTTATTCTAGCACAATCAGCTGCATGGCTGAAAAACTGATTTCAAAATTGATGTTAAAAAAAAAAAAAACTATTTCCAATATAGTGTTTCCTTTGTTTTATTAGGATGCTACAAAGGGTACAATCCAACATCATTATACAAGTATATCACCTAGCTGAGAAAAATGACTTAAAATAAAATTATGATACTATGAGCTGGATCACTCACCTGATATGAGCTAAAAATGAGCAGCTCTTGTGTCACTCAGAGATTGAACAAATAAAGAGAAATGAATATTTTCATAGGAAATAAAAAGAATTGCCAGCGGGGCGCCTGGGTGGCTCAGTGGGTTAAAGCCTCTGCCTTTGGCTCAGGTCGTGATTCCAGGATCCTGGGATCAAGCCCCGCATCGGGCTCTCTGCTCAGCAGGGAGCCTGCTTCCTCCTCTCTCTCTGCCTGCCTCTCTGCCTACTTGTGATCTCTGTCTCTGTCGAATAAATAAATAAAATCTTAAAAAAAAAAAAAAGAAAGAATTGCCAGCAATTGTGTAAGAACATTGTATAGTGTATCAGAAATCTTTTGGTTACACATGACAGATATCCAAATTCAAATGGTCCTAAAGCAAAAAGTGGGGGAGGAAGAATAGGAGGGGACATAAGAAAGATTTATTTGTTCATGTACAGAAAGCTACAAAGTGTTGCTTTCAGGTGAAGCTTGATCCAGCAGTTCAACAACATTACGAAGAACTTGCCTTTCCCCATAGTCTTCCACATGACTGAATGCTCTTGTATGGCTCATTGGTAATTTTTTTTAAAGATCCTATTTTTTATTTGACAGAGATAGAGAGCACAAGTAGGCCAGAGTGGCAGGCAGAGGGTGAGGGAGAAGCGGGCTCTCCACTGAGCAGGGAGCCCAATGTGGGGCTCGATCCCAGGACCCTGAGATCATGACCTGAGCCAAAGACAGCCGCTTAACTGACTGAGCCACCTAGGCACCTCATTGGTAATTTTTAAAATTTGTCTAGCTCTCACTATCCATTCCTCATCAGAGCTTGCTTTCCTTTTGAAGAATAACTGTTTTTTTTAAAGATTTATTTATTTATGAGGGACGGAAAGAAAGTGCATGTGTACACACACGTGTGGGGAAGGGGCAGAGAGCAAGTGAGCAAGAGAGAATCTCAAGCAGACTCCACACTGGGCATGGAGTCCAATGTGGGACTCAGTCTTAGAGCCCTGAGATCATGACCTGAGCCAAAATCAAGAGCTGGACACTTAGCTGACTGAGCCTCCCAGGTGCCTCTGGAGAATAACTGCTTAATTTTAGTGAGAAGGTAATTCCAGGATGCCTGGGTGGCTCAGTTTGTTAAGGGTCTGCCTTCTGCTCAGGTCATGATCCCAGGGTCCTGGGATCAAGTCCCACATCAGGCTCCTTGTTCAGTAGGGAGCCTGCTTCTCCCTCTACCTGCTGCTGCCCCTGCTTGTGCGTGCGCTCGCTCTCTCTCTCTCTCTGTGGATAAATGGGTGGAATCTTCAAAAGGAAAAAAAAAGGTAATTCCAGGCACCTATCTCGCTTCTACTGAAACTGCGAGAAACAAACTTCACCCCTTCCTGTGCTCTTCCTGAGCCCTAGGGTCACGAACAGACATATGACTTAAGCTTAATCAGGTATATGTTCTCTTTTAGGACTTTAGATCTTGACCATGGTCCACCAGGGAGGAGCAGAGACAGGACGTACCAGAATCTTTGTAATAAGCAATTTTGCTCTGCTTCCCAGCTCTGAAGCATAGTCTTTGCTCCTGCCCACTATCAGGCCTGGTTCTCCATTTATCTAGTCAATTCTTAGAGCCCAAAAGCATTCTCCCTCGCTTTGGATGCTTAGGTCCTACTGCTTGATTGCCAAAGCAGTGAAGACTTTTTGGGCATGGCCTTGCAGAGGAGAACTTCCCTTTTCTGTGTCCCCACGGCCCTGTGTATCATATCTTTTGATATGCCCTTAATACATTACACTACTTATTTATCCTTCTGTGTTCCCTACCAGACTAAGAGCTCCCTAAGAACAGGGGTCTTAGCTTATGCTTAGCCCAGTGTCTGATCAAATAATGTGTTATCAAATAATGTGTTAAATTACTCAAATAATCTATTTGGAGAGAAAAGACATGCTTGTATTAAATGATTCTAAAATTTAAGGCAGTATATTATTAAGCAGGAAGCATAAGCGCTCTTCACAAAGTGTAGAATTGCCTGAAAACATCATTTTTAGGTTGTTTTATGGGACGTTATTGCATCTTCTTTGTTTCCCACTAAAAGGAACAAGGCTTCCTTCAAGAAATGCCTAGTTTGGGGCGCCTAGGTGGCTCAGTGGTTTAAAGCCTCTGCTTTTGGCTCAGGTCATGATCTCAGGGTCCTGGGATTGAGAGCCCCGCATCAGCACTCTGCTCAGCAGGGAGCCTGCTTTCCTTCCTCTCTCTCTGCCTGCCTCTCTGCCTACTTGCGATCTCTGTCTGTCAAATAAATAAATAAAATCTTTTGAAAAAAAAATGCCTAGTTCTAGGGCTGAGGAAGGAAAAAATACAAGATGAGCCTAGAACATCTGTTTGTACTGGAAAATGAAGAATTACAAAAGAATAAAACAGATATTTCCACAACAACAACAACAACACAGTAGCCAGATTGAGGGGGTTTCCTCTGGCCCAACTAACAACAATTGGAGCATAAAAATAAATGATGTTACTAAGAGATTATATCCCATTGATTAGAATAGGAAACCATGAGTCCACAGAGATATAAATAAGTTAATGTATAAATCGAAAGCTTAATGAAAGAGTAAGATATTTAGATAGTTTCAAAGTACCTCCACACGAAATGCTTGTAAGTTACAAAGGGGAAATTTTCTGGAGAAAAGCCTTGCAGGCAGCACCTTAATCAAGTGACCAAAATGAACATCATCAAAAATGGGACAGATTGAAACTGGGCATTACCTGATAATGCACAAAGAACGTCGCAACATTTTGTGACATTCCTGCTGAAGACGCATAAACTCTACTTGGTTATGCAGAGATGTCAGACAACACCCAGACTGAGGGTCCTTCTACAAAATAACTGGCGTGTAGCCTTCAAAAGCGGTAAGGTCATGAAAGTGGGAAAAAAAAAAAAAAAAAAAAGACTGAAGAATCTTTTTAGACAGCAGGAGACCAAAGAGAGATAATCACTGAGTGTAACACAAAGCATCATTGGGACAATTGGTGAAACATAAATGAGCTGAGAATTAATGGTAAAAGTGTTTAGGTTAACTTCCTCACTTTGACAGTATACTCTGGTTCAACAGGAGAATGCCCCATTTATAGGAAACTCTCACTAAAGTATTTAGGAGTAATAGGTCATCAGGTTGGCAACTTACTCTCAAAAGTTGCAGGGAAATTGGGGCACCTGGGTGGTTCAGTGGGTTAAAGCCTCTGCCTTCAGCTCGGGTCATGATCCCAGGGTCCTGGGATCGAGCCCCGAATTGGGCTTTCTGCTCAGCGGGGAGCCTGCTTCTTCTTCTCTCTCTGCCTGCATCTCTGCCTACTTGTGATCTCTGTCAAATAAATAAATAAAATCTTAAAAAAAAGAAGTTGCAGGGAAAAATGGGTTCTTTGTATGGGTACTTCCAACTTCTCTGTAAGTTTGTGATTGTTTGAAAAACATGTACACAAATCAAGATTGACCTTCAGTCTAGTAAATGGTCAGCTGTAGGATGTAGTCTAAGGAGCTGCCCACAGCCATCAGCAAGTTTCCATCCGTATTTATCACTCTGTTTTATCCTTATTAGAATGATGTGTGTTTCTGTCGCACTCTCCTTTGTTATCTATTAAACTGTGAATTCCATCAGGTCAGAGACTCCTTCTATTTAACTCATCATTTCATGTATCCGATGCCCGAAAGAGTTCCTGGGACACAGAAGGCACTGAATAGGCACTGAATGAGTGATTGAACAAATGAATGAGTGAACAGACTGAACGAAGTAGCTTAGACGAGAAGAAGCATGGCCTTCGGAATTAGAAAGATCTGGGTAAACTCGCATCTTTCGCATTTCCTAAATATGCAGTCCTGACCCCATTGGTCAACTTCTCAGCCTAGCTGAGACAACAGCCCCACTACTGGACTTGAATCCTGGCTTTATGACTTCCTGGATGGTCTTGGGTAAATTGCTTCTGTTTCCTCATCTGTGTAATAGCCATTATAATAATTCCCCCACTTCACTGGGCTGTGGGGCATGGTATGAGTATTTATTACATTATCTGGGCTTGAGTTTTCAACTCTAAAAAGGGATTATTACTTCCAGGATTGTTGTGAAGATTAAAGGACCATCAGTAAATAGTGTTTATCACAATAACACTTGTTATCAAATTACAATCTTATGAAGTAGGGAGAGCATCCCCCTTTTATAAAAGGAAGAAAACCTAATGACACAAATAAGCTGAGTGACATATTCAAGAGCAGCACCATTGAGTAGAATCCAGCTCAGATACAAACACAACTCTCTGGACCCGAGATTCATTCTCCCGTGTCTCGAATTCCTTTAGTGATGATAAAGGGCCCCTGTTAAACTGAAGACATGCTTGGGAAAGACTGCGATGACAGATCCATCCCAGTGTTTCTTAAACGTTAGTGTGCAACCGGATCACATGCAATTCTTGTTCAAACACCCCACAGTTTCTGAGTTAGTATGTCTGGGTAGGGCCAGAAAATATTGAGAACCACTGTTAGGGAATTATTTGAGAGCCAGCTTAGAAAACAAGGGAATTCTGAGGGCAGGAGACTGAAGAGATCTGAGAGGTAACTAGAGGAAAAGGAAGGCAACTTCAGGGGCTAAGAGGAGATGGGACGCTTCTGCCACATGGCATCAAAGCACCTGATCAGACGTTAGTTCAATCTCTACCTTTGGTAAATCACCTTCTCTGAGATAAACTGGACCAATTCATCAAACGCCAGAAACTACCACAACTCACCCCGTACAAATACCTAAGTTGAGTAGCTCTAAAACTATTCTTATAATTGAATATATAATTTAGAAACCTATCAAAAAAAAGTCTCCAGCACTCAGATGGTTTCACTGGAGAATTCTAGAGAAACACTTAAATCTCTACAACCTCTTCCAGAACATAGAGGGAATACTTCCTGATTCACTTTATGAACCTGATATCAAAACCAGACCAAAAAAAGAAAGTAAAAAGAAAGAAAGAAAGAGAACTACTGACCACTATTTCTCAAAAATATAGATGTAAAAATGCTTAACAAAATATTAGGAAACAGAAGTCAGCAATGTATAAAAAGAAATACACACCATGACCAAGTGGGATTTATTCTAGGACACAAGCCTGGTTCAATATTTGAAAACAATCACTATAGTCCAGCATATTGACAAAGTAGTGGTGTTGGCATCCAGGGGTCTCCATTGAGCCATGCCTGGGATGAAGGTGGGGCCCAGCAAATCTGGGGAAGAGAAAAATGTGGACTCTGTATACACGGCTTTTGTTCGAACAAATAAAGTGCTGCACTCCACGCGCAGCCGGTGACTCCGAGGTTGTACACCTGATGCTCGTCTGTCTGCGAGCTGGGACCACTGGAAGCACAGGGACAAACAGGGAAAGGTTGGCTTGAGGCTCCAGGTACTAAATGGGACAGTCCAATTCCCCAAGGTGAGACGGATCCCAAGAGTAGGATCCAAGAGCAAAGAAGAGGAAGAGAACCTAGAAAAAGTTGGCAAGTCCTCAAATGAAAAGGCTCCTGGCTGCCTCTGACATTCAGCACCGTGTATGCGTCACGCATCACGGCTTTCTGTGCCTTGCCTGAATGCACTCGGCCCTACCATTCCAGTAGCCAGCACAAGCTGACACGGTCCCACTGCCTCCCGAGGGACAGCGCTGCCTGAGAGCTCTTGCCCTGTAGTCAGCGTAAGTGCTAGGGAGTGAGAGCAGCCCTTAGTCGAGGAAGGCTGGGGGTCTCGGGTGGGGAAGGGGGGAAGCTGGAAGATAAAGACTCCAGTTCCCGAGTCTCTAGGAAGGGCAACTCCAGCTGTTCTTCACAAACTTTCATGTGCTTATGACTCACATGGGAGGCTTAATAAAATGCAGATTTCGATTCAGCAGCTGTAGGGTGGGGCCAGAGAGTCTGTATTTCTTTCTTTCTTTTTTTTAAGAATATTTAATTTTTTATATATTTTTTAATTAATTTATTTTTTTAAGACTTTATTTATTTGACAAACAGATCACAAGTAGGCAGAGAGGCAGGCAGAGAGAGAGGAGGAAGCAGACTCCCTGCCGAGCAGAGATCCCAATGCGGGGCTCGATCCCAGGATACTGGGATCATGACCTGAGCCAAAGGCAGAGGCTTTAACCCACTGAGCCACCCAGGCACACTGAGTCTGCATTTCTAACAAGCTCTCAGTCAGTGCCTATGCTGCTGGTCTGGGGACCACACTTGGATTCCCCTACCAGTGCTCTCTGCACTTTTCCCCCAAACAAACTGTTTGTTTTCACATTTCTTTTTGGAGGGTGTGCTCTGGGGAAAATACTTTTTTCCATCTCCCTTCTTGGCGTTTTGTGTTCTTTGTTCTCAGTCTTCTATAAGCCTGACCACGACCTTGCAATGTGACCCAGGGCAAACATTTCATTTCCTCATCTCCAGAATGAGAGGGTTAGACTGTCTAGTTTCCTTCCCACTCCAACATCCTAAAGAAGTTCTCATTATTCTAGTTATTATCATACTTTCCACACTCCTCACGATCTGCTTTCCTGCTCTTGTGCATGACCTTTAAAAAATCAAGCTGGCTTCACATTCTGCTCATCTTCAAAAGATGTCTCTAAACAGAAATGGAAAATGGAAGCCTTTTCTTTAAACATAATAGCAAAAATCCTTGACAGATAAAGGATACAGCAAATGTTCACACATGCAGATGACATTTTCATTGTGTGGAAGAAAAAGAGACCATTCACAAAAACATAAGAACAGTAGTTTCAGGCAGAGGCTGAAAATGAAAATCAGTGAGAAACCAACAAAAGATATGAAACCATAATCAAAGGACATCTAAAGAGGAGATAACACACATAAGAAAACACAATAGTGAGTTTGTGAACTTGTCTGCTTTTGGATCAAACATCCCTACACATACATACGCAAATACAAGCTGTCCCCTTCCAGACAGTCACTCTGGAAAGCTGCCTTCTCATACCTAGGCTTAAAACATTTTGAAATTCCTCTAGTTTAAAAGAAACCAAGTTAAAGAATATATACGTAATATTACCATTTTAGTTGCCATTTTTTTTTAAATCCAAAATGAGAAAACCAACATAATGCAACCCCTATTTCTGGTAACTTAATAAATTCTCTAAAATATTAATAAATGAAGTTCAGACACATAACCATCAGTTATCACTGTGTAACATGTAATCTCCCAATCACAGGGCATTCAACGAATAGCTCTGTCTCATGAGTGAGTCTGCGTGCCTGTTGGGTAGCTTAGCTTCTGGCTGCAAATCTGCAGGTTGGCTGGGTGGTTCTGGAATAGGTGAATTCAGGATAGTACCCAGATGCTGCCGGAGAAAGCTACCCAGGCACATCTTCCTGTGGCCAGGGTCACGTGTTGCTTCGAAGGGCTAGGGTTGGAAGTGTTACCCTCTTACCTCCCCACGTTCCATTCCAAAGCAAGTCATGTGGCCTAGCCCAACATTAATGAGTGTCTCCCATTAAGTTATCTGTGGACGGAGTGAATATGTGTTCAACAACACTCAAATCTGCCAAAAAATGGTATTAAGAATCCTAGAGGTGTTTTCCAAGGAGGGGTGATACAAGTACTATTGCTGTTATTGAAATAAGGTTATAATTGCATGTAAGGACTGTATTAGAGGCAGGAGTTTTACTTTGTTTTGAAAAATCCTTTTTATGCTTTTATGCTTTTTATAAAAAAATGAACTTAATGTTTGCCTAACAGAGCATCCAAGTTTGATTTATGCTTGTATGGGACCGAAATCTACCCACAGAGGATTCTAAAAGTTGTTAAGTCCATGTTGCCGTCGTTCTTCTCTTTCGTATAACCTTCAAAAGGAGAAGCAAGGGGCACCTGGGTGGCTCAGTGGGTTAAGCATCTGCTTTCAGCTCAGGTCATGATTTCAGGGTCCTGGGATCGAGCCCCACATCGGGCTCTCTGCTCAGCAGGGAGCCTGCTTCCTCCTCTCTCTCTCTGCCTGCCTCTCTGCCTACTTGTGATCTCTGTCTGTCAAATAAATAAACAACAACAAAAAAAAAATCTAAAAATTTTTTTTTTTTTTTTTTTTTTTTTTTTTAAGGAGAAGCAAAATGAGAAGAATCTCCATTCTGATATCTCTAGGCTGGGGCTTGGCAGGCTGCAGAGAGATGAGAAAGCATCACCAGTGCTGGAGTCGATTAAGTTTTGTGGTAAGCTACTCTGGGCAGTCATGATCCCTGAGTTCAACCCAGATGCTCCTACTCCCTTAGCTGCCGCTATGATGTCAGCTGCACGCCTGACACATGAAGTCATCTCTCCAGGCTTCCCTCTCTTCACCTGTAAATGCTCTCCCAGGGGCAGCCAGCCCTAACAATACAGGAACTGGGAATGTATTTCATGCTGGAGGTTTTCTGCTGTCACCGTTTCCTTAATGAGAACTGCTTTGTAAAGTCACTGATTTCAGCTCTAGTAAGTGTAACAGCTTTTATGTGTTAACAGCTAAGAATGAAAATTCTCATTTAATAGTCTAGATTTTGTCTTCTGTAAGGATGAGAGTATCTTGGGATTTGTTGGGATCATTAATAGTGAGGTGACAGTTTCTAATCTTAAATTCTCTAGATTAAAACCAACAGATTGCGTTTCTCTGTCGAGTGACTCTAATGTGCTGGCAAACAGCAGTGTGTGTGTGTGTGTGTGTGTGTGTAAACCGCCCACAAAATTTAGTGTGTGTTTGGCAGAGGGGGTAATTTCGTAACAAAACGATCAATAACAAAGGATTTGGGGGAGCTATGATAACATTCTAAGAATCAGAAGGTGTATTTTGGGGGCGCCTGGGTGGCTCAGTGGGTTAAAGCCCCTGCCTTCAGCTCAGTTCATGATGCTGGGGTCCTGGGATCGAGCCCCGCATCTGGCTCCCTGCTGAGCAGGGAGCCCGCTACCCACCCTCACCCCCCGCCTGCCTCTCTGCCTACTTGTGATCTCTGTCTGCCAAATAAATAAAATCTTAAAAAGAAAAAACAAAACAGAAGGTGTATTTTGAACTAGGGCTTGAGAAGTGAGCGCCCACTCTACCTGTCAACAGCCAGTGGGGGAAAGGGTAGTCCAATACTCAAAAGCCAGCTTCTAAAGCCAAAGTCCACATTCTGTAGACAGCTTTTAACTAATCAATCTTAAACCTCCCGCCGCCGTCTTCGGACGGGTGTTAACCTCACAGCTTACTTACCAAACACCTGGATCCGCTCAGCCAGGCACGTGCTAAGAGTTGCGTCCGTGACCTCATTTAATTCTTTCCACAGTCCTCTGTCATAACCACTGCTCTCCTCCCCTCACAGTAAGAAACTCGGACCGTTCCCAGCTTTGCCAACCTCGGTGACCCCGGATTTGGCTGATATTCCTGGCACCCCAGATCCCACCTCCCCGTGCATCTGGCGGCCAGCAGGGAGCGGGATTCGGGGCCCAAGGGGCAAGCGGCGCGGGTGCCCTGCGGGGCGGGGGCGGGGGCGGGGGCGGGCTCAACGCGGACTGACCCGGCCGGACGCCGGCGGCCTGGGGGCTTCGCTGCGGGCTGGGCCATGGAGCGCCCGGCGCCTGGGGAGGTGCGCATGAGCCAGGCCATCCAGCCCGCGCACGCCAACCCGCGCGGCGAGCTGAGCGCGGGGCAGCTGCTCAAGTGGATCGACGCCACCGCCTGCCTGGCGGGTAGGGGGCGGCCGGGGAGGGGTGCTGTGGGGGCTGGAAGGGGAGCGCGGGAGGCCGGGAGGCCCGGGGGCTGGGGGTGCCCGGCGCCCCTGCGGTGGTGGGGGCGAGGGGGCTCGATGTGGTAGGGGGTGTCTGGGAACTGGCGCGCGGGCTTGGCTGTGGGGATTGGGGTGGCGGGGGATCCCGAGGACCTGGGCGCGGGCCGACCCACTCCGGTGAGGGAGCCGACGCTGGAGCCCCAGCCCGCACAGTTTCTGGAGCCCGGATCCGTGAGGAGAGAGAAGGAAGGAAGAAGGTCTTTACAGTTGTGAGCCCGGGGCAGCGGGGGACTTAAGGGAATGAGGCAGTTCATCCAACGCGAGAATGACCCAGACCAGTGATTCTCAAACGTTTTAGCTTTAGGACTACTTTACTCCATTAAATAAGTGAGGACCCCGAGAGCTTTTGTTTATGTGGGTTATTTTTGTTGATGTTTACTATATTCGAAATCTTTAAAAGTTAATTCATGTAAAAAGAACAAGAGTAAGCCCATGACATAGTTTTGTTGAAAAAAAAAAACATTTTCAACAATGATAAAAATACACTTAGAGGCATCGTACTGGTTTACGTTTCTGCACCTCTCTTTAATGTCTGGTTTGAGAGGAGACTACTCACTTCTCATACCGGCTCCTGCATTCAGTTTGTGGCTACCACACCTTTATTTAAGTCTCGTCTCAGGACCTTTGCACCTGCTTCTCATTTTACTATTATGCTCTTCTCTTGGCCCTTTTTTGTCATTTTATCTCAGCTTAAATATTCTTTCCCCAGAGAAGTCTTTCTTGGCCACCTGCTTACATTTGTACCCTTTAAGCAGTTTGATCACAACGCCCTTTTCCCCCCCTTCATGCCACTTAGCAAAATCTGTAATTATTTTGTGTATGGATCTGTTGTTCACCTCTTTATTTCTTGCCTGGCTAATTAGCATGTGAACTGAAGCTAGTTCTCCAGTACTTAGTAAGGTCTAAATAAAAACCTGCTTTTATGGATGGGTAGGTCGGTGACGGATGGGTCCAGACCTTGGAATCTCATTTCTAAAATGAAGTCAGACTTTGCACATGGCACTTAACAGACTCAGCAAATGTACATTTTGAAGGAAAATATGTTAGGATAAACTACTAGAGCTGGAAGGAGCTTAAAATCATTATCTTAGGACTCTTATTTTACAGAGGACAAAAGTAAAGCACAGATGATTACAGAACCCTGCTTTTCTCACTGAGCATCAATAGGGTTTGTAATCCCCTGTGTGTAAACCACCCACAAAATTTAGTCACATATTTATGCCAATCTGCTTGTTTGTTTTCTGTTTGTTGATAGGTCTGTTTGGTTTCTGTCTTAACAGTTTTTATCAGTATTTGAGGTCGATTATAATAACATAAATAATGGAAGCATGAATATAAAATTAATTCACATCTAAGAGAAACAAGTGTAAAAATCATTGAGGTTGCTAATAATAATGATGTCTATTGCCAAAGCAACTGAATATATTATGTGAATCTTGAAGTGACTTTTAGTTACCTCACTTAGTGCCTCTGTCCTGTAAAGGATAAACAGTTGGCCTCCTGCAACTGTCACAAAAATTTCTTGGGAAACTCAGACCACAGATTGATTCAATTGATAACCAGTTACTCTGGATGAATAGGTAGATTACTAACAATACAACATTAAAGAAACCTTTAAGATACCATTGGTTTGGACACATGGAGATAACCTGTGTTCACCACCCCAGGGTGAGAAGCACCACATAAGCAAGAGACATTATTTAGCCAAGGTGTAACAGAATCTGTGGCAGAGAAATGTTGCACCATAGTGCTTTACTTTATATAATAAGGATAAAGCAAAAACTTCTTTTCCTGGCATTTTCCTGGCCAGAGTTCCTTATTGACCAGCACTTTTTTACAGCCACTTACTATGATAAATAGTGATCATATAGTCATAACCCCCAAGGCACGGCCATGACTCCCAGGCACTGCTAGACTCCAAAATATCTTCTCAATATTTTCAGAAAGATTTAATATGTTCACTATAATTTTGGCATTAAACCTCATTTCTGTCAGTAGCCCCGTTTTTCTAGTTCCTTAAGCCTAGAGGATTGACGTCATATCTGAGGCATCCTCCGTCCTCCATATCCACTTCTTATTTTGAAATGCCACAAACTCTCATTTCCTTCTGTTTCATTTCTGAATCTTTCCCAGGGTTTCACTCTCTCAGGAGAGGCATTCAAGCTATCCAGTTGGGCAAGTCAGAAATCTAGGATTCATCCATTCTTGATTCCTCTCTCTACCTTGCTTCCCCCCCTACACATTCAAGCCATGAACCAAGTCCTGTCAATGTTACCTTCAAGGAATCACTCAAACCCACCCATTTTGCTATGCTTCCATTACCACCACCCAGGCCAAGCTACCATCATCCTTCATGTGAACTTCAGCAGTGATTTCTAGATTGATCTTCTCTGTTCATTCTTATTTCCTCTCCATCCTACATCTGAAGTTCTTGAAGGTGCTAATCTGATCATATCATACCTTATTAATCTTACCCATTGTCTTCCTTATTAAGGACTATAATTATCTAGCATGGTAAGTATCTCCTATCAGAAAAAAAGTCACATAGATAACAACTATAAACTCTGGAAAAAACATTGAATAAAAGCTACTTATGGCAACTAACAAGTGAACAGAAGCAGATTTAGAACATTTGGAAGTCAACACTTAGAAGAAGAGAATGGTACTATCTAACTTTGTTTCATTTTGTTTTTTTATTTTTTAATGAGTTTAAGCCTGAAGAAAGACTCCATTCTGTTGCCAACTAAATTTCTGACGGAAAACCTACAGACTTGCTTATTTGAAGAACCAGAGGATTTGGGGGAAACACAGCTACTGAAATGTGAGGAGGAAAATTCAAGAAAGGAGTGAACCAGAGAGGCAGCACCCTAAAATCTGTTTTTTGCTCAAATCTCTGGCAAACCTTGAATTATATATGCATAAGAGAAACTCCAACCTTCCTAGATAATGCCAAAAGAACTAAAAAGGGCTATCCCAATCTCTAGGAAGACAAGAGTTTTATAGTTTGAGTTTAGTTAACTGCTTACTTGGGAAAAAAAAAAAAACAGTACTGTTCAGAGGAACATGTAAGAATCCATGATTTATACAGTGTATCACTCCTAATGGTTATGATACAGTCCAAAATTACTTGATATACAAAGAAACAGGGAAATATGCTGCACTCTTAAGTGAAAAGATAATGGAGATCAATCTCTAGATGACCCACATGCTAGAATTAAGCTTCTGGAGTTATGTAGCAGCTATTATAATTGTGCTTGAAGATGTAATAAAAACTATGATCTAAAGAATGAAAAGATAATAAATTTCAGTAGAGAAATAGAAACTAAAAGAAGAACCAAGGGGCGCCTGGGTGGCTCAGTGGGTTAAAGTCTCTGCCTTTGGCTCAGGTCATGATCCCAGGGTCCTGGGATCGAGCCCCACATTGGGCTCTCTGCTCAGCAGGGAGCCTGCTTCCCTTCCTCTCTCTCTGTCTGCCTCTGCCTCTTTGCCTCCCTGTGATCTCTGTCAAATAAATAAATAAAATCTTTTAAAAAAATTAAAAAACCAAGTGGAAATTCCTAAACTTAAAATTACAATATCTGAAATTAAAAAAAAAAAAAAATTCACTGGATAGGCTTAACAACAGACCGGAGGGGACTAAGAGTGAGTAAACATAAAAGTGGACAATAGATATTATATAGTCTGAAGAAAAGAGAAAAGATGAATTTCAAAAATGAACAAACAAATTTATGAAAAAAATAGTTCCAAGTGTGTAACATACTTGTCATTGGGGCCCCAAAAGAGAGGAGAAAAAATATGAAGCAAAGAACAAATATTTAAAGAAATAGTAGCTGAAATTTTCCCACATATGTTGAAAGACATACATTTACAGATTGAAGAAGATCACAGGATACCAAGAAAGATGAATACTAAAAAACTCACATCTGAGTACATCACAGGCAAACTATGATGAAAAGAAAATCTCGAAAGCAGGCAGAGAAAAACCCTATGCTATACCTAGGAGACTGATGCTTAGAATTACTTCTGACTTTATCAGAAACATTGGAGTCCAGAAGACGGTGGAACAATATCTTTAATAATAATTATAAAACTGTCAACTAAGAACTTCAAGGCCCTGTGCATAGTCCATTCTCAGCCAACCCTTCAGCCGTACCAGCTCTCCGTCTTGCTTTCTGCATTTTTTCCCCATAATTTTATTATTTATTAGAGTGCATGCTCAAGTGGGGAGAAGGACAGAGGGAGAGGGAAAGAGAGAATCTCGAGAGACTCCATGATGAGTGTGGAGCCCAAGTCAGGGCTCGATCTCATGACCCTGACATCATGACCTGAGTTGAAATCAAGAGTCAGGTGTTTAACCAACTGAGCCACCCAGGCACCCTGCTTGCTTTCTACATTTTATCTTCAAAGACTTGGATCAGGTTCTTTGTAATTGGTGTTCCCTCTGCTCATTGTGTTCACCTTTTTTCTGTTCTTCCTCCCCAACACATCTATTTCAGTCTTAATCATCTTTCAGATCTCTGCTGAAGCATCCCTTCCATGTGCATCTTCCTGACATCCCATCTACGTCCGGTTTCTCTGTTACGACTCCCATAAAAACCATGTTTTCCTCAGGGCACTTAATTCATTTTGTTATTACTTATTCATTCTATTAATCCCTGGCTTCTCCATGGCTGTTATATATTGCCAGCCCCTTACATAGAGGCTAGCATATCACGGGTCTTTAGTCAACATTTGCTAAAGGAATAAATGAATGAATGGAGATACCACCACTTTAATCAATCATCATCTCATACCTGGATTACAACCATTTAGCTAGTCTGCTACTATTCCCAGCTTGTCTCCGTTTCTCCACAAAATCAGTAATAGCTTTAGAGTTTCTCCACTTTTATTGGTGAAGAAGGATAGTCATTGTATGAAGGACAGTAAAAATCAAAAATCAAGAGCAAGTTGGTCCTATTGAACTCATAGATGACACACTTGTAAACAAAATAAAAGAAATGCATAGAAACACACGTAAAAATTGTGGTCCTATGTTGGTTCCCCATAGTTTTGTTTTTTGTTTTTAATTTAATGAGCCTTAAAAGTCTATAGTGTAAACCGTAAATTGAGCCTCTGAAGCCCATAGCTAGCTAAACACCTCTCTGAAGAGTGTTCTTTGACTGCTCTTTTCTGAGAGTTCCTATTGCTTCTGTAGTCAAAACTACTATGTAGAACAATGCAGTTGATCTTTCTAAGCCTAAATTTCCTCATTTGTAAAGTTAAACTAAAAATGGTACCAACCTCGTGTAATCAACATGCATAAATACACAGCTCAGTGCCTGGTCAATAATATGTGTTTGATAAATGGTAACTATTATTATGATAATGTTTGTTCATGATCCCAATCTAGTATAATGCTACATAATATATATATATCACATATAAATTATATATATGACATATAAATTATATATAGTGCTATATATGTGACAAAATTATATATATTTATACATATATATAATAGATGTTTGATATATACAATAAAAATTTAGCCTTGCTGATTATTGCCCTTTAGTTATCATTTAAATCATTCAAAATTGGTCACTTAGGTTGACATACATGGTAATGGTTTCTTAACAAGAATAGTTTAATAAACTCAACATCCTGATCCTTCATGTCAGGTAAGTGGGATGAATGTCCTTTAGGTACTCCTTAGTTAATGTTTTATAGCACATATTTGCAAGGATCCGGTAGTTCTCTGAAAATCTTAAGCTCCAAAAGGGCACCGACTATGGCTGGCTCTCTAATTGCCCCCGAGTAGACTTGGTAAGAGATGGGACCGACTCAGCTCAGTGTCTGGAAATCAGTAAGGATTTAATCACTAAGGACTTAATTCCTGTTAAATCAGGAATTTAACAGGTGTTTGATATACTGAATTCAGTTGAGCCCAACTAGAGTATTTCTAGAGTCTGATACTTTGACATTCCCTTCCTCTCACTGAACTTAATAGCCAGGAATCCGGTCTCCCGCTCTCCGTCCCTCACACACAGAGTGCTGCTATGGTTACCTTTTTGGTAACTCAGTTTGCATTATGTGCATGTTTGGAAAAACAGTTCATTATTTCCAACTGGTAAAACCAAAATTCCAGTTTTCTGCAAATGACATTATAGGGCAGAGTGTCCTAAATACCTGCTTTCTGGAGTATTTTCTTGCCTCTTTTAACCTCGCACAGTCAGTTATGACTGCAGTTAAAGTATCCACATGAAGAAGACAATGTCCATGTAATTTACCATCTCTTCCATCATGTGGAAGCAGGAGCGATGTCTCCAAAATTAAAATGGGGTTAGAAGTTCCTAAAAAGCCAGCATAATCTGTTTGGATTTTAACTGTTCATCAAAATCAGATTCTGACAGAAGCACATGTCTACATTTTTCCTGAAAAGAATAAGTTCTGATATTTTTTTATATAAAACAAAATCGGGACGCCTGGGTGTCTCAGTTGGTTAAGCCGCTGCCTTAGGCTCAGGTCATGATCCCAGAGTCCTGGGATCGAGTCCTGCATCAGGGTCCTTGCTTGGCAGGGAGCCTGCTTCTCTCTCCGCCTCTGCCTGCCACTCTGCCTGCTTGTGTGCTCGCTCGTTTGCTCTCTCTCTCTCTCTCTATCTGACAAATAAATAATAAAATCTTTAAAAAAACATAAAACAAAATCAATAATCCAAAAAAAAAAAAACGCTTTAACAGATTAAATGCAGACATGGAATATGGACATAGCTAGGGTTTCTTCCTTAATCTCTTTCTGCCTTATTTAATACTGTCCTCTGCAACATAATTAATACATACTGAATTTGATAATAATGAACAATAAATATTGATTAAATACCTAGTATGTGCCGAGTATTTCTCTGACACCCAGAGATGCTGCTCTCTGATTTGGAGTATGATCTCAGGATATCCATACTGTTCAGTGCTTATACATGTTAACTGGTCAAAATATATGCAGCTTCTGGTTATGTGGGATAATGGATACAGCTTTAATGCATTGTTTTTAAAACAAAAGGAGGGTAGTATCTGTCAAAATATTTGAAGTTGGCACCAACGAACTAAAATTACTATTTCAATCACTAGATATACTAGGTATCGGTATTGAATTTCAAATCAAAGACAGTGTGAGTTAAAACTTAGAAGAAAGTACAGTAATTTCAATGCAATAGAAACACAACTTACAGAGCTGAAAAAGTGTTACTGACCCAGGTCTCCCCCAAGTGTGGGCAGAGTGGTACTTACCTGAACCAGAGGATGAGCTACTAGAATAAGTCCATTTAGTTTTTATTTCTTTTCCCTTGTGATGAAATGTTTAAACGTAACTATTGATGCAGCCCATTTTCATCTGTTTTTTGAAGCTGAAAAACATGCCGGGGTTTCCTGTGTTACAGCCTCAGTGGATGACATACAATTTGAGGAGATGGCGAGGTAAGTGGCATCGCTCTACCACACCTGTCTCCCACGCTTGTTGGCTCATTTACAACATATATTTGTGGCACCTGTGCTCATTTATTTGGCGTCAGTGATTCACAGTTTGTTAATAAAATCAATAACAGTTGACCTTGTGTAAATCAGTAGAATAGTAATTGCAGGACCTACTTTTAGTAAAGACTTTTAAGTATAAATCCACAGTCCTGATTTCGTGGAGAAATAGCTCTCCGAAAAAATGCATTCTGGTTTGAGACAGAGCAGGATTTCTGAAAGCTGCCTCGTAATGGCTTTTTCCTCGACTAGAAGAATAATTAATGATAATAAGCAGGTCTGTGATGGTGAATTTCATCATTAGGTTGTTGGTAAACATTGATTCATCTTGAGTACAGATGTTAAATTAGGAAGAACATATTATGTGTGGGAGTTTGTATGTGCTTTACCATCTCTTACTGCAGAAAATTTCAAGATCAATGAAGGTTTCAAACATACACGGAAGTAGAGAGATTGGGATAGTGAATCCCCATGGACCATCACCAACTACAACAATGACCAACTGATGGACACTCTTGTTTTATTAGCATCCTCCTCCCACGCACCTGCATGACTTTGAAGGAAATCTCAGGCATCATCTGTGACTATTTCATTATATATTTCTATATGATAAGAGCTCTTTTAGGGAACATAATAACATAATCACAGCACCATTAACAGAAATCGTTATTCCCAGTGGTCTCCAAAAATGTTTTTTTTTAATTAAACAATTGATTTCTTGAATCACGATTCAGTATGGTTGATAAGCCTTTTCACATATAATTTTCTCTACTTTCATTTCCCTTAGTTTATTTATTAAAGAAACCTGGACATTTGTCCTAGAGAGTTTACCACATTTTGTATTTGCTCATTGTATCTCCGTTTAAGATGTTCACCCATTCTTTGTATTTCTTGTAAAATGATCATTACATCTAAAAATTGATTTGATGAAGTTTTGATAAAGCCAGTTCTTACCGAGAGCACATAATGTCTGATGATCATTACCTAGAACATTATTTCATTAGTTACTGATAAAATGGTGATATGCCAATCCTATCATTTCTTCTTCATTTCTTTTCTTTTTTTTTTTTTTAAAGATTTTATTTATTTATTTGTCAGAGAGAGTGAGCACAGGCAGACAGAGAGGCAGGCAGAGGCAGAGGGAGAAGCAGGCTCCCTGCTGAGCAAGGAGCCCGATGTGGGACTCGATCCCAGAACGCTGGGATCATGACCTGAGCCGAAGGCAGCCGCTTAACCAACTGAGCCACCCAGGCGTCCCCATTTATTTTCTCAAATATTTGTATAGAGAGACCATTTGTCTCATTAATTACTTGGTTATCCTTAGACGAAGTTTGTCCGGGAAAGACAGGCTTAATTCTTTTCCTTTATTTAATGTCATCATAAGCCTATGGACTTTAACATAGGTGATACATTTCAGTTTGGGTGTGGTTATTCTTTTTTTTTTTTAAAGATTTTATTTATTTATTTGACAGACAGAGATCACAAGTAGGCAGAGAGGCAGGCAGAGAGAGAGGAGGAAGCAGGCTCCCCGCTGAGCAGAGAGCCCGATGCGGGACTCGATCCCAGAACCCTGGGATCATGACCTGAGCCGAAAGCAGAGGCTTTAACCCACTGAGCCACCCAGGTTCCCTGGGTGTGGTTATTCTTATGGATACTCAAACTGCCTTGTCTTTGAAGAGTGGGAGCTTCTTCAATCTGGTTCAATCTGGTCCAGGTTCTTTGGACATAACCCCAAAGTTAGAAGTCTTCAATAACTCCTTTACTTTCTGGTTTGACAGGGTGGGCTCACCTTTTACAAAACTGAGAGTCATAAATTTCTTCAAAAGAAATAGTTAAAAAAAAAATAGCAAGTAGAGATCACAATGTGGGCAGAAAATGTACTCATTTATAAAGGTTGGTTTTTCCAGGGGACAGAATTAAGAATGATTTGTTTTTTAAAGTGTTTATTCTAATACCTGTAATAAATTGGATGGTATGGTTTTACTTAATTTCTTTGATTTCATGTTTGTATCTTTGTTTTTTGTTTTTGTTTTTCCCTGAATATCTTGATCCTTGAAGGCATGAACGTAACTAACAAGGTAAAGGAAGAGAGAAGGCCATCTGTTTCTCTTTTGGATGGTTCTCAAAGACCGTGGGGGTAGTTGCCACAGTTTTCAAGCCCTGAGTTGTCTTGTCCAGTGAGATGCTCAGTCTGTCTCTCCAGGCTTACTCTTACATTTATCTATTTGACATTTATTTGTTTAGATACAAAAAAAATTAAGTTTAATAAAACCAACGTGCATGAAGAAATTACTTCTTCAAAACTGACACAGAAGAAATTGTTGGCAGGAATTAGAATCACAGACATGGCAAGACCTGTATAGGTCAGCCCGACCTCCTTTTTTGTACCAAGGAGAAACTGAGGCCTAATGCCCTGAGCAAACCAGGGGACTGAGGGTGCTTTGAGCCTGGATCTTCTCAAGCTTAATCCAGTGCTTCCGCTGACCCACTTCTGTGGGGGTTTTTTGAACACTTTTTAAATTTTTATTGAACACTTCCCAGTGGTTCTCATAGGCAGCTGGAGTGTCACTGATAGAGCTCTGGACATTCTAGAGTCTTATAAAAGCAGATAAAGTTCCAATGACTAAGCTCACATACTAGCAATGGGATTTTTTTCCCTGAAGGAGAAAAAAATTACATGGGTTTGTGTCTCGATAAAATTGCAAATTACTATGAATCCAAACTTGTTTAGGACTAGATAGTAGCACCATTATTAAATTTAGGAATGCCAATGGTGTATTGTAACAAAATATCTATTATATATTTTCTAAACTTAAATTCTATAAACTAGACTTAACTAATGACCTCATCAGTGAAATGTGGGTTGCCATTTTGCTCCATTTTGTACCATTTTGTGCTTCTGTAATCAGAAAGGATTTGTGGCCACTAACATCATGGAAAGGGGCCTTTTTTTTTTTTTTTAACATGGGACCTGAACCATAAAAAGATTGAAGTGAAAGCTACATATAGAAAACCATATAATTTGGTTATAAACCATATTGGATACTTTTAAAATTCTCGGATATTTATTGCCTATACAAAAAGTACTACTCCATACTCCGTAGGATATACAAATGATTATGGTACAATTTTGGAGTGTAGCAGTCACTAAGTCTAGTGAGAGGCAGACAGATACATAATCATCAGAATAGAAAGCATGACAGGATGCAGGCCTGGAGTGAAATATAAACTCCATTTTCTGGGGTAGTTTAAAAAGGTGCATGTTTTGACTGGAGAATCAATGAGAGGGGTGGCATTTAAAGTGTGCCTCAAATGAGGTATAGATTTTCGTCTGGTGAGTAGGAGAAGGACTTCACATAATGAGGTATATGTAAGAATCCAAGCATGAGGTTGAGAAGGAGCAGAAAGTGCTCAGGAAGAGCCTGGTCTGCAGAGAGGTGAGGCTCCAGCAAGAGACTGGGGCCAGATAACAGAAGACCTTGAATGCCATGCTGTGAAACTGGTTTTCTTGAGTTGAAATTCTGGTCATTCCATTCATTTGACATTCAGCGTTGAGAGTTTCATTTGGTGGACAACCAGATTCTTTGGAATTCCCTTACTTTTATTTATTTTTATTTTTTTAAAACGAGTTATTTGTTAGAGAGAGAGACCACACGGGGGAAGGGCAGAGGGAGAAGGAGAGAGAGAATCCCAAGCAAACTCCCCACTGAGCATGGGGCTCCACACGGGGCTCAAAAAGGGGTTCTACCCCATGACCTTGAGTTCATGGCCTGAGCTGAAACCAATAGTGAGACACTCAACCGACAACCACCCAGGTGCCCCTGGAATTCCCCTACTTTTGAAGGCAGGACAGTGCTCACAGAAGAGACAAAAGTGGCCTGTGCTTCCACCTCTTCAACTCTGACTGACAGGCATAAGATTTTAGTAGTTGGTGAGTACAAAGTACTGTTGTAGCTTTGGAGGGGGACTCTAACTCTGCCTGGCACTATTACTGTGAATCTATCCTAGAAAGTTGACTGAACAGAGCCAGGAAGTTTACAAGGAAGATATGCAAGGGAAAAAACAAAATTGATTTGGGTTTGTGTGTGCTGCATGTGAAGATTAA
The DNA here is from genome assembly GCF_963455335.1 of Martes martes. Classification (NCBI taxonomy): domain Eukaryota; kingdom Metazoa; phylum Chordata; class Mammalia; order Carnivora; family Mustelidae; genus Martes; species Martes martes. The sequence goes on from NC_137892.1 coordinate 60,548,926, forward strand.
GAAAAATTGGGTGGTGTGTGTGGAGGTAGCTAACACTGAGACTAGTAGAGCCTCCATGACTATTAGAATCTGTTGAGGAAAAATTTGGAAATAGGGCTCTGAGTTTCAAGAATGAGGTCCAGGCTAAAGATGTAGGTTTGAGAATCATTTCTATAAAGATGACAGGATCATGGACAAGCACAAGGTCTTCTAGAAAGAGAGTAAAGTGAGAATAGGACAAAGGACAGAAATTTAGGAGATGTCTACACTGAAGGGATGGATTAAGGAAGAGAAATCAGTGAGGGAAACCGAGATAGAAGAGAGAACACTGCTTTGGAATGCAAGGGAAGATAAAGCTTCTGAAGAAAGGCATTAAATGAGGTGAGACGTTGGAGTTAGCTGTTAGGAAGTGACTGTGGAAGGATCAGAAGTGAAATGTGGAGGCAAGAGCCAGATTTGAGGGGCTGAGAAGTGAATGGGAAATGAAGCCCTCAAACTTCAGCCCCTGGAAAAATCGTCATCGTTGAAGACCCCTCTCAAATATCACCTCTCCCCCTGGGGCTAATAATACATTATATGTTAATAAAAATAAAAAAATAAATGTCACCTCTCCTGTGACTCCTTTCCCAAGTTTCTGAACTAGCCTCTTTATGGGTGCTTTTGTATTACTCAAACCTTTCTTTTTCAAGAAATTTCATAGCATTGCCCTTCAGCTGTCTATAGACTGTGTCCCAGGTGAAGACTGGTCTCCTTGCAGTCATCAACCTTATCTCGCTCATCACTGTATCCTGAGGTCTTAGCTCAGTGCCAGGACTGGTTGTAACTCAGTCAACATTTCCTAAATGCATGAGTTAGAAGAAGAAAGTAGTATTTTAGGAGAAGAGAAAAGATTTTGAGATAGAATAGGGTTGAGAGAAAGATCTTTAGAAAGAAGCAGCCTTGAGTATTTTCATAGACTGTTAAGAAGTCAGGGAAGGGGCAGAGATTGAGGAAAAGAGAAAAGAGCTAAGCAGGTGGTGGCAGGGAGGACAGATAATGAGGGGGTGGGTCAAGGGCACAGGTACAGAAAGAGGTCTGGAAGAGACCTGTCTTTCTTCCCCTGAAACAGAAGAGTAAGAAGAAGAAAATGGAGAGTGTAGTTTAACTTTGAAAGCAAGGGAGAAAAATTGAGCAGGCTTACAGTGGGTAGACCCTTAAGGTAAAGGGGACAGGAGGTAACTGGGGGGCCAGAACCCAAAAGGTCTGAAACAATTTCAGATTGTATGACCAGGAGTCCTATAATCGTGGAGAGTGAATGGATCCTCTGGCCGTCCTGATGGTCCGTGTAAACCTGGTGAAGTTGATCAGTTTGCCGCTTGCTCATTTGTATCCCATTTCTTGGGGAACAAACATTTAAAAATAAATACCAGTTGTATAGGTTGGCTTGTGTGTTTGTTTTAACTTCCCTCAAGGAAACAGCTGTGATATAATCCAAGTATCTGTTGCAGATTTTGGAAGTCATTTTGCACACCATTTTGCAAAGGCCCTTTTCTGTTTGAATAGAAGTAGTCAGCTAACACACAGGTGGCTTACAGTGATTGGCGTCTGTTTTTACAGCTGCCTTTTTCTGTTATCATTAACCCGAGGTTTCATGTATGAACATTATCGGCATGACACGGGGGGACTGCTCTATGGCACGTCCATTTAGGTGAATCTTTAAGTCTGAGATGAGCTGCGCTAGGATTACTAAAGTCCCTCCCTCTCTTTTTAACTAGAGTTGGACAAGTTATAACCATCAAAGCAAAAGTTACCAGAGCATTCAGCACAAGCATGGAGGTAAGTGACTTCATTTCTCCTGACTATGGGTGCCCATCTCTTCAGAGGACAGAGGAGGAGTTCTGGAATAATTTGGAGTGAGATTCTGAATTTCAGAAGGTCCTTGAATCTGTGGTCAGGCTTATAGGTAAGTAACAAGCCCTTGCCTTGTGTTTCCCAGTCGAATCTGCTACCAAAATTCAGTGCCACGCACTATTTCCACAGAGAAGGGTACACAGAAAGTAAACGTGCAAGGGAGAAGGGCACCCTCTTGGTTCTTTGCAGAGTATGGGTTTTATTTCTTAATTATTCTGACTCTCCTTGTACTCTGTCTCTTCACCTTCTCCTGGAAACCAGCCCCATAATTAGCTAGTTTTTGAAAGACAAAGTAACTGAAGTGAGAAGGGAAGTTTAGAGGATTTCTCTTCTACATCCACTTGGTTTTGTTTTCTTTACTATAGTTGTGAAAGCAACATTTTCAGAGGCTTTTGGAATCACTGTCCAGATGAAACTAGCAGGAAAGGAGTTACGGGATCTTATATTGCAACTTTTAGGTTGGTTAGTACCAGTCCCTTTGATCTCTGGACACAGAAGACAGGAAGGGCTTACATTTGTTGGTTAGGCCCACAGTAACAGAGTCCCCACAGACTAGGTGACTTAACCAACAGAAATGTATCGTGTCACAGCTCTAGAAGCTTGAAGTCCTAAATCAAGGCGTCAGTAGGGTTGACTCTTTCTGAGGACTATGCAAGAGAATGTGCTCAGGGCTCTCCCCTGGCTTCTGGCGATTTGCTGATGCCTTTGGAACCCTTGGCTTCTGCTCCATCAGCCCCATCGCTGCCTTCCTCTTCGCCATGAGAACACCATGGTGTGTGTGTCTGTGTCCAAATTCCCCCTTTTTATAAGGACATCAGCGCATGGGATCAGGAGCCCCTCTACTCTGGCTCATCATAACCAGTTACATCTGTACCACCCTACTTCCAAAGTAAGGTCACATTATAAGGTGCTGGATTTGGTGGGGGACACCATTCAACCCATATTGCTCTTCAATAGAGCTGTTTGGCAGTAACCCTCCCTACGGTGGTGGCTTTACTCCAGTATCCACAGGAACAGGACACAAAACACTTGAAATCAGAAGAGAAATGTTTGTGTTAAAAACCAGCTCTCTCGGGGCTCCTGGGTGGCTCAGTGGGTTGAGGCTTCTGCCTTCGGCTCAGGTCATGATCCCAGGGTCCTGGGATCGGGCCCTACATCGGGCTCTCTCCACAGGGGGGAGCCTGCTTCCTCCTCTCTCTCTGCCTGCCTCTCTGCCTACTTGTGATCTCTGTCAAATAAATAAATAATCTTAAAAACAAACAAACAAAAAAAACCCAGCTCTCTCAGCACCAGTTACAACGGACGATGCTTTCTCAGCTGTGAGCCCTGACGTTTACCCCACAGTAGCCACTGGGCTTGGCCTCTCTCCTGAGGGCTAGTGCTCTTCTTTATATTCAACCCAAACACAGATAACAGCTCCTTTTCCTCTGTCCTCTTCCTTCTATTCTCGGACACAAGCTAAAGTTTCCACAGGAAAAAGCTACAGATAACATGATGCCATTTTGTCCACGTTAACTTGGTTATGAAACCCAGAGACGAAAGATTTTAAAAAGTTGTGGTCCATCTCTCCAATGATCTACAAGGCACTCATGAGTATCTTGTTTTCAAAAGCATATTCAGTAACAACGGGATTAGAAAATACTAGTCAGATAATGCCGGTTTTTAAAATTGCAGTATGAACTATAAATGCAGTATGTGACTTTATGTGTGTCTTTATATACACACACATAAAACTGGAAGAAAATTCACCTAAACATTAGTAATTATTAGTCTGGGTGGTGGGATTGCTAATAATATTTGCTCTGGATAATGAGATTCCATTTTTATCTATTTTTATGTTTAGCAAACTCTCCATCGTAAATACATATTTTTCTATAATCAGAAAAAAGTTATTTTTTAATTTTATGGAACATCACTGAATGAACAGTGTTGCTTAAAAATAAATTAAAATGCTGATTTTATTCAAAAACAAAAGAATGATGAATTACATCACGGAATCTTGATTGCTGCAATCTCGTGTGTTATCTGGATGGCTGAACGTTTACTGATTTATTTTTCTTTTCGTTTTAGATCAGCATCAAGGTCGTAGTCCAGGACATGTTCACTGGTATTGAGAAACTTGTTAGTGTGGCTTTCTCTACCTTTGTAGCCAAACCGGTTGGAGAAGAAAAGGTAAATTTTCTCTGTGAAGGAATATCTAGCTTGTTACTCAGGGACATGTTAATGGTTGTATCAGAATTATTATGGATAAAAAGACCTTTCTTCTTACTGTGACATATGCTTTCCCAAGATTTGTCATCCACCCCTATTTCTGTAAAAGTTGTCATTGTGTGGTAATTGAGTATTACATGCCTTAGAGAAAGGGAGATAGATGTAGCCAGTTGGTGAAAAAGGAAAAAAAAAATACTGTTTTAATGATCTGAGGGGTCTGTCGTTTCTCAAAAATAGTGTTTACTGGTTTTGTTCTTTTCTTTTGTGGTTATATAACTCAAAATTGAGTTAAAATAATTTTTTTTTTAAAGCAAGAGCGACTTAGTAAGCCATTGCATGTTGTGGTCCAATTGTTTGTTTCTACCTGAAGGAAGAATGTCAAAGAGGCTGAACTAAGCTTCAGGCTGTATGGAGTAAAAACAGCCTTCAAATAAATACGTTGTCCTGATATATGTGTCCAGGGGGCTTGCCTGGCCATTGGCTAAGAGCAGCTTGTCTATAGTCTTCTGGGAATTTACTCATTATGGTTTCTTGGCTTTCCTTTTCGGGATCAGGGCATCCGGGAAAGGATTCACATTTAGTCTAAGCAATTTTAAATGCAGTCATCCAATTTGGAATTTAAATCTTTCACTGCAAGGATCACTCCAGAGGTGGACACAGTGGCTTCTTTCTCCCAGTGCTACTTCGAAGCAACAAGGAGGTCTTCTCACTCTACAAAAGCATTCTTCCTCAGACTGCCTCCTACTCTGGAGCTGGGACAAAGCCATGTTTTCTGTGTTCCCAGCAGAGCAGCACTCATTCCCAAGCTACTCCTCACCTGGGCCAGGAGGCCAAGAGATGGATGGGTGTGAGTTAGTCTGCCCTATGCCTGGGTGGTAGGTGTCCCTACAGACTTTTGTGCCCCAGGACATGTCTCCCAGTCCCTGTCCCATATGAGACATGACACAAGCCATATTCACAGTGCCCAAGGACATTCTTTTTCAAACTGAAGTTCATATCAGCTATTATTTAAAATGCAGCTTTCTGGGCTGTGTCTCAGCTCTACTGAATGAGAATCACGAGTGCAGGAACTTGGGATCTGAACTTTGACAAAGCATCCCAGGTATCCTATGTTCATTAAAATCTAGGACATTGAGATAGGTCTTGCAAACCATCCTGTCTTTCCAAAATCTCTGAACCCTTGAGAACGAGAGGATATGAGGGTGAGTGCAAGTGACAGAAAAGATCCTGCCTCTCTATCCTGTTCCTTGTTCTCATTCTGACCTCAGGGACTCATGGACTAAGACTATAATAGTCTCACTTCAGTCTAGTCTCTGCTGAGCCTGAAGATCTGTTTTCTGAAGGTGGTTCTGGAAGGTTGATGCCTTGCGGTGCTGCCATTATAGGTTGGCTCAGGTAACCTTTATTGCAAAGCACCTTTCCCAGACTTTCCAGCTAGTACCATTCTTGTTCAGTGGCACATCATGAAGAAGCCATGAAAAATCAGTGGTTCGGTCTAAAACAGCAGGCCGAGCTGCATCACTGTCCAAAGTGAGTTTATTCCAGGATGAGATCGTGATGAGGCTTAGTTGGTCAGTTGCCCAGACTGGATCACTGAAGGACTCACAAAACTCCATAGCGGATGCTGGTGCAGGGCTTCACTAAAAGAAATAGGATAGCAAGAGAGGGGGTGCCTGGGTGGCTCAGTGGGTTAAAGCCTCTGCCTTCAGCTCAGGTCATGATCCCAGGGTCCTGGGATCAAGCCCCACATCGGGCTCTCTGCTCAGCAGGGAGCCTGCTTCCCCCTCTCTCTCTCTGCCTGCCTCTCTGCCTACTTGTGATTTCTGTCAAATAAACAAATAAAGTCTTAAAAAAAAAAAAAAAAGAAATAGGATAGCAGGAGGAAGAAAGCACAAACAGCAAAGAAGTTCAAGGCTTCCAGGCATAGTTCTTAGGGTTCTTTTCCTTTTTTTTTTTTTTTAACTATTTTATATTTTCATCATGATATGGGCTCTTTTTAATCCCCATCCCCTGTTTCACCCATTCCCCCCCCCCACCTCCCTTCTGGTGACCATCAGTGTGTTCTCCATATTTAAGAATGTTTCTTGGTTTGTCTCTCTTTTTTCCTTTCTCATTTGTTTTGTTTCTTAAATTCCACATATGAGTGAGATCCTGTGGTGTTTGTCTTTCTCTGACTTGTTTTGCTTAGCATTATACTCTCTGCTCCATACCTGTAGATGCCAATGACAAGAGAACATTCTTTATAGCTGAGTAATATTCCATTGTATGTGTGTATACCACATCCACATCTTCTCTATCCATTCCTCTCTCAGTGGACACCGGACTGTTTCCATAGTTTGGCTATGTGTGTATGTATGTCTGTATCCCTCTGAATTAGTTTTTTTGTACTTTTTGGGTAAATACCTCATAGTGCTATTACTGGATCATATGGTAGTTCTCTATTTAACTTTCTGAGGAACCTCCAAACTGTCTTCCAGAGTGACTGTTCCAGTTTGCATCCTACCAGCAGTGCAGCAGGGGTTCCCTTTCTCCATACCCTCGCCAGCACCTGTTTCTTGTGGTGCTGATTTTAGCCATTCTGACAGGTACGAGGAGATATCTCATTATAGTTTTGATTTGTATTTCCATAGTTAGTGATGTTGAGCATCTTTTCACGGGTCTGTTGGCCATCTCTGTGTCTTTTTTGGAGAAACATCTGTTCATGTTTTCTGCCCATTTTTAAATTGGATTGTTTGGTTTTGGGGTGTTGAGTTGTATCAGTTCTTATATTTTGGATACTAACCCTGTATCAGATATGCCATTTGCAAATATCTCCTCCCACTCAGTAGGTTGTCTTTTAGTTTTGTCAATTATTTTTGTTGCTCTGCAGTAACTTTTTATTTTGTTGTACTCCTAATAGTTGTTGTTGGTTTTTTTTAAATTTCCTTGCTTCAGGAAACATATCTAGAAAAATGTTGCTATGGCCAATGTCAGAGAAATTACTGCTTGTGCTTTCCTTAAGGATTTTTATGGTTTCAGGTCTCACATTTAGGTCTTTAATCCATTTTGAGTTTATTTTTTGTATGGTGAAAGAAAGGGGTCCAATTTCATTTTTTTGCATGGACGGTCCAATTTTCCCACCACTGTTTGTTGAAGAGACTGTCTTTTTCTTATACTGTATTTATTCCTCCTTTGTAAAAAATTAATTGACCATGTAATTGTGGGTTTATATCTTGGTTTACTGTTCTGTTCCATTCATCTATGTGTCCGTTTTTATGCCAGTACCATACTGTTTTAATTACTAGCACCTTGTAATATAACTTGCCATCCAGATTTGTGATACTTCCAGTTTTGTTTTTCTTTTCTTATTTCTTTTTAAATTTTATTTATTTATTTGGCAGAGATTCAGCTAGGGAGGGAACACAAGCAGGGACAAAGGGAGAGGGAGAAGCTCTGCTTAGCAGGGAGCCGACTCGGGGCTCTATCCCAAGACCCCAGGATCATGACCTGAGCCAAGGGCAGACCCCTTGTTTTTCTTTTTCAAGCTTGCTTTGGATATTCGAGGTCTTTTGTGGTTCCACACAAATCTTAGGATTGTTTGTTTTAGCTCTGTAAAAAATGCTGTTGATATTTTGATAAGAATTACATTAAATATGTAGATCGTTTTGGATGTTATAGACATTTTAACAATATTTGTTCTTCCAACCCATGAGCATGGAATGTCTTTCCATTTCTTTGCATTGTCTTGAGTTTCTTTTATCAGTATTTTACAGTTTTCAGAGTACAGGTCTTTCGTGTCTTTGGTCACGTTTATTCATAGATATTGTTTTTGGTGTATTTGTAAATAAGGTTATTTTCTTAATTTCATTCTCTGCTGCTTCATTATTAGTGTATAGAAATGGAACAGATTTCTGTACATTGATTTTGTATCCTGTGACTTTATTGAATTTATTTATCATTTCTCTTTTAGTGGAGTTACTTTTCTATATCATGTCATCTTCAGATAGTGAAAACTGTACTTCTTCCTTACCAATTTAAATGCCCCTTTTTCCCTTTTGTTGTATAATTGTTGTGGCTAGGACTTTCCATGTTCCACTTTTATGTTGAATGAAAGTGGTGAAGGTAGACATCCTTGTCTTGTTCCTGACCTTTGGGGAGAAGCTCTCAGTCTTTCACTCTCAGAGTCCTTTTCAGTTATACAAAATAGGCTCCATCTATAGATTGGAGAGCCAAGACACAAGTTCACCAGGTAGACTTTTTTACCCCACTGGTCACACAACTAAAACAAGGCTATGGAGTTAAGCCAGTATAAGTTATCATGTCTGTATATCCCTAAACAAATTAGACAAGGCAGTCTACGGGAGTTTTAGACTTGAAAGCAGCATATTATAAATCACTGGCTGCTTCGTCTTCTTGGTGAAGGGTCAGTACCAGCCTTCAGGTGTCCTGGAAATGAGCATGGAATTATCCCCATCCAGCCTCAAGGTGACTTCCTTATGCATACAGGTCAACAGACATGTATTTATGGGAGAGCTTGAGCCCTTGGTTGTGTTGCGTCAGATTTTTAGGTTTCTAGAGGTCAGTTAAAGCTTTGTTCTGACCTTTTGATTCTTTTAGTTTGCTTATTAGATAATGTTTTCACCATGTGATGAAATTTCCAAATTAGAACTAGCTCTTAGTACTCGAGAGCTTTCTCTAGAACATGTTTATTCCCTCCCTTTGAGATCTTAATTTCGCAAGGAGCAGAAAACATTTCTTGGTAGGAATTCAATGACCTCAAAGTCCCCCACCTTGTTCATTAATTTGAAGAACTTTTTTTATTTTGTAGCTCTTTTGAAAATTTTAAAAATCAGGGAAAATTAATATTTAGAAAACACTTTAAAGCACACATCTTATTGTATGTAGAAATAATTAAGCCTATAATGAGTTTTTTAGTTTAAAAATATTGTAAGAAATAAATTTAGTCAAATAATATGTGTAAAAATACCCAGAAATGCTCTATTTACTTTGAGTTAGAAAACAATGTAACATCTCATTTGTTGTCCTCTGATAACTTAACAAGGTAATGAAAGGGACACGTTTTTCTTTTTCGAGATTGATTTAAAACCAGTCACACTTCTAACTGAGCAAGATCGCATGGAACATAATCTGGCTTCTGAGAGAAGGAAAGTTCGATTACATCATGAAGATACCTTTAAGAACTTGATGAAGGAAAATAGCAAGTTTGAAGGTCAGTAAACCTATTACAGGAACTTTAATTATATGACTGTGACAAGTGAAGGGTCCTTTCTTCGAGCACACTTCTTTTCACCGTATTATTACAATTTGGCCCTGGAGATGCTTGGTATCTTCTCCCAACAAACCCAGTGGCTGGAGAAGGAAGGGCCTGGCCAATTCAATATGTAACCACCGACACCGAAGACCTCTTTAAATTGGAGGGTTCTCCAGAGGAAGAGACAGGAAAGAAGGCTGACAGGGACCAGGCAGTCCTTATCGGTAAGAATGCGTTCAGTCGTGACCAACCAGTGAAGGAATGACAACACGCTATATCCATCGGGTGCGTCACAGTTTACTAAGCAGTCTCTCATTCATTACTTCAGATGAGCTGATTATAATACCAGCAAAGCAGGAAACGGAAACCGAGCCATGAGGACCCTTGCTAAAGGTCACAGGAAGTGCTCTGATTCTATTCTTGCTATGAACAGAGGCGCTAAGTTTCTATTCCTGTTTCCTGGCTCTTCCCTGGTAACCCTAGGTTTGATGAGCCAGAGTGTCTTAGTTCTCTGGCTGTGGTCTCCCAGGCTCTCTGAGGCTTCGTGGGGCCAGAATGGCCTCTCCCCTGCCCTTCCTTTTCTTCTGACCCTTATCTCCTGCAGCCCCAGGGGAGATGATCTACTGGGGAGAGCAAAGCGGTGAAGTTGGAAGTGGAGCGGTCAGCTCACGTCGCTCTGCTCACCACGGCCAGAGGGGCCAGAAAGTTCACAGAAGGTCCAATTCCCCCTGAGCTCCGAAAGCAGATCCATGTAGAAGAGAAACGAAAGGCTGAGTACTTAACCATTTACATCGACATCAATGGAACCCGAGGGGATTATGCTAAGTGAAATAAGTCCATCAGAAAAAGATAATTATCCTATGGTTTCACTCATCTGTGGGATATAAGGAATTGCACAGAAGATCACAGGGACAGGGAGGGAAAACTGAACCGGGAGAAATCAGAGAAAGAGAGACAAACCATGAGAGACTCTTGACTCTGGGAAATAAACTGAGGGTTGTGGAAAGGGAGGTGGGTGGGGAGAGGGGGTAACTGGGTGATGGGCATTAGGGAGGGCACGCGATGTGATGAGCACTGGGTGTTAACCACAAATAATGAGTCATTGAACATTACATCAAAAACTAATGATGCATTATATGTTAGATAATTGAATTTAAATAAAATAATAAAATGGGAATGGGATAGATCTGTTTAAAAAGAAAAAAAAAGAAGAAGAGGAGGAGGAAGGAAAGGAGATGAAAAAGTATCAGGGTGAGAATATTGAAAGAGAGGAAGGAAGAAGAGGACACACAAATGCCAGAGGAAAGAGGAACGGCAGAGGCAGGGGCGACCCGGGTGGGTCTGCCCTGCATGACACCATCATGGTCCTGGGACCACCTCACCTTTGGTTTGGAAAAAAGTTTTTCAAAGGTTTCTATTCTTGCAGACCTTCAAAAAGACAATGCCCATTACCGAGATAATGTTTTTTTTTAAGATTTTATTTATTTATTTGACAGACGGAGATCACAAGTAGGCAGAGAGGCAGGCAGAGAGAGAGGAGGAAGCAGGCTCCCCGCTAAGCAGAGAGCCCGATGCGGGGCTCGATTCCAGGACCCTGGGATCATGACCTGAGCCAAAGGCAGAGGCTTTAACCCACTGAGCCATCCAGGCGCCCCCCAAGATAACTTTTTAAAGAAATGAAGACATCGTCATTAAATTACCATGCTGAGAAGAGTGCATCCTTTTGTAAAGATGGTATCGGCACCAAACTATACTTAAAATGCATTTTGCTAAAGTAATGGAATGGCTGAACCATGAAAGCAAAGGCACACCAGAGAGAAAATTCAAGGTGGAAGGAGGCAGGACATGAAAAGATAGGACTGTGTCGCGGAGGCTCCGTTAGGCCAGGCAAAGAGGCTTGACGTTTCTTCTCTCCTTGAGGGAAGCCGATGAAAATCTGGGCAGGGTTGCATGATTAGGCTGGCACTGAATATGGTCACTCTGCATAGAGGAGGGGAGACTAAAGGGAAGGAGACCAGGCAAGGAGTGAGGAGAGGCTATTCTAGGCAATGACAGTAGAGAGGGGAGAGAGGAAAGGACAAAAAGACGCAAGGGATAACAAAGCAGAGTAGGGTCACTCATGTGGAGAGACGGGTGAGGAAGAAGAAGCTGTTCAGGGTAACCCTCAGGTTTCTGGTCTGACCAGCTGGTCAGCTAATGGTAGTATCATGAACTGAGCTAATGCATATGAGGGGGAGGGGAGGGGCAGTTTTGAAGACGTGGATGATGAGTTTAGTTTAGTCTGACGTGCCTGAGGAACAACCAAAAGGACAAAATCAAGGCTGGGGAGATTTAGTTTGAGGCACAACAGCTGACATATGGTCATTCAGATGAAATAGTACCTACAGTCACCTAGGGAGGGCTCACAGTGGCACGAGGTTGGGGGGCCAAGAGTGAAACTTGGAGCACATGGCCATTTAAGAGGCGATCAGAGGAGGAGGATCGATCTACAAAGGAGACCTAGAGGGACCAGTGGGAGGGGCACAGGGAGAACCAGAGAGACTAGCATCGGAAGTCAGGGGATTGGAGTTACATGAAGAAATGAGAGGTGAACTTTGTTCCAGAAAGTTAGGAATAAAAACTGTCCATTGAACTGTGAATACGGAAGTCATTCTCACATGCTATGGCCATTCACATATAGAGGTAAAATGATTGTAATCAATTTCAGTTTCAGTTTATTAGGAAGCTGGGCAGATCACCCTAGAGGTCTAGTTCAGTTTAGATTAGAGATTTTTAGAAGTCGGGTTTTTTTTTGTTTTTTTTTTTAATAATTTTTTTTTATTTTTTAAAGATTTTATTTATTAGAGAGAGAGAGAGCACAGGCAGAGTGGCAGGCAGAGGCAGAGGGCGAAGCAGGCTCCCTGCCGAGCAAGGGGCCCGATGCGGGACTCGATCCCAGGACGCTGGGATCATGACCTGAGCCAAAGGCAGCCGCTTAACCAACTGAGCCACCCAGGCGTCCCTAGAAGTCTGTTTTTATCATGTTTCCTCTGATCTACCCTAAAATGGATTATTCTACATTCCTTTGCACAAAGCAGCTTTGAACCTAACTTCATTGATTTGATCTTTATAGAAAATTTACTACCTTTCATGCCATCGAGGTAGCGTAGAACCTAAAAGCAATTTCTCTTAGCGTCAGAGCCAGACCCTGGAACTTTAAGTTGCCATGAGGGCATGGTTTGTCTACCTGCTACCTGGTGTATCTGGATGGAGTTTGTTTTGGACCGGACAACACTTACTAAAGGAAGATAGCTAGATCATCTTTGTTATTGAACCGTGTTTTTAGAAAACCCAGGGTTCTACATTGATAGTAATACCACAACTAGTTGGAATCTCTTTCAAGATTTTATGTGGTTGAAATGCATATTGTTAGAAAGACATTTGAGTCAGAATCATATGCTTTCAGAAGAAAAGGGAAACGGAAACAAATGAGATTAGATTATGTAAAAGCAGGACTTCTTTGGAATGTGCTCTTATACCCCTGGGTCATTGCTTGGAAGCTCGGTTTGTAGGAAAAGACTCCATATTTGGAGCATTTTATTATTTTTTAGCAAGAAATCTAATTTTTATGAGCATTATCCTGTGTCAATCCTTTCTGGTTATGAGAAGGAAAACTGGAATATCCTCAATTCAGGTCAAAGTTCCTGACCCAAAATTGTACAATGAAGGCAAAATTTGTCCAAGCAGAATGATGACACAGTTCTTAATGAACATCCAAAGTCCAAGTATTGAAATTGACCTCTGGACAAGTATGCTGTAATTTGGAAGCCTGCAGAAAGGGTGAAGTCTCTTTACCATACTTAACCTGAGTACACAGCCAGAGCTGTGAGCCTGACTTGGTTTCTGAGCCTGGAAGAGCCATATTTCTTCATTGATTGGCAATTTCCTGCAAACAGGCTTCATTCAGCACTAGGGTCACCTGTACTCCGTCTATTTCTGCATACATGTCATTGCTGGTGCTTATGCACACATGACCTGCCCTAGTACCTACCTCTGTATATCCCCGTGGATGCCGTGGACATCTTCATAAGAATTGAGTAGCTTTTTCTTTAAGGTTATCCCTTAGGAAAGAAGGAATCGCCTTATATTTGAGTCTTTACAGCATCTCTCATAATATTAGGCCTACTCCGTTTTAATTTTATAATTATTTTAAATAATTTAAACATAGGTAGTACACATGCACAGGGTGAAAAGTTCAAAAGGTACAAGAGGGCATTCAGTTAGAAGGTTAAAACTTCCTACCATCAGTATCTCCCAGTTAGCCAGTTCCTATACTCAAAGACAACCAGTATTACACACACACACACACACACACACACACTTGCCCTTACTTGGAGCGCAGTATTCAAACAGCTATGCACCTTTCTTTTTGTCATTTAACATTGTATTTTAGAGATCGTTTATACTTATCCTGAACAAAAAAGTGAGAGATACTGACCTAAAAAAACTCAATCAATACCAGTTTGAGATATTAATAGGACATCATGTGACAAAGTCAGTAAAAGCAAAAAAAGAGAAAGAAGTTGAAAGGGATTGAAGACTTCATGTACATTTTGAAGACCACTTCAGGAAGCGGCCCAATTCTGATGACAGCAATATGGTGGACTTGGTATCTAGAACAAGCTAAAATTTCTGGATAAAATATTTACAAACATGTTTGCAAGCACATCTCAGCAAGCAGAAAAATAAGAGAGAACCTCGAAGTCCAGAAACTATTAGAAAACACAAATGCAGCAACATAAGGAGATAGAAGAGCTGGCATTTGCTCAGGACTCTGTTGGTGCCAGAAGACCTAGAACTTGTGTGTTAATGGGCCTGCAAAGAATCCGGACACAAAGCCAGCAGCCCATGTTACATGGAAGGTTGCATCAGAAAACCTTATATATAGCTGCAAACCTAAAAAAATGATACTTTTGGTGAGTCAAGTGGAAAAATCCCAGTTCACAGACAGCTCTTGTAGGGATTTTTTTCCTATCTCAGCAATAGCCCTAGGTAGAATGGGAAAAATATACAGAACACCCCCCCCCCCAAACTGATTCCCTTTGAGAATTCAATCACAAGCGCATTCTCATGTAGATTTGATTTCAGAATTCACTCGACTTGTTTGTACTAAAACAGACCCATGTCAAATTTAGTGGGAAGTGGGAAGTGGCACCATGTTATATAGTTCCCCCAGCTGATCCGCAGCCATAAATGCAAACCCCTGGAGAAATGACTTTAAGCCCAGCTCTCAGGAATCCCCACACACATAGGTCCAAGGAGTATGACCTCCTAGACAAACATCATAAAGGATAATAATAAATGTGTCACCAAAATCCAGAGAAGGATTAGACAATAGAAGGAGGCCCAGAAAGACTATATTAACTGCATTTATCATATAAAGAATACTAAATAAGAATGCTAATGTATTTTAAAAAATAAAAGAGAATCAAAAGTATTAATCGGGAATGAAAAATTACCTAGAAGGCTTGACAAAGAAACAAAGAGAATTTCTATACAAAAATATATATAATAATAAAAATATATAATAATTTAAATATAAAACTCAGTGAATGGATAAACTGCAGATAAGACAGTAACTGGAAGACAGATCTGAGGGAGTTATCTAGAATGCAGATGGATTGGCAAAGAAATGGGAAATGTATGAAAGATTTGGAGACATAGAGAAAGGAGTAAGAAGTCTAACATGCATCTGATCAAAGCTCCAGAAAGAATAAAAAGAATGGGAGAGAAGTAACATTTGAAGCAAATGATACAGACATTTTATTCAGAGGTAACAAAGTTTAATATACATGTGAAAAGATGTTGGACCTCCTTAATCAGGGAAATGCAAATTATAACCAACAGGAGCTATTTCACACCCACAAAAATAGAGAAATTTGAGCCAACTACAGTATTGTCTAAGTGAAAATGTAGAGCAGTGGGAACGCTAATAAACAACATACAGAAATGTAAATCCGTACAATCATTTTGTTACCTAAAAAGTTTCTGTTGAAAGCAAGGACTATGAATGTGGAATAAATCAGCACATTCATTCAATAAATATTTAGAAATGCCCATATTCAGAAATTGTTAGAATTTAAAAAGAAAATCAGTTCCTGAACAAAAGAGCTTAGGATCTAGTGGGTCAGACAATCAAAGATCACACAAATAAACATAAAGCTATAACTATGAGGGGCGCCTGGGTGGCTCAGTGGGTTAAGCCTCTGCCTTCGGCTCAGGTCAATATCCCAAGTCCTGGGATGGAGCCCCGCATCCAGCTCTCTGCTCAGCGGGGAGCCTGCTTCTCTTCCTCTCTCTCTGCTGACCTCTCTGCCTACTTGTGATCTCTGTCTGTCAAGTAAATAAATAAATCTTTAAAAAACAAACAAACAAAAAAACCAAAACCTGACTGTGAAAGATACATGTGAGGGCTCCTATCATTGGGAATTAGCTGTTAGGTCTGGGAAGGTTTTCCTGAAGAAAAGATGTCTGGGATGGGACAATAGAGTACTGAGGAGGAAAAATTTTCCTCTACCCTATAAATTACTTCTAGCTGATATAAGAATTAAATGGACATGAGACAGATTAACAGGAGAAAATCAAACAGAAGTTAAATTCCATGTATATGTGGGAGAGACCCAGAGAAACAGTAACTCACTGAAATGGCTGAAGCCATCACCTTAGGTACTATCTTCAGCCAAAGACAAAAGATGATATTGGGGGTGGTGGGTCTGTTATGGGAGGTTACCAAGAAAAGCACAGGAAACAAGAATAAGGTTATTACGCAGATATAAGCCATTGTCTTCTCCACTGATAAGTTTCTAGATTTTGAGTCATACCCCTCTTTCTGGTACAGCAAGGGAAACATCCTTACAAATGGAGATGTCTCTTACCACCCTCTAACTTCTGCTGGGTTTTCAGAGCTTCTCTTATATCTACAGTTTCTTAAAAACAATGAGCCTGAAGAGGCATATATTGGGGTGGCAAAATTTGCTCCCCATAAGAGAATAGGAAGTAAAGGGAAGAATGTGGTAGTGGCTAGGGGGATTGCAGCTGACAGAGGGAACAGCATATGCAAATGCCCTGGTGTTGAAGACAGTACTTAGCTATAGGACTGAAAAAAGGTCTCATAGCTGAAGCAAAGAGATTGAAAGAGAATATGATGGGGGTAAGGTGGTAGGAGTGGCCATGGAGGTCACCGGGCATGGAGTGGTAGGCCTAGGCCAGACAAGAAAGGAAGGGCTTAGGGCCAAGGGAAGTGATGACGATCTAGAAAATAAGTGAGGTTCAATGGGGTGGGTCTGGAGTCAATGACCAAGAAAGAATTCTTGAGACATCTTTGGTGCAAAATGGTGGTTTATTAAAGCACGGGGATGGGACCCCTCGGCAGAAAGAGCTGCTATCCCGGGGTTGTGAGGGGTGACTGATTATATACTATGGGGTTGGGGGAGGTAAGGAAAGGGAGGGTTTGAAAGAACTTTCACATGCCAAAGAGGACCTACAGGATGCCTAAGGCCTTGCCATTGTCAAGTTAAGGTTGTTTTTCCTTTTAATAAGGCACTAAGAGTAAGACAGTTGAGAGCTTCCTGGAGGAAGGTCACATTCCTGCTATCACACATCCTTATCAATGAGCTTTAGTTTTAGAAGAAATTTAACTTTATTTGCATTTCCCTCTGCCTCAGCCTCCCTCAATTGTATGGAGGGGAAGATGATGTTAGGGCTTCAGGAACTTGAGTTATGGGTCTTTGGAAGTTAGGCTATTGATACGAAAGCCTCTTCCTGGTAAATCACTAGGACATTTGTAAACTGAGGTAGACTCAGGTCTTGCAGGATTATGATCTCTACAAGTTGACTATTTGTTTTTCCTTTTGGACAGCCAGGAGTGCCTGAGGAATGTCACATATATCCCATGGCTGGGGAGGGGGAGTGGGGGGGTTGGGGGGTTGAAGGGGTTTGGGGGGTGGGGGGGGTTGTGGGGGGTGGTTGCGTGATGTCAGCTTCTGCTTTGTCCTCAGCTTGGCTTCTGTTCCCTCATCAGAAGGATTTGGGCGTTTATACTAGTATGTTATAGGATCTTTCTGACATGTTTTTAAGTAGATGACTGAAAGGATCAGTGGAATGAAGGGGGGAAAATGAAAAGACGATCAATTAATTACAAATCTAAAAATTTCATGAGAAAATGTAGTTCGTCATTGTAGTCAGGCTTCTCAGTTATATGTGACTGTGCCGAGAATGGCCCCGTTCCCAGTTCCCAATAGCTGGTCAGTCTGTGCCCTTGGGCTGCCAGCTCAGCTCTCCTTCTGCAGCACAACTAGGATGGCACCCCTGATTTGTAAATCCTCCCCCATCATCCTCAGCAATGGCACCTCAGATTTAAGCCTAGCTGATGAGTCCCTAGATGACACAGGAAGCGTAATTGAATACATTTTACTACTTTGCAGCCAGAGTGAATGATTTCTCCATTGTTGAGCGCAAAAACCAATTTGTCAGTAAACGGAGCAGATACAATTCAAAGGAAGCAGAAGGACAGGCGAAGGACTCTTTGTGTCTTTTCTGTGTGTGACTGCATTCATTGCAAAACAGTAACTGCGGGAGGCCACGTTCCCATTCTGAAGTTTATACTGGAGCAAACTATTCCGGATTCTCAGCGTTGGTGGCCCTTTATAGCTCTGATTCCTTTAATTTTAACAACCTTATGGAGGTATAATCGATGTACCACAAATGATAATTATTATAAATAATTTAATAAATAATTATGAATAATTATGAATAATAATAATTATGACATACCATAAATTCATGTGCTCGTATTTGAAGTGTATGGCTTGGTAAGTTTTGAGACATCTGTACCCCATAAAATTATCACCACAATCAAGATAATAACATCTCCATCAAGCCCCAGATTTTTTGCCTCTCCCCACCCCTCCTCCACTCCAAACAACTTGAAGTTTAAATGTGACTATTCTTTTTTTTTTTTTGAACTGGAAAGATAGGTTGGAATACAATCTCTAAACGGGCCCTTCTGATCCGTTATCTTATCCAGTTCTCTTTAAGTACTCACCATTCGGGAGAAAGTCACTCTGTAGAACGAAATCCATTTATTTCCTCAGGAGATTTAAGTCTTTGGGAATAATTTAATTTTTCTAACAATCCCTGGGTTCAGTGTGCTGCTAGGAAGGAACAGCCTTAGTCCCAGGTTGTGCAGTTCACTCCACCAGTATGCGTGTTACATCTACCTTTCAGACCCCATCTGTGACGAAGAGGAAGGAATGGTTCCCACGAGTGGCACATCTGTTCAGAGCATTGAACTTGTCCTCCCACCCCATGCAAACCATCATGGAAATACATTTGGTGGCCAAATTATGGCTTGGATGGAGACTGTGGCTACTATTTCTGCAAGGTTCTTGGTTTTGACCTTTGGCATATGAGGTTGGGTTCCAGTGGGAAGAGATTAGAAAGGGTCTGAGTCCTGGTTATGGAGATAGTCAAGGAGACAGGGAGAGAAGAGTGTTGCCTTTTATCAAAGAGAAAAAGTAAGTCATTTACCCATTTACCCTATGATTAATCTGTCCTTTTGTTTGAAGGTGAATGTTTATGTTCTTGGTTCAAAAATAAAAATGAAATGACTGTTCTGATACTTTATTCTGAATTGTAGATGTTGGTCACGTAATCCTGAAACTCCCTGTAATGATAGTTATGGCAGAGCCGATGCAGAATAGAAAGAGAGGACAGCCTTTACATTTAAAAATAGTCAAGTTGCAAACTTTTCTAAAGGCAGTTTACAAATAGGATTGACCTTTGACGTCCCTGGTTACAATCATTATGACCAGAGGATTAACTGAAAAATAAGATGAGAAAGAGAAATTTGGAAGAAAACTTTTAAGTACTCTTCAGTTTCAAAAAAAGGCATTTTATTCTTTTTTTTTTTTTTTTAAGATTTTATTTTTTTATTTGACAGAGGGAGAGCAAGCACAAGCAGGAGGAGGGGCAGAGGGAGAGGGAGAGAGAGAAGCAGACTCCCCAGCTGAGCCAGGAGCCTGATACAGGGCTTGATCCCAGGACCCTGGGATCGTGACCTGAGCCTCAGGCAGACATTTAACTGACTGAGCCATCCAGGTGTCCCAAAAGGCATTTTATTCTTAATGGACCCATGTAGGCAACTGAGCAGCTTTAAGGAACATTGTGTATTCTGAAAATGCATTTGAACAGGAACTGTCCTACCAACAATTTTTGTAACTGTTGAAAATCGTGAAGATCTTATTTTCCCAAAGTTAAAAGAATTTTATTGTGACTACGTCTGTAATTGTGACAATAGTTAGAAACCTGTAGAAATCCTTTTTATAAATTATGCACAAATAAAAGAGCTCGTTTTAAAAATGAGATTATCATTCTCAATGACAATAAGGTATTTGAGCCTGTTCTATTGTAAAGGCTTACAGTATAATTAACTATGGCAGAGTGTTCACTCGGTGTGGGCACAATTCCTTTGAGTAATTGAATCTAAATTGTAGAAAATTATCAAAGTAACTCTGAGATCAAATATACTTTATAAATATTTCAAAATTTCACACACACACACACACACACACACACACACACACACACAAGTTGTAAAATGTGTACCTGGTAGCCCTTCAGGCTTTGTGTGGCAATCCAGGTAATTTTCCTGTAGGGAAAAAAAAAGGAGTCTTTTGCTATATGTGTAAATTCAGTTAACTATGAAGTGAAGGAACTAGTGTAACTCGTACGAGCTGGCATTTCCTTCACTGTGCCCCCCTCTAACCTGGGGGTCACAACTTCCCGTGACTGTGATCACAAGCTATCCAGATGAACAGAACCCTCAGATGAGAACCAAGACACTGGTTTGTTTTTCAGGGGGACTTTTATAGGAAAGACAAGGGCAGGGCTGTCACCACAAGAGCAGAAGCACAAAGCACCTTGGTGAAGACCCCACAGCTCGGGGACACGGTCTTTCCCAAAATATTTGCAGGCCTGTACGGACTCACTCTCCACGTACATCATCTAGTCATTTATTTCACTCTTAAAAGAGTTAAAAGAGACGTTTACTTAGAAAGCACATTGAACATTCGTCGGTTGCACGTGTTAAGCAAATCAACAGCTCATGAAAATACTTCGAGAGTGAGCGCTGTCTCCTCTGTCTCTCCCCTTTCTTTCCTCAGCCGCCTCTGTCGGGCACACCCCCTTCTGAAGTCCGTGGACATGTTTAAGTTCCGGGGACCGTCTACCGTTGGAGATCGGCTTGTTTTCAATGCCATTGTCAACAATACATTCCAGACCTGGTAAAGTCCGTCTAGTGTTCTTAGGGGGCTGTGAACGAATTCAGACTTGCACATGAATAATTTTTTATTTTTCTTTCTATCTGGAGGTGAGTGTAGGGACTCCTGCAAAGTAACCATGTTCCTTCTAATTGTTTTTGAAACTTCACTCAGTCGTCAACATCTGTACACACTCATTTTCACCCTCTTTGCTGCTTGGAGCCTCTTTGTACTTGATAAATTGTGATGGGTTGGTTTTTGTCTCTTAATAAGGGTGACTCCCAGCCGGCCCAGTATGGTCTTGGTATGTCCCTGTCATGATTATTAACTCTTCATTTCACTCTCAAAGGGTCCCAGTGACTTCATAGTCCACTGACTCATAATGACCTGTTATTTATCACCAAGAAGTCCAAATCACTTCCCAGTTATTTTTATTATTCTTGATACGCAAGGAAAATATTTAATTTGGTATTCTTTCTTTTAAAGTGTGGAAAAGAGTATCTATGTTTCCTATCCAGTTTTAGTGTCTGATGCTTTTTAATGTAGAATAGTTGTTTCTAGGGGAGAAAACCTGACTGTGGTCTAGTTAACTCCCCGCCACATCGCTTTACCAAAATATATTCATGAATGTGTATAAAGTCCTAACCGGCCTTTTTCCCACTTGATGGTGGGAAAGTCAAGCGGAAATGCTACCAGGGGCTAGCACATCAGATCCATCGGCCTGATGAAGAGGATTTTAACAGTTGCATAGATTTGCAACCACGAGAGAGAAAGCCCAAGGCGTTCATTCTTTTTCTCACTTGGAAGAGAGTAGTCTTGGAGGCCTTGGGCAGAGGAGGCCTGGCTCTCTGGGGTTCTCTGCCCACTGCCCTGTGTCGCCCTCTGCAGTGTGGAAGTGGGAGTGCGTGTGGAAGCCTTTGACTGTCAGGAGTGGTCTGAGGGCCAAGGCCGGCACATCAACAGTGCTTTTCTCATTTACAATGCTGTCGATGATAAGGAAGAACTGGTCACATTTCCCAGAATCAAACCCATGTCAGAGGTCAGTTACTAGCACGTGAGTTTCAGTAATCAGATCACTTCCTGGGGGGAAGTGGTGGGTACAGAGCTCCACCCAGAACCCCCTCACACCAGTAACACCTTTCAAAGCTATTCCTCTTTGGATATTTTTTTTTCTTTTCTACATCGCAAAGTAAAATGGACTTTTTCTTTTCTTTCTTCTTCTGTTTCTTCCCCAAGTCACTCCGATCGTTTGTTGGAATGACAGAGGCCCCGGAGACCTCACCTCTGCTCAGCCGGGTGCTGCTGTGGGCAGTGTACCATCTTCTGGGTCGTACTTCCGACTGTCTTCTCCCACCACTTTACATCCGATTCTCTCTGCTGCCCCGCGCCCAGTGGAACTCTATCTTCCCCTTGGTGCCAACGCTCACCTTTTCTACAAACTCTGCAGTGAGACATAGGTGTCATTTTGGGAACAGAAATGAAAACAACCACCGCTTTAAAAAAGGAGAGAACAGGGCTGTCAACATTGTGTTTTTAGGGACGCCTGGGTGGCTCAGTTGGCTGAGCGGCTGCCTTCGGCTCAGGTCATGATCCCAGCGTCCTGGGATCGAGTCCCACATCGGGCTCCTTGCTCGGCGGGGAGCCTGCTTCTCCCTCTGCCTCTGTCTATCACTCTGTCTGCCTGTGCTTGCTCGTGCGCTCTCTCTCTCTCTAACAAATAAATAAATTAAAAAAAAAAAAGATTATGTTTTTATCCATGCCCCTGCCCTTTGTGGGCGATGAGGACAGTTCACACAGAGACTGTGTGTGTCCCAGCTAGCCCTTTCAACGGAGTTAGGAGAGAGAGACTTAAGGACTACAGCACTAAAATATTAGAAATTTATTGATTTTCCTTTGTCTTTTATAAAAGGAAGATTTTAGACGGTATCGTGGAGCTATTGCACGCAAGAGAATTCGCCTTGGCAGGTAAGGATGTGGATGTAAGGATTTTATGCTATCATCCCTTATCTAACAAATTATATAACAAAGGGCTCCTCTCTGGGTCTGTGTTCCCACATAATGTCAAATGAAAAGGTCTGATGTTTCCTGGCTAGAGGCTAACCATGACGGAAATTGTTCTTCCTGATTGTTCCACTACTAAAAGCAGCTTTTAAAACTGCTGATAACGGCCCAAGAAAGTGTCATGGTTACTGTTGTGTGCTGCATGCAGGGAAGAAAACTTATTTATTATTAAACATTATTATTATAACATGTTACTTAACATTTTCATTTTTTTTTCCAGAAAATATGTTATTTCCCACAAAGAAGAGGTGTCACTTGGCGTACACTGGGACATAAGCAACCAGGTAACAGTGTTATTATTGGGAGCTCTTCATGTAAGAATCAAATCATTATAAAATGGAAGATGACATCATTATAAAAATGACAGATCCCATGTTTAACTGATTCAGGTTGTGCCTGCACAGGTTAGAGGAAAAGGAGCATTATATCAACCTGTCCTTTCAAAACGAAACAAAACCAATCAGTAAGCGGTTTCCAAAGCACAGACCCCGAAGGCTCTGTCATCAGATGCATTCAGTCAGCGTGACCTTGGGATCTGGCTTCTCAGTGATTTGTGCCAAATGACATGCTTTCCAGCTTGCATTTCTATGATACAACAACAAAGTATTGGGCATTTTTAAAGTTTTTGACTATAAAATAGAAAGGGAAATACAAATTTACTGATTACATGTTGATTCCAAGTCACATTGAAGGGTAATGTCGTCTTTCCTCCGGACACCCATCGATGTGATGGACACTAATTTGCAAAGCATGCAGGCCTTGTGTTATTTTGTCTGAATTCTGAATTAAGAGTTGGAGACAGAAATTATGTTACCTATAGCTTAGTTCTAAGCTCAGCATTACCACTTTGGCTCTAACATTTCCCATTTTCAAAGCAGAAGCTATTTGATCACCGGATGCCTGGGTGGCTCAGTCGGTTAAGCGTCTGCCTTCAGCTCAGGTCATGATCCCAGGGTTCTGGGATCGAGTCCTGCATCGGGCTCCCTGCTCAGCAGGGAAGCCTGCTTCTCCCTCTGTCTGCTGCTCCCCCTGCTTGTGCCCTCTCTCTGACAAATAAATAAATAAAATCTTTAAAAAAAAGAAAAACTCTTTGGTCCTGTATCTGTGGGTTGAATTCTCAGCTTTTACAATATTTGTATTTTAGGGAGCCCTGAGTAATGCCAATGTGGAGGCCCTCAAGAATCTGGCAGCCAGAAGTGGTTGGGAGGTTACCAGTGCCGTGGAAAAGGTAGGAGGCCTCCGGGTATACGCACAGCCTGCTGTCCCTCACAAATGAGAGCGGTCATGGTGGTGGTGTTTCTGCTGCTCCCGCTGCTGCTTCTAAGAAGGTAAAAAGCTTTTCTGGGAGACTTTTTCTAAAAGCCAAATATCTTTCCAGCTCTGTCTCTAGTCCTCCATGCTGGTGGATTTGGGGTCCTTTGGTGCGCCCCGCACATTCCTACCTCTGATCCTAGTTCTCATACTCTACTTCTCTCTCCTTCTCCACGCCATCAGCCCCCAGCCTAACTGGTCTTTAAGCTCTAGTCCTCCATGCTGGTGGATTTGGGGTCCTTTAGTGCGCCCCGCACATTCCTACCTCTGATCCTAGTTCTCATACTCTACTTCTCTCTCCTTCTCCACGCCATCAACCCCCAGCCTAACTGATCTTTAAGCCCCGGGACAAAATGCTTCTGCATGAAGCCACTTCTGTCACCCCGACTGAAGAACTCCCCTGGTAGGAATCCTCTTAGCAATTACTTCTTCAGAGTGAATTTGTCAATTAATTATGCACCATCTTGTGGCATTGCGTCCACAGCTATGCTGAATTGATGTTGAGGTCTTACATAGTAATTTAACTTTTTACTCATGGTTTTTCTCCCTACCTAGATGATGAACTTCATAAGAAAGAAGCCTCGTCTTGACTTCTTAGCACTTTTTTACACTGCTTTGCGGATCATCAAACTTAAACGCACACATATCATTTTGGTTCTGATTTTTATCAAATTTCAGATGTATGTTAGGAGACCCGTGGCAAGTGGTGCCCACACTAACTAGATTGTAAGGTCACCAGCATAGATAGTCCCAGATCACACCTGGGAGGGGCTCAGTCATGCCTGCTCTCTATGCTCACATCCAGTGTGTACTGGTTTTTTCAGTGAAGCAACAGCCCCTACAATGGGGTGACCATAGGTCCTGATTTCCTGGGACAGTCCTGGTTGTCCCATCTTAATTAGTGATTGGTCCATCATCATCAGTTTTCTTATCATAATTACTAATAAAGCCTCCATGCCCCAGTCTGGACAATAAATGACATGATCACTTACCTTAAAATTGAAGCAAACTCAGATACGACTTCACTGATTCTTTTCAACTCTGACCTCTTGCCAGTGTTTTGTTCTGGGTTGTTGCCTTTTATTGTGTCTTTGTCTTCACTTCTGAGTCCTTTCAAGATCTTCCTTTACTCTATTTGGATCTACTTCTGTTTCCATGCATGCCTAATTCAGTGATGCAGAAACATAGGCTTCGTGTTATAAAATGCTCTTTTTCTCTTTATCCCACATAAAAGATGCTTCAAGACTTTGTTTTCTTTTACTAGTATGAAATCTGCTTCTTACTTCTAAGAATTCTAATCTGCTTCTTGCTGGCTTCTAAGCAGCATTGGAAAGGGCAAACATGCATCTGGAATGAAGGAAGACAGCATGTTTTGTGAAGCCGTATAATATATAAAAACTTCAGTTCTTTGGGAGTTTGGGGCCAAAATAAACCTAAACAAAAAAAATGCTGCATTTGTTAGTGTCTGAGAAGAGCCATCAATATTTAATTCTTAATTTTTGTACAGATACTTATTAGAAGGTATGGTATAATTAAAGCATCATTCTTACATCATTTCTGTTGAATTTGAAGCCCTCCAGTTCTTTAGATTATATTTATGATAAAACTTGGATTTTTCCCTTTTTTAGGCTATCCTCTTCTTTCTTACTTTTTAAAACTTTTACATTGTTTTTATTTTAAAATACAGCTCTCTTTTTTCTATCATCTTTTCATTGAATAATTCTTATGCTGTCTGTTGTGAATCATACTTATTCCAGGTTTTAAAATCCACATTTATTGTTGGGCAACTCTCTCAGGTCCCCTCCCTCCTGCAGAACTTTGTACTATCACTTTGCTATCGCTCAATACATCTTGCTTTGCTGCCCACCAAAAAAAAAAAGAAAAAAGAAAAAAAATCTATACTTATTGTTGATACAAATTGGTTAAATGTCAAAAGTCTATGATTTCTGGCATTTGTAATTAAATTGGGTAATAC
Organism: Martes martes; assembly: GCF_963455335.1. Classification (NCBI taxonomy): domain Eukaryota; kingdom Metazoa; phylum Chordata; class Mammalia; order Carnivora; family Mustelidae; genus Martes; species Martes martes. The sequence goes on from NC_137892.1 coordinate 60,574,901, forward strand.
TTATTCTTGTAACTCATATTTCTTTTTTTTTTTAAGATTTTATTCATTTATTTGACAGAGAGAGAAATTACAAGTAGGCAGAGAGGCAGGCAGAGAGAGAGGGAGAAACAGGCTCCCTGCTGAGCAGAGAGGCCAATGCGGGGTTCGATCCCAGGACCCTGAGATCATGACCTGAGCCAAAGGCAGAGGCTTAACCCACTGAGCCACCCAGGCGCCCCGTAACTCATATTTCTATGTACAGTGATGGAATTAATAGTAGTGATACAAGGGACAGAAGTAATACAGGGAGCACCCTCACTCTAAAGGAGCTTGTAGACTATTTTGGCAACATCACACATACCCACGCAACAGCAGAAAAATGATTTTCAGGTAGCTTATGAACAAGTGAGCATTTGTAGTATTTAAATCATTAAGGTCAGCTCTTAGGCAGCCCAAAGTAAAGCAAGACAGATATTTAGAGAGAATTTTGGAGAGGAGCTGATTCTTTCCTCCTTGCAGATAGCTTATGTAGATGCTGGAGGGTGGAAGGGGCTGTCCGGGAAGTGAGCAGCTCCAGCCAAATCCTCAGGGTAGGAATCAGCATGGGTAGGAGACTGACTTGACAGAGTGATGATGATGAAAGCCAGAATGGCAAGGACTGCTTGAAAACTTTTCCACGGAACAAAACCCAGCGCAGGAAACAGACCGGAGGACACTATTCTCACCGAAGCTGGGGAGGAGCTGGTCCCAGAGCCCCAGCTATCCAGTTCTCTTCCCTTGAGCCCTTGGGGTCATTCCCCAGTTACCTCCTAGGAAGGTTAGCCTCCCCTCCCCACCCAGGTCTCTGTATAAAATGATTTTGTCCTCCTTCCCATAATATTGTCTCAGTAACAACAGAGAGTATAAAACAGATAGTATAAAATTCTAAGATTAGATCCTTTTCTCTTCAGCTGTTTGTAGAAGATATCCAAATCCATTAAACAGAATCTTATTAGAATGAAAAAACCGTATCATTATGAATTGTTAGAAATTGCAAGCTTACTCACTTTAAGCTTCATTTCATAGAATAAAATTCGCCAGGCATCAAGTGATAAAAATGTTTGAGTTGGTTACAGATGGAATTTAACCTGTGTTCTTCTGAGTGTGAAAGGGAACGTGTTCTCTTGAAGAGTTGGTCTTGGAGAATTTTTTTTCACTCAGTGGAAGTTGGCTTTTCTAAAATACTAGGTTTTAAAGAGATCAGCAGCGACCGCCACCCTCCTTGTCGGCTTTGTCCACATTGGTGCTGCGGATTCTCACGGCACAGCGATGAGGAGGACTTTCTTCTACCTTCACCTTCTGGGAGAAGGATCGAGATCCCGTTCACTCGTCCAATGACGTCCTTGGTGCTGCATAGGTTTAGTGAGCTCTGCGAGGGCAGAGGTTCATGGTGGCTACTCAGCTTGGGGTTCACTCTGGCTTCAGGAAGCAGGAAACATTGTGTCTACAACCCGGGGAGCAGCTTCCCGGGGCAATGCTGTGACAGTTTCCTAGGGCTGCTGTAACAGTACCACAAAACAGGAGGCTTAAACCACAGAGAGGTATTGTCTGTAGTCACAGAAGCTGGATGTCCGAGATCAAGGTGTTGGTAGGCTTGATTCTTCTTGAAGTGGGAAAGGCTGTGCTAGGCCTCTCCTCTCGCTGCTGCTGCTTTGCAGGCCATCTTTGGCAGACCTTGGCTTGTCAATGTGTCACCTGATTTCTGCCTTCATCTTCATATGGTGTCCTCCCAGCGTGCACGTCTGCCTCCAGATTTCCTTTTCGTCAGAACATTAGTCGTTATTGGATTAGGGCCCACCCTCCTACAGTTTAACCTCATCTTAACTAATCACATCTGCAGTGACCCTCTTTCCAAATAAGGTCGCATTCTGAAGTGCGCAGAGACCTGAAACATAGGAATTTGAGGAGACCCACTTCAGCCCTTAGTGAGTGCTCAGCCCTAGATTCCAACCCTCTCCACCCTGATTCCATTAGTGTAGATCATGGCTTCCCCAAGGCCTAATTGGACAGAAGGTAAGGAATTCACCCAGGCCACCTGCCCTTACCTCCTCTGAGACTAGAGAGCCCCAGACTTAGGGCCACATGGCCTCCAAGTTCTGAGAAGATGACTTCAAGATTTACAGCGGGGAGCCTCCTTTTACTCCTGCTGTACAGGGAGTAAAGGTAGGCATGGCTGTGCTGGGGGTGAGTGTCTGCCACCAGCTGAGCCCCATTCATGGCTTTCTGTTTGATACATGTCCACAGCCCAGGACCTGTCCTCCTTTGTGTGCTTAGTTTAAAGACAGTCTTGGCACAGAGGTCAATTGGGAAGGTAGAATGGTGTAAAAAGATAACCACTCCTTTTCTTTCTAGGCTGCCTTTAGTCAATTTCTTATTTCTTCATTCTCCTCTTGAAGATGTTTATGTTTAAATAAAGGTTTTCTCCCTCACAGCCTGACTTGTCCATCTGCTTGATTCCTGCAGTGAAGTCTTAACCCTCTGTTTGTTTGTCTTCTCACAGCTTGTTGCCATGGGGATGATTATAAGATGGCACATTTCAACACGAACTTCAAAGCACCCTGAAAGAGATGGGTAAAATGGGCAGGATAGAAATGTGTTCTTAGCTGAGCATATATCTCTGATTATTAGCAAAAGTGCAATAGCAGGAGAGTTTGGAGTAATAGGGGATACGTTATTGTTTGTGTCAAATGGCTCCCAAGACAGGCGTCCTCTTATCTAAGGAATAACAACATTAGAAACCCAGGAACTGGCCTCTCAGGAGGATGGGCCCTTGTGATTCACAAATGAAAGAATGCTCTGTGCTGAAGAAGCATGGCGCTTCGGCAACCCTTTTGAAAGGTTGAGTTGGTTCTGGAGGTGGTAGCTTGCTTCCTGGGTCCCCTTGGCAGGCTTGACATCCTAGGAAAGTGTCCGAGGTCCTGGAGGGAGGTGAAGCACTGACTTGCCTATCAGCCTAATGCTGTTTCTCTGGGGTTGTTGGGTAGATGCAGGGAAACATCACAAAGAGATAAAAAGAGAAAGGCTTACATCTTTTTATTTTTTAAGAGAAACCTTGTTGCACAATAATTAAATAACCCAAGTCCCATATTATTTAGAGGACACAGAGGATAACGTCCTGGTCCAAGTTCTAGATACCCAAGTGTTTGAAGTAACATTGCCAGTGTCTGGCTTCATTGTTATTCAGGTGTCAAGATGCCTTAGCTGGTACAATCAACGTATGACTCTGTGTGGTTTTTAAAGTCGAAATATCCATTTTTCTCTTGTAATTTGTTTTTTTCTTATTATTATCTTTTAGATAAAAATATATACCCTGGAAGAGAATGACATTTTATCTGTTTGGGTTGAAAAGCACGTGGAAAGACCAGCACATGTGACTTACCATCTCTTGTCTGACTTTACCAAGAGACCTTTGTGGGACCCCCATTACGTGTAAGAATTATTTAAAATATTTTCTTCAATGACATCATGTAAAGGGCAGCCTCCATATTGCAATCCATCTCCATTGCCCAAAATAGGACCCATTGTTTATAAGTTAAAGAGTATATTTTAAAACTTGCACTGCACTGAACACTGCATCCCATGCTACTGAGAAAAAACAGAAATAATTTTAGTCAGTTATTTATCATTTCTATCGAGTTGACATGCTTTAGCCACTTCTGGTGTCATCCGACCAACAATGCCACACTTGGTATTATTTCCACTTAACAAGAGAGAGGTTCTGGGGCTTGCCAAGATTGCTTTCCTAAGCAACTGAACCTGAATTGGAACTCAGATCCATCAGGCTCTGAATTGCACACCCTTGTACTTTAATATACAGTTTTGTTGCTCTCGAGGAAGTGTTTATCAAAATTGTCCTTCCCACCTCCCTCTCTTGGTATTTGATGAGTGGTTCCTCCTTCTTTCTGTAAAGTAGCATTCCCTGGTGAGAAGCTGAGGGGCAGCTGGATGATACTGAAGTCAGAGGCACTCTTTCCTGCTTTTCCTTTCTGATCAGGGCCCGCTCCTATCAGCCTACATCTCTTCCTGCTGTTACTTCCTGACTCCTGCAACCCAATCCAGTCTCAGCCACTCTCACCCCTTTCCCTTGCCACCTGCACTGGCTGTGTCTGATTGCACTCAAGCCAAGCCCCTTCCTCCTCCTCCGAGTCCCAGCTCCGGAGCCATGGCACCTTGGGCCCTCACTGGGCGTCTTGCTGAAAGGAGGGGATCAGTGAGATGGGCTTCCTGTTATATCAAGCACTACCATTTACTTCCTAATCTTGATGAGGTAGAGGCTCATCTTTAAAATGGCTAAACTTCGGCGCCCAGGTGGCTCAGTCGTTTGAGTGTCAGCCGTTGAGGCTCGGGTCAAGATCTTGGAGTCCCAGAATCAAGTCCCGCATCAGGCTCCCTGTTCAGTGGGAAGTCTGCTTCTACCTCTGACCGTCTTCCCTCTCGTCTCTCTCTCTCTCAGATAAATAAATAAGATCTTTAAAAAAATAAAATAAAATGGCTAAACTTGATTATGATTGATACCCTGCAATAGACACTTTTTTTAAAGATTTTATTTATTTATTTGACAGACAGAGATCACAAGTAGGCAGAGAGGCAGGCAGGGGGCATGGGGGGAAGCAGGCTCCCTGCTGAGCAGAGAGCCCGATGTGGGGCTTGATCCCAGGACCCTGGGATCATGACCTGAGCTGAAGGTAGAGGCTTTAACCCACTGAGCTGCCCAGGTGCCCCTATAGACAATTTTTTTTTTAAAAGACTTTATTTATTTGAGAGAGAGAGAGAATGAGAGAGAGAGAGAGAGCATGAGAAGGGGGAGGGTCAGAGGTCAGAGGGAGAAGCAGACTCCCTGCCGAGCAGGGAGCTTGATGTGGGACTCAATCCCAGGACTCCAGGATCATGACCTGAGCCGAAGGCAGTAGCTTAACCGACTGAGCCACCCAGGTGCCCCTGCAATAGACAATTTAATATCACTAAAGTGAAACACCTCTGGGGTCATGGGTTACATTGCATAGATGCCAAAATAATACATCATGGGGGCACCTGGGTGGCTCAGTGGGTTAAAGCCGCTGCCTTCGGCTCAGGTCATGATCCTAGCGTCCTGGGATCGAGCCCCGCATCGGGCTCTCTGCTCAACAGGGAGCCTGATTCCTCCCTTCTCTCTCTGCCTGCCTCTCTGCCTACTTGTGATCTGTCTGTCAAATAAATAAATTTAAAAAAAAATAATACATCATGGTTGGTGCCATCATAATAAAAGACTCTGAAAGAAGAGGAAACACTTTGCAGTTTTCTTCCATCAATTTGCAGGTACTCTATAAGTACAAAGCTTTTGTCAGGAACAATGGTTAAACTTTGGTGTTAATTCATTTCAAATGTTTCTTGCACTGTTTTCTAGGTCACCTGACTTTCCAAAGTGAACTTGAATGAATGGATGAGTGAATGAATGAATTCTAATTCAACTTACTTGTCTTGTGTACCTGCCTTAATTCAGTACTGTGCCAGGTGTTTTCATTTAATTTGCACCATAACCCCAAAGTTATTATGTTTATTTTACAAATGAAAAAAAAATAAAGTGACTTGCCTAACATAACACAGATAGGAAGTATACATTTGGGATTCAAAGACAGGTTGTTTGACTCTGAACTTGGTGCTCTTTCTAGGATACCATATTCCTTTATTTAACAGTCCTTCTTTGATGACTGTCCATGTAATTCACTACTCTTCAGATGTTATTATTATTCAGAAATAATTTTGTGGAAAACAACTATAAATGCCTTTCTCCAAAGTGTGGAGGGCAGTGACCTTAGAATCATACGGCCACCATTCTCTCCATCACATGCATAATTATTCCTACAGACCAAAACAGCCTTCTAAAGACAGACTTTGAGAAATAATGCTGGCTTTGGCAGGATGGTTATGTGATCAGAAGAGTGAATGTAGGCCTCAGTAATGTAGTTCTGCAAACAAACAGAAGAAGTGAATGCCTTATTCATAGCAGGTAGGGAAGTGTAGCCTTTCTTTCACTGTTGTATTTACACAGGTCCTGTGAAGTCATAGACTGGGTGAGCGAAGCTGATCAGATATATTATATCACTTGTCCTGTAGTGAATGGTGACAAACCCAAAGACTTGGTAGTACTTGTATCACGGAGAAGGCCTCTCAAAGATGGGTGAGTATAAGCAGCGCAAGTGCTGTAGTAATGTTTTGTAGAAGAGAGTAGAATAAAAAAGTTGATATGAAAATAAGGAAGGCAATATTGGCATTTCTGGTCTTGAATGAGGTTCATCTGAATTTCTTCTAGATGGACCTTTAGTTATTTTTAAAAGTCATCTATTAAATGCCTCCTGTGTGCAAAGCACCATGCATGATTCCTGAAGCAGTTCCTTTTCCTTTTGCTGTATGCACACGTCACATTGATAGTTAGCAAACCTTTAGAATATTCCATTATCAGTAAAAATGCAGTGACTGCCAAATAAAACATCAGGAGAAGTTTAGAATTTACAAAGGCTCAATTATGCTAGACATTTAAAAGGTCTGGCTGCCAGCTAGGGCTGTTCACTAGAGTGCTTGTTCCTGACTTCTCTGTGGGCATTGGACTTCTCCGGGCATGGTGTCTGTGTTCCAAGAAGTGTCCTAAGAATTCAAAGAAATAAGCAGTAGAAGCTTCTTGGACATTTAAGGGCTACACCTGGAACTGGCCGGCATAATTTCCAATGTCAAAGCTGGACTATGGAAGTAAATCACACACGTGTGTGTATGAATGCACATGGACGTTCATTGTAATATCACTGTATTTATTTATTTGACAAAAGATAAAGAAATAAACTGAAAGTCTGTCTTATAAATTATGGTAGAGCCATACTGCAGAGTACTGTGCCATCATTAAAAAGGATGAAGTAGCTATAGAGGCACTGATTCAGAAATATCTCCAAAGATTTATTGGTAGGCAAAAAATCAAATTATAGGCCGATATTTATAAAATGTATTTATGCAAAAATCTGTATATGCATTTGCTTACATCAGTGTTATATATTTATAAAGAGGTCTGAAGGGATACACAGCAAAATGTTAACGTTTGTTAAGGGTGGTCCTTACAACCCATTAGGGCATAACAAAACATGCTTAGAACTTGACTCCAGCCTTGTGGAGTTATGCAAAGTGTAACTAATTCTTAGGCAGACACCACCTATGGCTCTTATTACCCTTCCCTACACTTGAAGGTGGCCATAGAGAATGTATGTGCGGAGCCCTCATCTAGGAGAGGGGTCTCCATAGTTGCACTTCTACTTATATAAATAAGTGAAATTCACCACAGGAATTTGTTTTCGAACAACTATCCTTCATTTCTCATAATAACTTAGAGAATGTCCTTTCATTTTTCAGTGACAGTTACATGGTGGCAGTGAAATCCGTTATTCTACCATCAGTCCCACCTTCTCCACAGTACATCAGAAGTGAAATCATCTGTGCTGGATTTCTCATCCATGCGATCGACAGCGGTTCCTGCACCGTAAGTTTGATGAAACATCTGCACGTTAATTTGCTCCTACAGATACAGAGAAATCTTTTACCCACATTTCCTAGTTAAGTGTAATTCTGTAATGTGTGTCCTCATCAGGAGAATCCTGAGGTCATCCTTTTAGTTCCATTCCAGAACATCCCCAGAAGATCAGGACCATAGCCTCCCCTATACCAACTGGATTCAGATCCCTGCTTGACTCCCTTTTTCGGAGTGCCTGGGTGACTCCGTGGGTTAAGCATCTGCCTTCTGCTCAGGTCATGATCCTAGGGCCCTAGGATGGAGTCCCGCATCAGGCTCCTTGTTCAGCAGAGAGACTGCTTTTCCTTCTCTCTCTGCCTGCCACTCCCACTGCTTGTGCACTATCAAATAAATAAAACCTTAAAAAAAAACAAAACTTTTTTGGAAAAGTCTCAGTCAATAAACAATTAAAATAATGTATTTTCTTTTTGAGACAGGTATCATACTTCAACCAGATTTCTGCTAGCATCTCTCCTTACTTTGCTGGAAATCTTGGTGGCTGGTCAAAATCCATTGAAGAAACAGCAGCCTCTTGTATACAATTCTTAGAGAATGCTACTGAGGATGGATTGATAGACATATTTTAAACGGTAAACTTTCAATTACCTGTAATTTTATTTCCCACCTTTAATTCCAAGTACACTTAGCCCTGACAACTGACAAGATTTTGGGCCACAAAATAATTTAATTTTGGCGTAAGCAAAAGGCAGTAAGGGGTTAAAAAATAAAATTGGTCTCAGGTCAAATACCAGTGATTTGGAATGTATTATTAGAAGAGTTTTAACACCGTTTTAGATCATCTGTGGCTCTCCTCCCTTCTGGGGGCACGGGCAGTGGAAATGGCCTATATGCAATTTTGTATGGACCATATAATGGTACAAATACAGTTTAAAATGATCATAAGCATTTTTACGTTACAGAGATGAAACATGTGTTCTGTTTAAAATTTTATAATATTTTTAAAATCAAAAATGGTAAGTTCGCGAGTTGATTAATAGTGTGGGAATATTCTATATACGGCAGATATCTGTATGTCACAAGCATCTGACAAGATGTATTACATGTTTTAGAGCTTTAAATTAGGAAGACATTAAAACATAATGGAATTCAATCAATTTCAGTAATAGGAACTACTTTACCAGTGTCATTTCACATATATTCAAGGTGGCTGACCAATTTAGTATCTATTGCTATATATACACACAAAAGTACCTGTAAAATGTGATATCACAGAGAAAGAGGATATTAACTGAGCTTTTCTTTCATAACCATTATATTAGCACTTTATTCCCCAGACTTCAAGATTCATTATTCTGCTCTGTGATTTGTCTTAACTCCTAGGACAAACCAGCACATGTCAAGTTGGCCTCCTCTACAGGACAACATTTAAGAATTGAAGGACTTCTTCATGAGAGTTTAGAGCATTAAGAGGTTAGGTACATCCTGCCATCCGTAGGTCAAATCTCTACCTCTGCTTCCCCTGCCTACCCCTCCCCCAGCCCACCTACTCCCCGAGCCTAGGTCTGGTGGTTATTTTTATTCTGTGTCAGCAGGCTTTCATTTACACGAACTTTGGACTGTGCTCCAATTTTATGAATTAACATTGATCTACAGTAAGAAGAGGGGATATGCAGGTTTAAATGACTATACAGTTCAGAAGTAGATTTTTGAGAATATTTTTAGATTTTAAATAAGGTTAAAAAATTAGCAATAAAGGGGTTACATTACACTAAAATTTTGTATGGTAAAATTTCAAACCTCTCCTGTAACTGAGATGCTTCTAACTTCTGCCTATCGGAGGTCTTTGAATTTGTATTTTTTTGAAAATTACTGCAGTAATGACTTGAGGTGTTGGTGAAACATCCAAGGAGGAACTGAAATCAGGGATGTTAGGGCAGATGGATTTAGGACTCAGCCTTGGAAAAGTGAAAGATAAGCTTGTAAGAGGTGGCATTTCCAGAGGATCGGTGGAAGAATGCTAATGACGAAGTCCTACGGGATGCAACAGAATATATTTTTTTAAAGATTTAATTTATTTATTTGACACACAGAGAGAGATAGTGAGAAAGCACAAGCAGGGGTAGTGGCAGGCAGGCAGGGAGAGGGAGAGGGGGAAGCAGGCTCCCTGCTGAGCAAAGAGCCCTATGTGGGGCTGGATCCCAGGACCCTGAGATCATGACCTGAGCTGAAGGTAGATGCTTAACCGACTAAGCCACCCAGGCGCCCCTCAACAGAATATTTTAAAAATGTAATAAAATATTTCGGATATTATTTTTCTGATACACTGATACATCAAATATGTATTGTCCCAAGTCTCCTCACCATCCTAAAGCTGCATTAGAATGCATGTTACCTTGTTTGTCTTCATCACAACCACAATCCCAAGTACCTAAAAGAGTAACAGAAACACAGCAGGAATTGGAGAAAGATGCAGTGCATAAATAAATTTAATGTTTGCCTTCCTCACTTGAGGAAGCTTTTGACTCTCCAGAGTCTTTGGCACCTCGTAGGACAGGTGAAATAAATCTGGGCGTGTTTGGACTAAATGTCTAAGACAGTACTGCTGCCCTCTTCCAGCTGCATGACCTGTGTGATTTCTTTTAAATGGCACTCCTTTCTTTAAGTTCTGGGAGGCTGAGCTATATTCTGTCCTGTTTTCCTCTCATATCAAAAATAAAACAACAGCTCCTATTAAAACTAGAACTGTTGAGGTATGCAGACATTAAAACAGAGAAAAGTGTTTCTTTTCTTATTTGGTAAATATTTTGCTTTTGAAGCATCAGTGACTAATCACAGCTGTTTCCTTTAGTTACAAATGTATCCAATCAGGTAAAATTCCAAGTGAAACACACAATCCACTAGAGTCATTCCATTAAACAGTACAATGGGAGCCCTAAGCCTTGTGAAATATATGTATTAAGTATGCATGTATTCATCAAATCAAAGAAGCTAATGGGTCTCTGATTAGTGTTCTAACTCTATTACGGTGATACTTGCATTCTCACCTGGACGCATCTAAAACATGTGAGCAAAATGCTGTTAAGTGTAATATACAATCTGTTAAGTGACATCATTCTGGCAGAATACCTGAAACTAAATTTCGGCTAGAATTTCTCTCTTGAAAATCAAGAACAAAGAAGAGCTGCTGTTAAGGTATTCTTCTATTTTACCTCAATAATTTGTACTTCTTTATGTCAAAACTAAAATAAATATTAACCAAAATTAATCTTATCTAGACTTCACAAAAGATGGTATTCCCAAAGGGTTTGTACCTGGAGATAAAGAGAGAATGGATAGTACAATCCAGAATCAGGTATTCAGAAAAATAAGTTAATAGCAAATGAATTTTCATTATTTTAAAAATATAGTGGATTTTGTGGCAATTAATAAATTAATAATAATAAGGTGGTATTTTGAACAAAGAAAACAATCTAACTAAAAATTCAATTCCAAATGCCAAGCAGTAAAACTTTATGTAGGGGTGGTTCACATTAATACATAGTTTTTAAGAAAAAGATGATTGTTACAATCAAGCATATAACCACTTAGTTATACCTAAGTTCTGTTAAAAATGTTCTTTTAGAGAATCCAATTCTAACGTCTTCTACTTCTTCAGTGATTTTCTCTAGTTATAAAAACCCTCTTTAATGGCCAGCACTCAGGAAACTATGTGACCATTCCCTGATCATACTGGTATCTCTAACACAGGTCTCCAAGGGAGCCCAGCTCCAATCTGCGAAGTAGGCCCAGTTCAGAATGTTTAACAATGAGGTGGTAACTAATGGCAGTACTAATCATTATCAGAAATTAACAACTTTAGGTATCTTTGTCTTGGGTTTTTGTGGTTTAGGTACATCCAAAATTTCTTCATAGTCGGCGCTCATTCCCTTTGCCAAGCGACCAACCGTGACCATTCGATCTGTCAAGGAATGGAAGTTAGAAAAATGTAAGAAAAATGGTAATCAAGTACATCCCTGTAGTTTGGAACTGGCTTAGCAAAGGAACTAGTTTTGACATGAATAATCACAAGGAGGGAAGACTCCATCACTAAAGGAGAGTGAGCATTCTGTAATTGATTATAACCCTTGATTTCAGAGTACCGCAGGCAATTTCTCATCCCAATTAGGGAAATGCAGCAACTGCTTTGCAATGCACAAATTGATGAGAAAGCTCTTTCATTCTTTCCCAGAGTTCATCATTACAGAGTCAATGAATTCCAAGAATCTGTAAACAGTATGACTTATGAAGCATCGGTTTTAAATGCACAAGATTCCACCTGTGAAATTATACAACATCTGCTCGTCAGTCTTGTCATTCGGGAAATGGCAACCCTCCAGGAGGGAGAATTCAAATTCCACTTCCATCATTTCAGTCCTCCTGCCTACAATGTAGTAAAAACTGTCTTCTTCTAGACAAGACCGTAAACAAGAACTCTGGGTTTTCAAAGGGAAATGTTCAGGTAGGAAGTAAGAATGAGCAGATTTTGTGTAGTACTGTCACTATTTGAGATAAAAAGAAATGTGCTTTTTCCCTAAGAAGTACTACTTTTGCCCTCTTGTCTTTCTTCTACTCAAGGTTATCATCATTCCAATCCAGGTAAACTAATATAATAATAATTTTTACTTCTCTCACATACATATAGTGAACATTTTTGAAGTTTTGATGACCAACGGTAGTATTTCATTAGAAAGAAAATACAACTGGCCTGATGATGTATACCTAACAAAATTTTAGTATTTTTGGCTGTTTTTGCAATCAGCTCTGAATCCTTCAGATATAGATGAAGCAAACCATATGTGAGAATGCTCAATCATAAAAATATTGAGTTACTTTCATATTTTTTATTTCCTCTTAGTGAATCAGTATTTTTCTGTTGGTGACAGAATTGGCTTTATTATTAAATTCATTAGTTGGCAGTAAAGAATGTGTATGAGTAAGATGCTTTGTCAGATGAGGGTCCTCTAGGGCTCAGTGGTCACCTTTTCCCCACCTGACAGTACCAGCCACTAGTGCTCAGTTACAACTGCATCTACTCCTGAGAGAGAAATGACTAAATTGTCATTGCAGCAAGAAACCAGGTTGTCTTAAAATTAGTGGTACCTCAGTATTAACAAAATTCAGCAAAAACACAGAATAACAACCTCGGGCCTTCTAAATAGAGGCCCAGAGATCTCACCTGAATTCTGACTCTCAGGGCAATCTTTCTTAAAATGGTCCACAGAGCCACAGAGTCTGCAGCAACCACCTATTAAAAGAACAAAGTCACTGAAAACCTCTCATACTCACAAGGGACTGTAATGTTTCAAAGCACTTTTCATATCTTATTTGGTCCTCACAGCCTTGTCAGTGCACAGGTAGGTGCCACCATTCCTGTTAATAAGTCTACTCCTTGTCCTTTTGATCCCACAGAGCCCTAAACTGTACTTATCCACTAGTTCTTGCACCTGGCCTTCAGGGGAGAAGAGGGACAGAGAGGAGAGAGATAATGGAAGAAGGTACTTGTGCTCTGGAGTGTCCAAGAGCCACTGCACAGAAGATCGTAACTGTGGTTACATAGGCAAAGATTTGTGAACTGTTGAACCTGTAAGCAAAAGTGGTGTCCAGATGCATTTTTTCGAGGAGAATGTCCATTATTTCTTAACAAATGATCAATGACCCCCCAAAAAATTAGGAGCCATTGCTCATCTCTACAGGTCAGATGGGGATGATCAGTTATAAAAGGAACCAAATTCACTTTTGTTTTAGTACCTTCTATCTGCCAGGCACCCTAACCCTAATAAAAATGCCTGTCTGCCTACTTTAAGCAACATTCCAGGACTGTGAATTACCACACATGTAGTTTCTAAAATTAGTCTTTCCCTTAATGGTCAAGCATTATCATGACATGCTTATATTGTGAAGTGACTTACTCAGAAATATGACGTTATAGGATGTAAACCTGGCTCAATTCTCACTTCTCTGTGATCTCTTTCCTTTGCTGCACTTTTTAAAAAACATCTAATTATTTTGCATAACCATCCAAAGCCATCTTTATCATCAGTCATGTCATCTGACCTGTGTCATAAGACTGAAAGGCACTTGTGGGCCTTTTCCAGGGCCAGCTTCTTTACTATTGTAGATGCCAGAGTGAAATGGGAGAGGGACACTGAACAATCTATTTTAATTTTCAAAGCTCTTCAAGGTGGATACCATAATTCATCAAATCTAAGACACTGAATATAAGCTATATCATTATTTTACAAACCTCCCAGGGGGAAAAAAAACACAACCCTGCCAATTACATGGCACTCACCACGGGTAAGATATATTCTGAGTTCAGAGACATTAAAATGTGAGAAAATGTACATCTTAGAATCAAGGAAATATAGTTTTTCATCTCCATTTAACAGGCAAGGAAACTGAACTGAGAGAAATAACAGAACTCAGCCAAAGTCCCACTAGTGAGTGGTGGTACTAGAGCTATAACCCGTCAGCTTGATTCGAATGCTGTGCCTTTTCACTGGACTTCTCCCATGCGACCCAGGACATGACATACAAGAGGTATCTGGAACCTGATGGCATCAGTTAGCACATAAGCACCTTACTCATAGTAACAGAAAATTTCCTTAAAACTTTGGACATTACAGACTTTGAGGAGCTTAAGATGTTAGTTGAGCTAAATATAAGAGAGTTACATGATCCCACACTAGACGATTACCCAAGGAAAACATTCAGAAACAAAGATTACTATACATATTGAAGAGTGTCTACCAGCCCGTCTATCCAAAATGGTATGCTAGCCTGTGATTAAATCCACAACACTATTTTTTAAAATCTTATATTAGCTTGAGATATACCCCCTTTGCTTCTGTTGTGTTTAAAAGTAGGTATTTATAACATACTCTCACAAATGATGCTGAAACAAGCAAAAAGCTTAAAATACATACTTCAGCTTTTTGTCTTGATTAATAATACATCATATTACACATAAAGTCCAGTACATAGAATAGAGTTTGATAAAAACTGAAATTCTTAAGGTTTTGTTTATTGTCCAAGAATTAATTCAAGAGCTAATTAAGACTCCACGTTAAATCACAACTCTGCATTCTAACTCACCTTTTCTGACATATAAGGGTAACAGTACTCACCATCAGCATAGAGTCCTTTGGGATTATCAGGACAAGATCTGGATAGATGCCCCATTTCCCCACAAACAAAACATTTTGCAAAAGGAAATTCACCTGTAAGAATCAACATTTTCTGTTAAGTTGGCTAAGTACAGAACAAATCATACAATTATTTTAAATAATCTGAAAAAAAACCCTTATTTTTTATTCAACTTAAAATTTTATCTCAATTTCAAAATAATAAGTGGCATGCTCATGACAAATTCTGTCCCCAAAGATCCCACTTCTGACATTTACCACATTAAAAATCAATACAAAGAAAACATACCAAGAGCTGGGTCTACTTTGGCTTTGCACTTGGTTATTTCATGCTCTGTGGACCCACACTGATAACATATTCCAGTTCCCATATCTTGATTCTCAAGGGCAGCTGGGCAATCTGCAATCCCATGACCAGGTTTTCTACAATGGAAACATACCTGGGAAAACAAAATGTGAGTTTCCGCATTACAAAACTACACTGGCTTTATTAATTCTTGAATTCAAAAATATCTTTAAAATGTCTTTCATTTGTTATCTAGCTCTTTTTAAAAAAATCTCAATGTTTTATCTGTAGAAAAAAGTTGTTCCATACATTCCTAAACAATAAACGTCATTTCTAGAAGAGGGTCTCAGTACTTTTGAAAACTGTCAATCCATAAATCCATCAATCTTAGACACAAAGTTAAAAATGGTTTCATAGAAACTACTTAAATGAATTAAGCAAATATGGACTATTAATTTCATTAAGGGGATGTCTCTTCTAGAAAAAATGAGTTTTCTGTGAAAAATAGAAAATGACCATAAAAATTATCAGGCATAATTCATACTAGTACTTACAAAGTTCATAAAATTGAATACGTTTGAGTCAAATGATGCCATTTAAATTATGATTCAAATTAAATTTCATACCAAAAAATGTATCTTATAGTTTTCATAACTTTAATACATATTCTTTAATACTCAGAAGTAGGTGTTTCATTTTTAGAGTATGTACACAATACATTTTTTAAAGATATTTACTTATTTATTTGACAGAAAGAGAAAGAGACAGCGAGAGCAGGAACACAAGTAGGGGGAGTGGGAGAGAGAGATGCAGGCTTCCCACTGAGCAGGGAGCCCAGTGTGGGGCTCGATCCCAGGACCCTGAGATCATGACCTGAGCTGAAGGCAGACACTTAATGACAGCCACGCAGGCGCCCCTACACAATACATTTTAAAAGAATAATTCTAAGATGAATTATCTGGCTCCCACATAACACTAAATAGTCGCTTTACATACTACCTACTGACATGGAGAATAGTTTTTGCTGTGATGAATAAGAACAGTAGTCATAATCAAATATGGTAGGTACTCAAAGATATGTAAGCTATTTTATATAAACTGAAAAAAGGTGTATATATATATATATATATATATATATATATATATATATCTTTCTTTCTTTCTTTCTTTCTTGGACAACAAATAGTTTTTCAAAATTTTTTTTGAAAAAAGGGGCGCCTGGGTGGCTCAGTCACTTAAATGGCTGCCTTTGGCTCAGGTCATGATCCCGGGGGTCTGGGCTCCTGGGCTCCCCCTCAGTGATCCCGCATTGGGCTCCCCGCTCAGTGGGGAGCCTGCTTCTTCCTCTCTCTCTGCCTGCCACTCTGCCTACTCATGCTCTCTCTCCTTCTTTTGTCAAATAAATAAATAAAATCTTGAAAAAAATGTTTTTTAAAACAATTTTTTTTTCAAAATAAGCACAGGATTTTTAAAAAGCAAATTAAACAGGCAGAATAAAACATATATTGCAACTCTGTCCTCATTTTTTCCATTTCATAACATACTGGAAAAGAATGAGCCCCTTTAAATCTTCACTAACTTTTACATTTAGAATGAGGTGGTCCAAACAAAGAAAATGCAGTTTTATACAAGTTCAGGAAAAGCTAATGGCTAAAAACTAGATCATCATAAGAAGACGACCGGAAGTCCTGGTGAAGTCAACATGGTCTCTAGTAACATGACAGTTCACTGATTAGGTTTTTACCCTTTTTTTTTTTTTTTAAGATTTTATTTATTTATTTGAGAGAGACAGAGAGCACAAGGTGGGGTTGGTGCAGAGGGAGAGGGGCAAACAGACTCTCTGCTGAGCATGGCATCCTACACGGAGCTAGAAGCAGGGCTCCATTCCAGGACCCTGTGATCATGACCTGAGTGGGTCAGATGCTTAACCAGCTGAGCCACCCAGGCACCCCAGGTTTTCACCTTTAAAACCCAATTGTCACCAAATGCAAATTTCTTGAATGATCCTAAATTTAATGTAGATGGGACTATCGACAGTGAACATCATAAATTATCTTAATTTCTAGCAATTAAGAACTGATGCTCAGACTGAGCAAACTACATACTTTTAAAATATATGCTTTAATAGAAAGCATTTATTTTTTCTTGAAAACCAGTGTCTTTCTTAATTACAAATATAAAACTTCTCTTAAAAGGTCACAATATAAATGTTTCAAATACTATGCAATTCATCATATTGCCTATGTCAATGAAATTATCTTTAAGTTAATTACCTTTAAGTTAAATTAACTTGATAAAAATTTTTTCAGATTTTATTTATTTACTTTAGAGAGAGAGAACACACGTGAACAGGGGGAGAAACAGAGGGAGAGGGACAGACTCCTCAGTGAGTGTAGAGCCTGACATAGGGCTTGATCTCATGACCTGAGCCCAAATCAGGTCAGATGCTTAACCAACTGAGCCACCCAGGCATCCCAATAAAAATATTTTTAAATAATGGTACAATTTAAATAAAGCTATCCTGATCCAAATAAAAATGATTACATTTTCTATCCATATTTATCCATAAGGAATGTTTGATTAGCATCATCTCTAAATAATTATCTGCAACTATGTATAAAACTAATCCTGCAAATAAAAATGAAGGGGTAAATTGATAACAAATACTGATTTTTATGTAGTAACTTACTGGAAGACTTGGAAAATTCACTCAGAGAAGGGAAAGAATTATATGAAGTATTTCATTTCCTACGTCTGACAGTTTAAAAATCCAGGGGCGGGCAAAAGAAATCAACGTGCAGCCCCCAACATTCCTCTGAGTAGTATGGAGAAGGGATGGAGGAATGACTAGGAACAAACTCAAGGGATCTTAACTCTATTACTCTGCTCTGTTACTAACTAGTGTGATTCTTATTAGAGCTCATTCCTGTGCCTCAGTTTTTCATGCATAAAGACAAAAAACATCCTTTCTAAGAAAAGGGAACCACACATATTTAACCCTCCACCTTACTTTTTTTTTTTTTTTTTAATGCCTGTTTGAAAAGAAGCTACTGGAAGGCAGGAATAAGAACATAGGTTTTGAAGTCAGACAAGCTCTGGGTTTGAATTTCATCTCCACTACTATACTAGCTAAGTGGCCATCAGCACTTTTTTTTTTTTTTTAAGATTTTATTTATTTATTTGACAGAGAGAGAGAGATCACAAGCAGGCAGAAAGAGACCAAGGGAGGCAGGCTCCCTGCTGAGCAGAGAGCCCGATGCGGGGCTCGATCCCAGGACCCTGGGATCATGACCTGAGCCGAAGGCAGAGGCTTTAACCCACTGAGCCACCCAGGTGCCCCCCCCCGTCAGCACTTTTTTACACCTGCCTATATATCAGTGTTTTCTCCACATATGAGACTAATGCTACTATCTTTATAGCGTTGTTGTGATAATTAATCACATCAAGTGCCCAGCATACAGGAAGTGCTAAAAAAAAGTCCTAATGTTATTACTAGCCCTCAAAAAGATGCTTTATAAATCTAGTATGTAAGAGCATCAGATTCTGTTAGAATATACATGTGTGAGTATATGAATAATAGTTCTGACCTATATAAAATAATATTTCA
The DNA here is from genome assembly GCF_963455335.1 of Martes martes. Classification (NCBI taxonomy): domain Eukaryota; kingdom Metazoa; phylum Chordata; class Mammalia; order Carnivora; family Mustelidae; genus Martes; species Martes martes. Next base: position 60,593,485 of record NC_137892.1, read on the forward strand.
GTTAAAGTAATGATCTTACCATTGCATTTTTCTTTGCTGCTTGTCTTTTTAGTCTTCTTCCTTCCCGTCGACTATCCTTCTTTAAAGCAACTGCAATTTCTTCCCTTACCTCCTCACTGTCTGTTGTTATCATCTCTCCATTATGAACTATCTGTGAGTTTTGTCTTAGGTACTCCATGAATCCATTTACATCTTCATTTAAGTACTCCTTTTTCTTTTTGTTCTTTTTGTGTTTTGCTTGGGGAGCATCATTTTTAACGGAGAGCCTTTTGGCTTCAAGTTGTTTACTCTTTGGTAGATTTTGGCTTTCTCCCTCAAAGGACCCCTTCTTCATGTCCTCCCATGATGTTGCAGCCAAAGGTCTCTTGTTATGAGTGGTAGTAACTCGGGCCCACCTGGTCATGATTTCATCAGCGGTACTTTATCAAGCTTTAAGACAAGCATGGATGTTAGTAATCATTAAAAAAAAAAAACAAAAAACACTAAAGATCCACACTGTATCACATTATGCCCATAAGTTAAAGCCTTAATTATTTAAACACTTCATTTAGATATTTGTATATTTAATTTTATAATATGCGGCACAGATAGGCCTATAAAATAAATCGACCCTTACCAAAAGAGCTACCACACCAGTAAAACAAACAAAAAACCCAACATGTATATAAATGCTTAAAATTGTAAAACATTTGATGAAGTAACCAAGTTACTTTGTAAAATCTGAATCACAAAGTAATACAGTGAATGAAGTTACTTTTCCCCCAATTCTGCAGTTTTCCTGGCTGTTACCTATCTGTAAGTCCCAAGGCTACTTTCATCCCACCTGCTCGCTGAGTCAGTTCAGTGCAAACAATCTGCACAGCAAATTAAGTACACAGAAATCCTGTCTTTGGCGAGAAGTTTGTCATTACAACCCTTCCCCGCAGATTGATACGTAACATATACAAAAGGGTTTGTTTATGGTCACGTGAGGATGCTGGGTCTTCTAATTAATCAGACTATAAACCACTTCGAGCCCAGTGATTTCCAATCATTTTCAATTATTGAGCCGCGCCCCTCTGGGGGCGGCATGCCGTGTACCAAACAGGGTTAAAACCTCAAGTCTCGTGGTTAGAAACCTCCCGGAAACACACGCTGAAGGGCGGAGCCAACGCGTCAGTGGGACGCTACACACTTCTACACCCCGCGCGCACACTGCTCACAGCAGATCCTGCGACTGCCACGGTAGAGACTGGAGCTGTCCAAGAGGTGCATTATCCTTCCTATGAGGACAAGGAAAGGGGGAAGCTCTGAGTATCAAGATGTGGTTGGGGGAGCCACTGGACACCGGGTCCCGGTAGGGCTGGATGCGCCAGCCCAGGCGGCTAGCACCCGACCGCTGAGAGCCGTCCCCGCGACGGCGCCCTCGGCGGGCCTCGGATCCCGGCACTCCAGCCCCATCTGCCGTTGAGAGCTGTTGGGGGCCCAGCAGTCAGTCTCTGCGCCTTCCCGCCAGGTCCCTGGGAACGAACGGGAGAAATACACTGCACCTGCCGGCGGGGGGGTTCCCAGGGTTCTATCTCGCTCAGCCGCGCGCAACTACTTACCGCGTACGAATCCTCCAGAGCAGCTGAGTTAGCCAGCCAGAGAAGCCCGCCCCCGGCGACTGAGTCGGCACTCGGGACCGGAAATGCGTCCCCGAGAGTGCGTCACTTCCGGCAGGCTAAGGTGGGGCGGGGCACGTGTGCTAGTTAGAGTTGCTCTTTGGGCGGGTGTGTGCGGCTGAGTAAAAATTTATGGAGCGCCTAGTTTTTGAGGGGTGCAGCGCTGCACAACGGGGACACAAAAATGAAGAGTGCTTAATCCGTGCTGTCCGGAACCCACAGCTCAGTAGAAGAGCTGCACGGCAGCATGGGGGTGTGGGAAAGACTGGAGAAGGTGACCTTTGAACTGTACTTTTAAAATCATTTGGGGGTGGGAATGAGTTAAGGGCTTTCCACGTAGATGTAAGGTAAAAGTCTTAGCGCAGTAGTAGTGGGTCATTCTAGAAATTAAAAAAAAAAAGACATTTAGGGCCCAATTGAGTGGAGAGTGGTACCTCGTGATCCTCCTGCCTAATACTAGTTAAGCCTTCAACTGAAATAATTATACTTTGTGGTCAAAGAAGTTCTCTTTTTAAGAGGAAAACCCTAGTTTCTTAATTTATTATCTCAAATCTTTTTCAAACAGCTACCCCCACCAGTTGTACTTAGTGGGGACAATGGCATTGTCACATCACTTAGTTCACCAAGTTCGCTACTTCCATACCTATCATCATGGTCGATCCATCTTGCCCTTTAACTGTCTTTCCACTTAATCTCCACTGCTACCTCCCTCGTCCCAGGTTTCATCCCATCTCACCCGGATTACTGGCAGCTGGTCTGGGCATCTACTTTTTACGCCACTCCCTCACCCATTTCCATTTCTTAGCAAAGTGAATTTTTGGAAGTGTAAATCAGGGGTGCCTGGGTAGGTGCCATTGTTAAGTGCCAACTCTTGGTTTCTGCTCAGGTCAAGATCTCAGAGTCCTGGGATCCAGTCCTGAGCCCTGTCTGCCTCTCTGCCCCTTCAGCTCGTGCTCTCTCTTTCCCTCACTCTCTCAGGTCAATAAGTAAATCTTTAAAAAAAATTTTTTTTTGCTCTTCTGCCTTAATCCCTTCCATAGTTTCCCATTGTTCTTTTTCTTCTCTCTCTCTCTCTCTGTCTCTGTCTCTCTCTCTCTTTTAAGAGATCTTATTTATTTTAGAGAGCTTGGGGGGAGAAACAGAGGGAGAGAGGATCTTTAGCAGGCTCCATGCCCAGCGCAGAACCCCAGGCAGGACTCAGTCTCATGATCCTGAGATCATGGCCTCAGTTGAAATCAAAGAGTCAGACAATTAATGCACTCAGCCACCCAAGTGCCCCTCCCATCGTTTTTAAGATGAACTTCAAACTCCTTAAGTTGGAGTTACTTCACTAGTCTCTCCCTGTACAATCCCCCCTTCTTTGACGAGGGGATTTTCCTCAGTTTCTCATATGCTGTGTGTACCTTGCAATCTTCAGACCTTTACATATGCTGTTGTCTTTGCACAGTACTTTTTCTTCTTTCAGCTAAAGTATTTACCCTTAAAGTCTTTTTACATTTTATTTTTAAGTAAGCTTTCCTATTCTGCTCCCCTGCCACCCAAATTAGACCAATCCCCTCTTGTACACTCATGGCGGTCTTTACTTAAAACACTTTCAAATTAGTAATTACATAATAATTGTATAATAAGTTGTTTATTGTATTCCCATTGCCTGGTATACATAGTTGGTACTCAGTATGTTTTTGTTAGACAAAGAATAAGTATGCTGCAATGCTTGTTAAAGCAAACTAGGAAGTGGCCTGATTTTCTTTAGGAGTTAAGATTAAAGTCAATGCTGTAGAAATAATGGAATTTGGTATGGTGAATATCGCAAATATTCTAGGTCTTATGGTGGGGGGGAGTTGTAAAGGATAAAATATTCCTCCAGTTCTTGAAGAGAGGGAGCTTCCTAGTTGTATGATTATCCACTTCACACTATGTTCTCAACCAGCTGGCTTCAGGTTCTAAGCAAAGTAGGGACATTTCATAAAGAGGTTTTCTTTTGTAGAAGCCAGGTACTTGTACCTAATGGAAACCACTAGAGGGTGCATTCAACTAAAACTTGCCTTTTTAGTATTGTGTTGAATTTTAAACTGTACAAAGTTGTTCATTTCCTGGTAGTGAAGGAACATAATCTCAAATTGTTGTTGTGGAAGTATATCAAGTGAACATTAGTAATTGAGTAAATAAGTAATGGAAGTCCTTTGGGATTCAGAAGAAATATCACTACTAATAACAGCTAACTTTCACTGAACATTTTATAGGTACCTAGCACTGTGTGCTGAATGTTCTTCATAATTGTTTACTTCACTCTTCGCTTCATCCTGAGAGGTAGGTACTATATTTTGTCCATTTTACAATGAGGAAACAAGCTCAGAAAGCTGAAGTAACTTACGCAAGTTCACACATCTAGTAAGAGGTAGAGTTATGATTTGAATGAAGATATTGATTCAAAGGTGTGGGCTCTGCTACATTGAAATACTGTAGGAGATTGTTTGCCTGTTTGTACCTTCTTTGAAACGAAGACTTTATTTTCTTAGAATGTACTCACTTTTACAGTTGATGGATTATCTTTTTATTAAATTTGAGCCATTCATATATTATTGAAATACTACAGGTATGCTATTTTCATAACAGTATTATCCACAGGGTAAAATTTTTTTTTTTTTTTTTTTGAGAGAACATGCACATGCAAGAGGGATAGGGGGACGGGGACAGGGACAGGGATGGGGATGGGCATGGGCAGAGGGAGAAGGAGAATCTCAAGCAGATGCCACGCTCAGCCCAAAGCCCAATGTAGCTCTCAATCTTACAACCCTGAGATCATGACCTGAGCCGAAATTGAGTGTCCGATACTTAACCATCTGACCAGCCCAGGTGCCCCTCCACAGGGTGAATTTTAAGTGAGGAGCTTAAGTTTCGGTTATGAAGGACCAGAGTACCTCATTTTTAGAAAATTGTCAAGTGTATTATACATCAAAAAAGGATAAAAAATATACAAAGTAATTATAAAACACATTCATGTAAACACTACCCAGTTTAAGAAACTGCCTCTTGCCAGATATAGATTTAAATTATATTACTGTAGTTTTTTACCCAGGCAATACATTTTTATGTTTCCAACAAAATAGTTATGATAGAAGATTTCTGTAAACTGTCTCTCATCCTGATAATTAGAAATTTTGAGCAAAATAGAAAAAACAACTATGTGAGGACTCTGAAGAGTAAGTAAATGCAGACCCTTGTGGAGGGGAGTCAAAATCCATAGAAGCAGCCAGCACATGGGTGAGTGTGTGTGTGTGTTTTGGCCCTGAGAGTGGGTCATAGTCACAAAATGCATGAGCGGCTAAAACTGTAATAGAAATCCTGCCATCATTTTTCTGGCTGAAAGAACCAGAGTGAAAAAGCATGTAACAGCCACACCTCTAAAGTGAGGGGGAATCCTGGAAGGGAGAGAGGCATAAAAAGGATTCTTCTACTTCTGTATGTGAACCCATGTGCTAACTCCTGACCCCACATGCACAAGACAAACTCAGAGGCTTAAAGAAATGAACTGAGATTTGAATGGACACCTATAAAAAATGAGACAAAGCCTGTAACACAAGTCTAAAAAATTTAATTGCCGGGCGCCTGGGTGGCTCAGTGGGTTAAAGCCTCTGCCTTCGGCTCAGGTCATGATCTCAGGGTCCTGGGATCGAGCCCCGCATCGGGCTCTCTGCTCAGCAGTGAGCCTGCTTCCTCCTCTCTTCTCTCTGCCTGCCTCTGGGCCTACTTGTGATATCTGTCAAATAAATAAATAAAATCTTTAAAAAAATTTTTTTTCAAAAAAGTTAATTGCCTACTAAAAAATTTTTTTTTTCTGTAAGGATTAGAATTGAGAGTATATACAAAATAACCTCCACAATGCCCAGGATAAAAACCAAAATGTAAACTTACACTGGTTCAGTGGTACTTTGAATTCTGGTCTTCCATAATTTGCCTGCTGCTTTTTATTTTTCAAGTTCTCCAATAGCTGATCTATGTGTTATGTTTTATTGATACATTCAGTGGGAGACACAGGGTGGAGTGTGCTCATTCCTACTTACCTGAAATTGGAAACACTCCCATTAGAATTTTGAATCTTCACTCTTGTCTAGATTGTCTCAAGTTAAGAGGTGATTGCCTAGACTAGCTAGAGTGACCACGAGGTGCTGCAGGACTAGGAGTGTCCAAGGCCCAGCCTCAGGGAGCTGGCCCACTAGCTGAGTCTTACATTAAGGTGAGCAGATTCAAAACAAGCTCTTTAATTGTAGAGTATTTGTTATGGAGGATAGCAAATCTAGAAAGGTTAGCTGGGACCAGATTTTGCCAATTGATGTGTTTTTTAATTTTTTTTTAAATTTTTATTTTTTCAATGTTCCAAGATTCATTGTTTATGCACCACACCCAGTGCTCCATGCAATACGTGCCCTCCTTAATACCCACCACCAGGCTCACCCAACCCCTCAACCGCCTCCCTTCCAAAACCCTCAGTTTGTTTCTCGGAGTCCAGTCTCTCATGGTTCGTCTCCCCCTCCAATTTCCCCCATCACCCTTCTCAACTTCTTCCTCCGTGTTACTCCTTATGCTCCACAAGTAAATGAGACCATATGATACTTGACTCTCTCAGCTTGACTTAATTTCACTCAGCATAATCTCCTCCAGCCCTGTCCATGTTGTCACAAAAGTTGGGTATTCATCCTTTCTAATGGAGGCGTATATATGTATATGTATATATGGACCATATCTTCTTTATCCATTCGTCCATTGGAGGGCATCTTGGCTCTTTCCACATTTTGGTTACTGTGGCCATTGCTGCTATGAACATTGGGGTACGGATGGCCCTTCTTTTCACTACATCTGTATCTTTGGGGTAAATACCCAGTAGTGCAATTACAGGGCCATAGGGCAGCTCTATTTTTAATTTTTTGAGGAATCTCCACACTTTTCCAAAGTGGCTGTACCAACTTGCTTTCCACCAACAGTGTAAGAGGGCTCCCCTTTCTCCACATCCTCTCCAACACTTGTTGTTTACTGTCTTGTTAATTTTGGCCATTCTGACGGGTGTAAGGTGATATTTCAATGTGGTTTTAATTTGAATCTCCCTGATTGCTAATGATGATGAAAATTTATTCATGTGTCTTTTAGCCATTTGTATGTCTTCTCTGGAGAAGTGTCTGTTCATGTCTTCTGCCCATTTTTTGACATGTTTATCTGATTTTTGGGCATTGAGTTTGAGAAGTTCTTTATAGATCTTGGATACCAGCCCTTTGTCTATAGTGTTATTCATGAATATCTTCTCCCATTCCGTGGGTTGCCTCTTTGTTTTCTTGACTGTTTCCTCTGCTATGCAGAAGCTTATGATCTTCATGAAGTCCCAAAAGTTCATTTTCACTTTTGTTTCCTTTGCCTTTGGAGACATGTCTTGAAAGAAGTTGGCCAATGTCGAAGAGGTTACTGCCTATGTTCTCCTCTAGGATTTTGATAGATTCCTGCCTAACATTGAGGTCTAAAGTTTTTTAATCCATGAGAGTTGTGAGGCTGCACATGAGAATTTCCAATTATATGTAGATCTATAGAAGTACATACCTTTTAAAAATCTTACATTCTTGTTTTCCAGGTCAGTAAACTAAATGTCAGAGAACTTAAGTGATTGCCACACTACTAGTGACAGCTTTATTACCTGACATGCACATGAAGATGGCCCTGTGTTTTTATTTCATTTGCCACGCTGGTTTTCTCAGTAACAAAGTTACAAGGAGTACTGCTTTATTTCAGAAGTGAAACAAAAAACTATCTGAAGTGTTTAACAGGAGAAACCCATTAGTGGCAGCTGCTTGAGGTTGCTAAATAATAGGGAATGGGAATACTATGACATTTGTATTCTCCCCTGAAAAAGCTTAAATCTTTTTCATAGTCTTTGTTTAAATATGAGTAAGAATAGCATTGTGAATATTAATCACAGAAGTGATGTGGCGCTCTGACTCTAATCTAACCCTCTTCTGTTGTATCTCTCAAGTTCGAGTTCCTAATCATGCTTTTTAGTGGCAGCGTCAAGTGCTTCAAATGAATACTTAAACCTAAATTACATATAAGTGGTAAGATTTCCAAGCTCTCTTGTCTGAAAAGGAGTACTTACTTCTTCTTCTCCTCTTATGTCTGAGGAAATGCTACCTGATTTGGGCCCCGGATGGTCCCTTCAAAGGGAGCAGTGGGAGGTCTGTAGTTATAGATGGAATTCTGTAAAATGGGGCAGGTGAGGAAAAACCATTTTTTGATATCTTCTGTATGCCAGTACCTTCTTAAATGCTAGATATATAAAAATGACAGAGTCCTTGCCTGTCAACAACCGACTACCTGTGAGGGTAAGATATGCAGACTGGTAAACCACTGGGAAAGAAGTAAGTGAAGGAATTACATTGGTAGTAAAGATTACAGATAAATTCATTCTTCCCGGGAAATTTTAGAAAACTTCACAATAGATTGTGTTGCAGAGAACTGGAGAGGGGAATGAGGGAGGTGATGGGGAGGCATTGATAGAAAAAGAAATAATCAATGTAATCATGATCTCTAGTAAACTGAAATGCCTTGTGTAAATGAGGTGTGTGCACAGAAGGAAAGAAGGAGAAGAACTTAAGGTAATACTTCATAAAGGATGAAAGTGAACAGAACCAAGTGACCAAAATATATAGTACAGATTTAGTAACTACCATAAGAAATCTACCTATGATTCTCTGGGTAAAAAATAATAAACGACTTAGGATGAACTAATTTAAGAGAATCACAAAACTAGCCCTCCAAAAGGTTTGGTATAGAAAAATAAATGGGATGAGTACTGGGTGTTATGTGCAACTGATAAATTGAACACTGCCTCTGAAACTAAATATACCTTTTGTTTGATAATGGAATTTGAATAATAAAAGAACTGGTTATGGGAAGAGAGGTCCCACAAATATTTTAGAAAATATTTATGGACCAGGAAAAGGTATAAAGTGATATTATATATATTCTGGAAGATGTGAACCTAGGGTGGTGAGCTCCAAGAAGACGAATTTGGGCCCAGAATTTCCCCCCAGAAAAAACACTTAGGCCTGTAATACCCCACGGAATAAATGGAATTTATTGGAATTGTGTGCATCTGTGCCCAAGGCAGCTCAATATGGAAATCACTAGCAAGCTTTCAAATAGCACATTAGTTGCATTGAGTATATGTTGCTTTTAGATACCTATACAATGTGTTTTGTAGCAGGAGAACAAACCAGATAGTGGAACTTCTTTTAAACCAGATTGTACACTCTTCAGTCTGCAGGTGTTGCTACTTTTCCTGTATTGGGTCTTTGTTTTAAAAACATATTGAGGATGATGGTGATGGTTATAGAGCACTGTAAGTGTGCTTATTACCACTTTATACTTAAAATGGTAAATTTTATGCATGTTTTACTATAATTTAAAAAAGAAAAGCTGATATTTAACCTTTAACAGTAGTACTTTCATCTTGCTTCTCTTGAAGCTCATTTTTACATCTTTTACTGTTTAAGGAGCTGTTCTTAAATTTAAGAATCAAGTTGTTATTTGCATATAATTTCCCTTTCTTATAAAAAAAAAATCAGTTACCATTTTGAATTTAGAAGGTGCTCCTTGTGAAGAACAAAGCATTTTTAAAAACCCACTATGTATTAAGCATTTTGTGCTCTAAAGCTTCCCAAATAGTTATGAATGGTAGTACTCATTCCATACTAGTACTCATGAACAGTAATAGTCATTTACAATTGGGAAAAAGTAAGATATGGAGAGCATAACTAACATTAAATCTGCCAAAACTGGATCCAGGATTTAAAATGTCTGGTCGTTTTCCTGTACTCGGAGATATGCCATGTCCCCTCCTGTGGTTGCCTAATAATTCATTCTGTTATTTTTCAGGTTCATACTAAAATACACGTTGATACCTGGAAAATACTCATTTGCCCTTTCCAGTTAATATTCTTCTGAATCTCCTACTGCCTTCCTGTTTGGAGGTGGTTGGACTCCCTTCCCCATCCCTCACCAACCCCCCACACATACTCATGATGAATATATTTCTAGAAAAGGTGAAAAATAGGAGCCTTACTGGCTTGAAAGTTCCTAGTAGCTTAAAAGAGGAAAAAAAAAAATCTCATCAGTATAATGAGAATGTGGGATCTGAGGGAGAACAATTGTTTAGTGTCTGTTAGCCGCCCCCCTCCCCACACACAGGATGGCAAAAGACAAATTGATCCATCTTAAATAAGCTAAAGCATTAGACCATTAAGTGAATGTTGAAGAACTGTGCCAGGGAGTGTGTTGAATATAATTTGTTACTTAAAACCTTTAGTAAACTTTTTACCTGTTTTACAGGAGAGGTGATAGCACTGTCAACTAAATTGTTGTCAAATGAGTAAAGTGCATAAAAGACTTTAAAACCAACCCTCTCTTACTCATTAAAGTCTTCTAGTGCTTCATTAATTCTAATGGTATAATGTGGTTCTGATTGAAGTGCACTGGAATGTAGTCAGTGCCTCATCAGCACTGATGAGTTCTCAGTAATTCAAGCCACGATGGCAAATCACATGTCTGTGTACCTTGACTCCATGCGTGTTTGTCCATGTCTTCAGCACGGCTTTTACATCCCAGAACCCACTGTCTTCTTTCTGACCTCACGTATATTGTGCAAAAGAGATTGCTATTTTCAGAGCTGCTTTTATGCAAGTTCTGTGCAAACAGATTTTGTAGAGATGCCAAAATAGAACCTATCTTCCCCCATCTTCAGATTCAGTATACAGAGCGCCTATGTAAGTCAAAAGCATTTTTGAAAAGTAAGGAGTCTGGTGTATATGTTAAAAAGTAAATGACAGGCTCAGTTAACTGTATTTCCACTGTAGCCCTAAGATTCATAGAACTAATTAAAAATTTTAATTCAGATATAATTAGCATACAGTTTCAGGTGTCTAATATAATGATTGAGTGAGTCTATCCATTACTGAGTGCTCCTCATAAGTGTACTCTTAATCCTTTTAACATATTTCACCCATTTCCCTTCCCACCCCACCTACCTCCCCTCTGGCTACTACCGCTTCTCTATATCAAGTGTCTGTTTCTTTCTTCTTTTTCCCCCCTTTTTCTTGAATTCCACTTAGGAGTGAAAACATGTGGTATTTGTCTTCCTCTTGCTGAGTGATTTCCCTTAGCATTATACCCTCTAGATCCATCCATGTTGCAAATGACAAGATCTCATTCTTTTTTATGGCTGAGTAATGTTCCATTGTATATAGCTACCACATTCTCTTAAATTCTGCTTTTACAGTTCCATAATTACATCTCTCAAACTGATTTACTCATTGTCAAGTATAATTTATTCTTACAGAAAGAATAGATAATTATGGTACACCTCCTTAATCTTTGAGGTATTTTTTATCTGGTGTGGGTATTTTCACAGCACTGGGATAAGTGACTCAGTGAACATATGGGCCTAAAGCAAGATACAAAACCGTCTAACCCCGTCCCTACTGTAGAACAAAACAATAGCATTTAGACATTCGTAGCAATTGGGTAGGGCTTTCTTTGATGATATGACACATCAGATGTGACCTCCCCCTTTTCTAGGTTCCATGATAACCATTTGCCTTCTCTTCATACAGGTTCTTTGCAGAAAAGATAAAATATAGTTAATTTGGCTTTCTTTTCTGAATCATTTGATTGTAGACTTGGCAGTTCTTCGTTTGGTCTTCCAGAGGACTGATCTTCATTATGTGCAGATTTTTCTAGTTTAATTCTCAGATGGCAATTGTAGCTTTTTTTTTCGAGGGTTTTGAGGATCCCTCATATATGCTCTGTTTCTCAACAGAAGTGTAAGTATGGGTCTCTACATATATAAGAAAAATAAATGCGGTTGGTTGTTGAACAGCATGGGTTTGGACTGCATGGATCCACGTATATGTGGATTTTTTCTATACAGTACTGTAAATGTATTTTCCTTAATGATTTTCTTGACTTTTTTCTAGCTTACTTTATTGTAAAACACAGTATTATAATACATATAACATACAAATACGTGTTAACCGACTATGCTATCAGTAAAGCTTCTGATTAATAGTATACTATCAGTTAAGTTTTGGGGGATCAAAAGTTATATATGGATTTTTGTGCGGGAGATCAGCACCCCAGCCCCCACATTGTGCAAGGATTTACTGTATTTTTAATATTGAGAGATGGTGAGTATTTGATTTCTCCCTTAAATTTTTTAAAGATTTTATTGAGAGAGAAAGAGAAAGTGAGAGAGAGAGAGCACAAATTGAGGGGAGGGGTAAAGAGAGAAGCAGACTCCCCACTGAGCAGGGGCCTGTTGCGGGGCTCGATCCCTGGGCCCAGGGATTATGACTGGAGCCGAATGCAGACACTCAGCCAACTGAGCCACCCATTTCTACCTTGATTATTGAATTAAATACAATAGATATTCCATTATTTATACCGGTGTTTTCCTCCATTAAAATTAATAGCTATATAGCTCCTCACATTAAAAATTAGGCTTTATTCCATTTAAAATTTTTAAAAAGTTGTTATGAAATACTTTTTTTTTTTTAAGTTTTTATTTATTTATCAGAGCAAGAGCATGCACACAACGGGGGAAGCAACAGGCAGGGGGAGAAGGAGGCTCCCTGCAGAGCAGAGAGCCTGATACAGGACTCACGGGACTCGATCCCAGGACACTGGGATCATGACCTGAGCCAAAGGCAGATGCTTAACTGACTGAGCCACCCAGGCGCCCCTGTCAGGAAATACTTTTGACATACAGAAAGGAATAAGATTTTGTGTGGGGACGAACAGGTGAGAAGGGGAATCATCATTGTAAAAGGGATAATCTATCCTGACAGCAGAAGGAGGTGTAGAGCTGCTTTTTTCACAATGGGATGGGAAGAAATAGGTGTAGAACCCAGATGATCCACTTGGACACCTCCTGGTACTCCCTTGTATTATTGTAACGAGGTAAAAACAGCCCTAACCCAAGAAGGTTGTAATTGCCAAGGCCTTAGGACTAAAGGTTTTGCTCACAGTGGAAGATAAGACACCAAGGTCAGCCAAGGTGGTAGTTGAAAATTAGGGAAATAGAGAAAGGATAATGGAAGAGGCTGAAGAGAAATGCCAGTTGGAACAATGGGGGATTTAGTTCATACCACTAACCCGACCACCCCCCCACCCCACCTTTTCTAAATGTTCCTTAGGAAGTGAGATCCATGGAAGCTACAGAAAGCTTCTCCTAGAAGTCCGTATGGTGCAAAGAGTAGATGGTTGTAGCCATGCAAATTTATCACTGAGATCTCCCCTTGCAGGGGGTGTAGTTGACAACTCCAGGACAACCCCTTTGGATCAACCATAATGTTCCTACTGAATCTAGGCTTCCCATGCTCTGCTTTCAGCTCATGAATGAGCAAAGCCCATTCCTGCCTTAGGACACGCAAGACTTTCCTAAGAGGCATGAAGACCCCCATGGGCGTGCACGAAACTTTCCCGGGCCTGCATTGTAGTCTGGGACTTCCTTTCTTCCCTCTCATTCCAGTATCGTGTTCTGAACAGATCTCCCTTTCTCATATTCCCTCCTGCAAGTAATCATGTTGAATCCTGCCATGGCATCTGCTTCCTGCGGACCCTCATGTAATTGATAGTCTTGTTTCAGGCCCTTGGTTTCTTCCTGACACTTTGTTAACTTGTCCTATGGAATACTGAGAAAGAAATGTTGTAGATTTGTCTGTTTCCTCCTAGATCTGTGAGTTTGGGCTTCATGTATTTTGAAACTTACTAGATGAATACATCTGTAGAATTTTTAAGTTTTCTTAGTGGATTTACATGTACATGATTATAAAATGTCCTCCCTTCATCTTTTTTTTTTTTTTTGCTTAAAAAAGAACCATTTTATGATCCTTTATGATTATTTGGGCTGTATGGGCTCAGCTGAATTTTTTTTTATGTTTTGGAGATTGGTCAGTTTTATCACATGCATCCGTAGTTTTTTGTTGTTATATTCGCTGAGTAGTCTTCCAATTGTTATTAAAATCAACAGTTTTACATCTTCCATTATCTTCAGAATATCAATCTCTCTTGACTTACTATGTTTTTTTAAATTTTAATTTCAGCAGAGTTAATATACAGTGTTATATTCGTTTCAGGTGTATAATATAGTGATTGAACATTTCTTTGTATTACTCAGTGCTCATCAAGAGAAGTGTACTCTTAAGCCACTTTACCTGTTTCATCCATGCCCCCCACCACCTCTCTGGTAACCATCAGTTCTCTATAGTTAAGAGTCTGTTTCTTGGCTTGTTTCTTTTTTCTTTGTTTTCTTTCTTAAATTCCACATATGAGTGAAATCATAAAGTATTTATCTTTCTGTGACTGATTTCACTTAGCATTAGATTATATAGATTCTCTCTAGATCCATCTATATTGTTGCAAATGGCAAGAGTTCATTCTTTTTTATGGCTGAGTAATAGTCCATTGTGTGTGTGTGTAAAAATATGTATATATCTATACCCCCCCCCCATCTTGATCCATTCCGCTATCAGTAGACCCTTGGGCTGCTTCCATAATTTGGCTATTGCATATAAAGCTGCACTAAACATAGGGGTGCACATATCTTTTCAAAATAGTATTTCTTTGTTCTTTGGGTAAATACCCAGTGGTGGAATTACTGGATTGTATGGTTATTCTATTTTTAATTTTTTTTTAAAGATTTTATTTATTTATTTGACAGACAAAGATCACAAGTAGGCAGAGAGGCAGGCAGGCAGAGAGAGAGGAGGAAGCAGGTTCCCTGCTGAGCAGAGAGCCCAATGCAGGGCTCGATCCCAGGACCCTGGGATCATGACGTGAGCCAAAGGCAGAGGCTTAACCCACTGAGCCACCCAGGCGCCCCTATTTTTAATTTTTTGAGGAGACTCCATATTGTTTTCCATAGCAGCTGCACCAGTTTGCATTCCAACCAGTAGTGCAAGAGGGTTCCTTTTTCTCCACATTTGTAACACATTTGTTGTTTCTTGTGTTTGATTTTAGCCATTCTCAGAGGTTGAGGGGCTACGTCACTGTGGTTGACTTGCATTTTCGTGATGATGAGTAATGTTGAGCATCTTTTCACATGTATGTCTTGTTTGGAGAAATGTCTATTCATGTCTTCTGCCTGTTTTTCAGTTGGATTACTTGGGTTTTTTTGTTTTTGTTTTTGTTTGTTGTTTTTTTTTTTGGTGTTGAGTTGTACAAGTTTGTTTTTTTTTTTTTTTTTTCTTTTTAAGACTTTATTTGTACCATGAGAGACTGTGGACTCTGAGAAACAAACTGAGGGTTTTGGAGGGGAGGGTGGTGAGGGGTTGGCTGAGACTGGTGGTGGGTATTAAGGAGGGCATGTATTGCATGTATGGTGTGTAAACAATGAATGCTGGAACACTGAAAAAATTTTAAATAAAAAATTTTTTTAAAAGATTTCATTTGTTTTTTTGAAAGAGAGCACAAGTGGGGATCGGAGAAGGGGAAAAGCAGGTTCTCCGCTGAGCAGGGAGCCCGGTGCAGGGCTTGATTCCAGGACCCCAGGATCATGACCTGAGCTGAAGGCAGATCCCTAACCACCTGAGCCACCCAGGCGCCCTGAGTTGTATAAGTTCTTCATGTATTTTTGGAATTCAAACTTTCATCAGATATATTACTAGCAAGTATCTTCTCTCATTTCATTGACTTGTTTCCTTTGCTCTGTAGAAGCTTTTTATTTTGATGTAGTCCCAGTAGTTTATTTTTGCTTTTGTTTCCCTTGCCTCAAAGGTCAGGCCTAGAAAAATGTTGTTACAGCCAACGTCAGAGAAACTGCCTGTGCTCTCTTCAAGGATTTTTATGCGTTCAGTTCTCACATTTAAATCCTTAATTCATTTTGAGTTTAGTTTTGTGTATGGGGTACGGAAGTGGTCCACTTTCTTTTTCATGCAGTAGTCCAGTTTTCCCAACACCATTTGTTGAGACTTTTTTCCATTGTATATTCTTGCCTCCTTAGTCAAAGAATAATTGGCCTTATAATTAGGTTCATTTCTGGGCTCTCTGTTCTGTTCCATTGATGTATGTGTCTGTTTTATTGCCAATATCATACTGTTTTGATTACTACAGCTTTATAGTTTATCTTGAAATCTGAAATTATAATGCCTGCAATTTTGTTCTTTTTAAGATTGCTTTGTCCATTCAGGTTTTTTATGGTTCCATACAACTTTTAGGATTTAGGATTATTCTAGTTACATGAAAAATGCTGTTGGTATTTTGATAAGGATTGAATTAAATCTGTAGATTGCTTTGGGTAGTGTAGACTTTTTTTTTAAGATTTTATTTATTTATTTGACAGAGATCACAATTAGGCAGAGAGGTAGACAGAGAGAGAGGAGGAAACAGGCTCCCCGCTGAGCAGAGAGCCCGACGAGGGGCTCTATCCTAGGACCCTGGGATCAGGACCCAAGCCGAAGGCAGAGGCTTTAACCCACTGAGCCACCCAGGTGCCCCTAGTGTAGACATTTTAATGATATTTGTTCTTCCAGTTCATGAACACAGAATGTTTTTCCAATTCTTTGTGTCATCCTCAGTTTCTTTCATCTATGTTTTATAGTTTTCAGAATATAGTTCCTTGACCTCCTTGGTTAAGTTTATTCCCAGGTATTTTATAATTGGGGAGGGTAATCGTAAATGAGATTGTTTTCTTAATTTCTCTTTCTATTATTTCATTATTAGTATATAGAAATTCAATGGATTTCTGTATATTGATTTTGGATATTGCAACCTTCCTGAATTCATTTATCAATTCTAGTAGGTATTTTTGTGCAGTATTTAAGGTTTTCTATGCACAGTATCATGTCATCGGCAAGTTGTGACAGTTTTAGTTCTTTGCTTCCAATTTGGATGGTTTTATTTCTTTTCCTTATCTGACTGCTGAGGCTAGGACTTCCAGTACTATGTTGAATAAAAGTGGTGAGAGTGCACATCCTTGTCTTGCTCCTGATCTTAAGGGGAAAAACTCTCAGTTTCTCTTCATTGTGTATGATGTTAGCTGTGGGTTTTTCATGTATGGCCTTTATTACGGAGAGGTGTGTTCCCTCTAAACCTCCTTGACTGACGGTTTTTATCATGTACTTTGTCACATGCTTTTTCTGTGTCTTTTGAAATGATCATATGGTTTTTATCCTTTGTCTTCTTGATGTGATATATCATGTTGATTGACTTGCAAATATCGAACCACTCTTGCATCTCATAAATCCCATTCGTGGTGAATGATTTTTATAACATACTGTTGGGTTCAGTTAGCTACTACTTTGTTTGTTTTTGCATCTATATTCATCAGAGATATGGGTCTGTAGTTCTCTTTTTTTCATAGTGTCTTTATCTGGTTTTGGTATCAGGGTAATGCAGGCCTCATTGAAGGAATTTAGAAGCTTTCCTTTCTCTTCGATTTTTTGAAATACTTTGAGAAGAAAGAAATGCTTTAAATGTTTGGTAGAATTCACCTGCGAAGCCGTCTGGTCCTGGACTTCTGTTTGTTGGGAGTTTTTTGATAACTGATCCAATTTCATTACTGGTAATTGGTCTATTTAAATGTTCTGTTTCTTCCTGATTCCGTTTTGGGAGGTTATAGGTTTCTAGGAATTCATCCATTTCTTCTAAGTTTTCCAACTTGTTGGCATATAATTTTTTATAATACTCTTGTAATACTCTTCTAATCCTTTGTATCTTGGTGTTATCATTTCTCATCTTTCATTTCTTTGTTTGAGTCCCTTTTTTTTTTTTTTTAAGAGTCTGGATAGAGGTGTATTATTTCTGTTGATCTTTACAAAGAACCAGCTCCTGGTTTCATTGTTGTATTTTATTTTTTAGATTCTATTTCATTTAGTTTTGCTTCAGTCTTTATTATTTCCTTCCTTCTACTGCTTTTGGGTTTTCTTTGTTCTTCCTTTACAAGCTCCTTTTCTCCTTTATATATAAGTTTAGGTTATTTATTTGAGATTTGTCTTGTTTCTTAAGCTAGGCCTGCATTGCTATATTCTTCCTTCTTAGAATAGCTTTAGGTACTTCCCCCTAATTTTGGATTGTTGTGTTTGCATTTTCATTTGTTTCCATGTACTTTTTGATCTTTTCTTTGATTTCTTGGCTGACCCATTCATTGTTAGGTAGCCTGTGATTTAGCCTGCATGTATTTATATTCTTTCCATATTTTTTCTTGCTGTTCATTGCTAGTTTCATAGCTTTGTGGTCAGAAAAGGTGCATGATATGATTTCAGTCTGTGAATTTGTTTAGACTTGTTTTGTGACCTAATAAGTGATCTATTCTGGAGAATGTTCCATGTGCACTTGAAAAGAATGTGTATTCTGGTTTTTTAGGATGGAATGTTCTGAATATATCTGTTACATCCATCTGGTCCAACGTGCCAATCGAAGCTACTGTTCCTTGTTGATTTTCTGTTTGGATAATCTATCCATTGATGTAAGTGCATGTTTAAGTCCTCTACTATTATTGTATTACTATCGATTACTTCCTTTTTGCTTGTTATTAGCCGCTTTATGTATGTGCATGCTCCCACATTGGGTGCATAAATATTTACAATTGTTAGGTCTTCTTATTGGATTATTTCCTTTTTTTATTACATAGTGTCCTTCTTTGTCACTTTTTATAGTCTTTTTAAAATTTTTTCCAGTTTTATTGAGATATGACTGACATATAACATTGTGTAAGTTTAAGGTGTACAGTGTGATGGTTTAACACATGTATATATTGCAAAATGATAACCATATTAAAGTTAGTTAACATCTCTGTCACCTTTCATAATTACCACTTTGCTTTGTTTTAAAGCCTGTTTTGTCCAATATAAGTATTGCTATTCTGGCTTTCTTTTTACTTCCATTGGAATGATAAGTGCTTTTCTATCTCTTTACATTTATTTTCTTTTTATCCATTCTGTCACCCTGTGTCTTTTTTTTTTTTTTTTTCTTTTTTGACAGAGAGAGTAGGCAGAGAGGCAGGCAGAGAGAGAGGAGGAAGCAGGCTTCCTGCTGAGCAAAGAGCCCAACACAGGGCTCAATCCCAGGACCCCGGAATCATGACCCGAGCTGAAGGCAGAGGCTTTAACCCACTGAGCCACCCAGGTGCCCCCCTGTGTCTTTTTAAAAATTTTTTAAATTTTTAAAAAAATTTTTAAATTTTTTAAATTAAAAAAAATTTTTTTTATTTTTTACACCCTGTATCTTTTGATTGGAGTATAGTCCATTTACATTCTCAGTAATTATTGATAGGTATATCATTATTGCCATTTTGTTACTCAGTTTATAGTTGTTTTTATAGTTCTTCTCTGTTCTTTTCTTGCTCTTTCCTCTCACTGTTTGATAATATTGATAATACCCAAGTATATTAGTAATATACTTGGATTCCTTTCTCTTTTATTTATTTTTTTTTAAATTAACATATAATGTATTATTAGCTCCAGAGGTACAGGTCTGTGAATTGTCAGGCTTACACATTTAACAGCACTCACCATAGCATATACCCTCCCCAATGTCCATAACCCAACCACCCTCTCCCTACCCACCACCCCCCGGCAACCCTCAGTTTGTTTTGTGAGATTAAGAGTCTCTTAAGGGGGGTGCCTGGGTGCCTTCGGCTCAGTTCATGATCCCAGGGTCCTGGGATCGAGCCCCGGATCGGGCTCTCTCCTCAGCAGGGAGCCTGCTTCTTCCTCTCTCTCTGCCTGCCTCTCTGCCTACTTGTGATTTCTGTCTGTCAAATAAATAAATAAAATCTTTAAAAAAAAAAAAAAAAGAGTCTCTTATGGTTTGTCTCCCTCCCAATCCCATCTTGTTTCATTTTTTTACTTCCCTACCCCCCAAGTCCCACATGTTGCCTCTCAAATTCCTCATATCAGGGAGATCATATGATAATTGTCTTTCTCTGATTTGACTTATTTCAGTCAGCATAATACCCTCTAGTTCCATCCACGTCGTTGCCAATGGCAAGATTTCATTTCTTTTGATGGCTCCATAGTATTCCGTTATATATATATATTTATATATTTATTTATATATTTATATATATTTATATATATATATATACACACATACATACATATACATACACACGCACACATACATACACACACAAATGTGTGTGTGTGTGTGTGTGTATATATACCCCCCACATCTTCTTTATCCATTCATCTGTTGATGGACATCTAGGTTCTTTCCATAGTTTGGCCATTGTGGACATTGCTGCTATAAACATTCAGGTGCACGTGCCCCTTTGGATCACTACATTTGTATCTTTAGGGTAAATACCCAGTAGTGCAATTCCTGGGTCATAGGGTAGCTCTATTTTCAACTTTTGAGGAACCTCAAGCTGTTTTCCTAAGTGGCTGCACCAGCTTGCATTCCTAACAACAGTTAGAGGAGGGTTCCCCTTTCTCTGCATCCTCGCCAGCATCTGTCATTTTCTGACTTGTTAATTTTAGCCATTCTGACTGGTGTGAGGTGGTATCTCATTGTGGTTTTGATTTGTATTTCCCTGATGCCGAGTGATGTGGAGCACTTTTTCATGTGTCTGTTGTCCATCTGGATGTCTTCTTTGCAGAAATGTCTGTTCGTGTCCTCTGCCCGTTTCTTGATGGGATTATTTGTTCTTTGAATGTTGAGTTGGTAAGTTCTTTATAGATTCTGGATACTAGCCCTTTATCTGATATGTCATTTGCAAATATCTTCTCCCATTCTGTCAGTTGTCTTTTGGTTTTGTTGACTGTTTCCTTTGCTGTGCAAAAGCTTTTGATCTTGATGAAGTCCCAATAGTTCATTTTTCCCTTGCGTCCCTTGCCTTTGGCGATGTTTCTAGGAAGAAGTTGCTGTGGCTGAGGTCGAAGAGGTTGCTGCCTGTGTTCTCCTCAAGGATTTTGGTGGATTCCTTTATCACATTGAGGTCCATTTGGAGTCTATTTTTGTGTGTGGTGTAAGGAAATGGTCTGGTTTCATTTTTCTGCCTGTGGCTGTCCAGTTTTCCCAACACCATTTATTGAAGAGGCTGTCTTTTTTCCATTGGACATTCCTTCCTGCTCTGTGGAAGATTAGTTGACCATAGAGTTGAGGCTCTCTATTCTGTTCCATTGATCTATGTGTCTGTTTTGTGCCAGTACTGTACTGTGTTGATGATTACAGCTTTCTCATAGAGCTTGAAGTCTGGAATTGTGATGCTGCCAACTTTGGTTTTCTTTTTCACCATTCCTCTGGCTATTTGAGGTCTTTTCTGGTTCCATATAAATTCTAGGATTATTTGTTCCATTTCTTTGAAAAAAATGGATGGTATTTTGATAGGGACTGCATTAAATACGTAGATTGCCTTATAGGTAGTGTTGGGTCCATGGTCAAAGGAGCGAGACTGATACAATGTGAAGGTCAAGCAAAGTTTTATTTCGCACCAAGCATCAAGAATCAAACCGACCCGCCGGGGCCACGCCTCTTACAGAGAGGGCGACCCCTCTTCTTTACAGACTAGCTTTTAAGGGCAAAGTCCATGTGGTTGGGCCTGGCCACACACAGGTGGCCAATGAGATTGTAACACGCAGAGAAAGCTGCACAGTCATGCTAGGTCCCACATGGGTGGCCAATTGAATTACAATTCACCCCATAGTAGCTATTTGAACTAGCCTATCACCTTGGTCAGAATTGGCACCCAAAAGGTGGGGTGGGGGGGTGGGGGGGACCCACACTTCTTGGTAGCTAGGGAGACAGTATGCGCACTCTACTGATTGGATGGCTCCACCTGACCCGACTCATCCCTGCATTCCAGCCGTTATCTCCACCTGACCTGCCCTGCCCTTGTATTTGGACTTTGTTACCTGGGACTGGTTTCTGGGACTTGTTTTTAAGTAAGTCCCCTGAAGGGGGTGGGGGGGGAGCAGGGTCAGGATGGAGCTGCTCTGGCTAAATAGGCCCTTACAGGTAGCATAGACATTTTCACAATATTTGTTCTTCCAATCCATAAGCATGGAACATTTTTCCATTTCTTTGTGTCCTCAGTTTCTTTCATGAGTACTTTATAGTTTTCTGAGTACAGGTTCCTTGCCTCTTTGATTAGGTTTATTCCTAGGTATGTTATGGTTTTGGGTGCAAATGTAAATGGGATCGACTCCTTAATTTCTCTTTCTTCTGTCTTGTTGGTGTATAGAAGTGCAACTGAGGGGTGCCTGGGTGGCTCAGTGAGTTAAAGCCTCTGCCTTTGGCTCAGTTCATGATCCCAGGGTCCTGGGATCGAGCCCCACATCAGGTTCTCTGCTCGGTAGGGAGCCTGCTTCCTCCTCTCTCTCTCTCTCTCTCTCTCTCTGCCTGCCTCTCTGCCTGCTTGTGATCTTTCTTTCTGTCAAATAAATAAATAAAATCTTAAAAAAAAAAAAAAAAAGAAGAAGAAGAAATGCAACTGATTTCTGTGTATTGATTTTGTATCCTGACACTTTACTGAATTCCTGTACAAGTTCTAGCAGATTTGGAGTGGAGCCTTTTGGGTCTTCCACATAAAATATCATATCATCTGCAAAGAGTGATAGTTTGACTTCTTCTTTGTCAATTTGGATGCCTTTAATTTTTTTGTTGTCCGATTGCTGAGGCTAGGACTTGAGTAGCAGTGATAATAATGGACATCCCTCCTGTGTTCCTGACCTTAGCAGAAAAGCTCTGATAATAATGGACATCCCTCCTGTGTTCCTGACCTTAGCAGAAAAGCTCTCAGTTTTTCTCCATTGAGAATGATATTCGCTGTGGGTTTTTCATAGATGGCTTTGATGATATTGAGGTATGTACCCTTTATGCCTACACTGTGAAGAGTTTTGATCAAGAAAGAATGCTGTACTTTGTCAAATGCTTTTTCAGGACCTATTGAGAGTATCATATGGTTCTCATTCTTTCTTTTATTAATGTATTGTATCATACTGATTGATTTGCAGATGTTGAACCAACTTGCAGCCCCTCCTCTGGAATTCCGCTGTTCTTGATCAGTGAGCTTGGTCTAGGCTGGATGTTCTTGCTGCTCTTCTAGGGGAGGGGCCTGTTGTAGTGATTCTCAAGTGTCTTTGCCTGGGGGGGAATTGCGCTGCCCTTGCCAGGGGCCAGGCTAAGTAATCTGCTCAGGTCCGCTCTCTGGAGCTTTTGTTCCCTGGACACTTTCGGTAGCGCTCTGGAGGATCCTATAATGTGGATATTATTACATCTGATGGAGTCACTGAGTTCCTGAAATGTATTTTAATTTTTTATTATTTTTTTTGTCTTTGCTATTCACCTTGATTGCTTTCCATCACTCTGTCCTTCAGGTTGCTCATCCATTCTTCTGCTTCCTCTAGTCTATTTACTTCATCTTGTGTATTTTTTATTTCAGTTCCTGAATTCTTCTCTGATTGGTTCTTCTTTATGTTCTGTCTCATTCATTTCACTAAGGTTCTCCACTGTTTTCTCAAGTCCAATGAGTAACTCTATGACAGTCACCCTTACTTTATATTCTATGTATCAGACATATTACTTATCTCCATTTTGTTTAGCTCTCTTCTTGTGATTTTTGTCCTGTTCTTTCATTTGGGATATATTCCTCTGACTCCTCATTTTGTCTAACTCCTTTTGTCTGTTTTTGTCTCTTTTGCTCTTGAAAGCAGTGGTCTTATGGAGAAGAGGTCCTGTAGTGCCCTGCAGTACAACGTCCCCTGTTCACCAGAACCTGCACTTGAGGAGTGTCTCCTATGTATGTCGCATGCTCCCTGCTGTTGTGACTGAATCATGTTTGTCTTCATTCCAGCTGTTTACAATGCCTCTCTTTACTTGTGGGCAGGGTTTGGTCCCTGTGTTGTTACTGGGCCAATCTGGAGCCACTAGGGCTTGAGTTGAGTTAGAGCAAGTATTCACCAGGGCTGCAGGAGCACTGAACTGCACTTTGCTTTACCTTTGTTGTCCCCTGAGAAGCTTTGGTTGGTGGACAGGGCTTGGATTCAGACCAGATGTCTATTCCCAGCCCACTGCTGGGAACAGAGCTGCTCTGATATGTATAGTTATCTTTCCCTCTTTCCACTCCAAAGAGAGTGCTGGTTCCTGGTCCGAGGGATCTTTTGTTCTTGGAGAAGTTTCCTAATGAGTCCTGCCCCTCCAGCATAGGCTGTGAGATTAGTAAACAAATCTCCCTCCCATATACCCCAGGTGTTTTTCAAAAACAAAGAGGATACTATAAAATAGAAAAATATTAGAGTGCATCTTAACTAATAAAGGTAATTATTATGTGAAACTTATTTCAGTTTTAAATTTATACACTATACACTCATAAATGTATACTGGATTCTAATAAATATTTTCACATAGTTTACAGCAAAAAAAGTCACTGCCTTATTTAATCATCATAAAAACTTTGAGGCAGGAATCACTTGCATTTTACAAATGAAATCAAGACTATTTTAAAAAAAAGAAAACCTAACCACGGAAGTAAAAGATCTATACTCTGAAAACTATAAAACACTTAAAGAAATTGAAGATGACACAAAGAAATGGTAAACATTCCATGTTCATGGATTAGAAGAACAAATATTGTTAAAATGTCTATACTACCCAAAGCAATCTACACATTTAATGCAATCCCTGTCAAAACATCAACAGCATTTTTCACAGAACTAGAACAAACAATCCTAAAATTTGTATGAAATCACGAAAGATGCCAAAAAGCCAAAACAACCTTGAAAAAGAAAAGCAAAGCTGAGGCATCACAGTTCTGGAACTTCAAGTTGTGTTACAAAGCTGGAGTGATCAAGACAGCATGGTACTGACACAAAAATAGACAATAGATCCATGGAACAGAATGAAAATCCCAGAAATGGACCCACAACTATATGGTCAACTAATCTCTCTTTTTTTTAGTTGTGTTATGTTAGTCACCAGAAAATACATCATTAGTTTTTGATGCAGTGCTCTAAGATTCATTGTTTATGTATAACACCCAGGGCTCCATGTATTACGAGCCCTCCTTAGTACCCACCACCACGCTCACCCATCCCCCTAATTCCCTTCTCTCTGAAACCCTCAGTTTATTTCTCAGAGTCCACAGTCTCTCATGGTTCATCTTCCCCTCCGATCTGCCCCATTTCACTTTTCCTTTCCTTCTAATGGTCAACTAATCTTTGACAAAGCAGGAAAGAATATCCAATGGAAAAAAGTCTCTTCAACAAATGGTGTTGGGAAAATTGGACAGCCACATGCAGAAGAATGAAAGTGGATCACTTTCCTATACCATACACAAAAGTAAATTCAAAATGGATGAAAGACCTAACTAAATATGAGATAAGAAACCATCAAAATCCTAGAGGAGAACTGAGACAGTAACTAACCTCTTTGACTTTAGTCTAAGTGGCTTCTTACTAAATACATCTCCTGAGGCAAGGGAAACAAAAGCAACAAACTATTGGGACTTCATTAAGATAAAAAGCTCTGCACAGCAAAGGAAACAATCAACAAAACTAAAAGGCACTCTTTGGAATGGGAGAAGATATTTGCAAATGGCATATCTGATAAAGGGTTAGTATCCAAGATATATAAGAACTTAAAGAACTCAGTAACCCAAAACCAAATAATCCAGTTTAAAAAAAGGACAGAAGACATGAGTAGACATTTCTCTAAAGAAGACATACATATGGCTAACAGACACATGAAGAGATGCTCAACATCACTCATCATCTGGGAAATCCAAATCAAAACTACAATGAGATACCACCTTACACCTGTCAGAATGGCTAAAATGAACAACACAGGAAATAACAGAGATGCAGAGGAAGGGGAACCCTCCTAAACTGTTGATGGAAATGCAAATTGCTGCAGCCACTGTGGACAGTGTGGAAGTTCCTCAAAAAGTTAAAAATAGAATTACCCTACAAGCCAGCTAGGTATTTACCTAAAGGATACAAAAATACTGATTTGAAAGGGTACATGTGTGTGTATGTGTGTGTATTCAAAACTTCTTTATGCATTTATATGTATATAATATATATAATTTATATATTTATATATGTTATATATTATATATAATATATAATATATATATTCAAAACTTCTTTATGCATTTATATATATATAATATTACTCATCCATCAAAAGAATGAAATCCTCTCATTTGAGGTGATGTGATTGGAGCTAGAGTGTATTATGCTAAGTGAAAAAAGTCAGTCAGAGAAAGACCATTACTGTATGATTTCAGTCATATGTGGAACTTAAGAAACAAAACAGATGAACATGGGGGAAAAAGAGAGGCAAACCGTACAACAGACTGAGGGTTGCTGGAGGGAAGGTGGGCAGAGGGATGGATTAAATGGGTGATGGGCATGAAGGAGGGCACTAGTTGTGATGAGCACTGGGTGTTATATGGAAGTGATGAATCACTAAACAGTAAACCTGAGACTAGTATTACACTGTTGTTAACTAGCTGGAATTTAAATAAAAATTTAAATGGAATTTAAATAAAAATTTGAAAAAGAAAAATAAGTATTAAAAAAATGTGCCCTTAGTCATATAGTTGATTAGTGGCAGAGCCTGAAATTAAGGCAAATCTTTTGATCTTAAAACAACTTGTGGTTGCTTCCAAAACAGGTTCGTATATGACTTTTGGCCTGAGGGAAAATAACCCAGTAAGCAGACATACTTAGGATGTTGTAGCAGTGCAGAAGTCAAGGAGAAGGATCTAAGTTTCTCTTCCCCCCATGAAAGAGAACCAGAATAATTTCCCAGCCATCAAACCCTATTTTATGTGCATTCTGCTTCAGATACAGGGAATACAGCAAAATGAAAAGGTCCCATGACTAGGAACGATGTTATTTTCAGCTTCATGAATATTGGTTGAACTAGACCTTTAGAAATAAGAACTACTTGCTTGCTTTGACTACTTAGGCTGGAAGATGTGGCACCCAACTAGAATTTTATACTTACAAGTCTCCTTATCTCCTTCAGTATACTCACTTTCACATAAAACATCTTTTATTTTCACCATAACATTGCTAGTTTGCTTGTTTTTGTGGCAGAAGTGTAACTTGCCACGACTTCTGCAAACAGGATTATATCTATCAAATGTTTGGCAATGCTTGAGGAGAAAGGATATTCTCTTATCCAATTTAGATGCTCTTAAATGATCTGAAAATTGAGGGATAGTCAGGAAAGGATATTTAATGAATATGGAGATTTCAACAAAAATTGAGATGCCAGATTGAGTGTTTAGAAATTCATTGTAGACATGGTTATTAAATGCCTGTCTTTAGTTTTGAATATCTTGTTCTTAAAAAGGAAAGTTACAGATGAGTAGTTCCTAATAATACAGTAAAGGTCAAATAGCCTTATAAATCAATAGTTTCAAGTGTAGATGAGATAATTAAAGTCTGTGGGCAAACTAATATTCAATGCAGATGTAGTTTGGTTATTGATGAGTAGAATGAATGGCAAAGGTGACAAATGAATTAGGTAAAAATACAAGAGAAATATTAACTATACTTCCTGTGTTGTAGATATTCTGTTCTTCCTGTTAAAAATAATTATGCTGTTTGGGATGCTGTGATACAGATTTTATTTTTCTTGTGATCATGTTCCCATTCCTGTACTTTTTTTTTTAATCTTTCTGACTTTATTTCATAATTGGAAATTCGTAAGTCTTAATCCACATCACTTATTTCACTGATTCCACACTCACACTCACCTCCCCTCTGGCATACAACAGTTTGTTTTCTGTATTTATGGGTCTGTCTCATTTTTATTCATCTCTTTTTGTTTGTCATTCCACATATAAGTGAAATCATATGGTACTTGCTTGCTCTCTAACTTGTTAGCAAAATATCCTCTAGATCCAACCTTGCTGTTGGAAAGGGTAAGATCTCATTCTTTTTACGGCTGAGTAATATTCCATGTGACCTCTTCTTAATCTGTTCTACCTATCAGTGGACACTTAGATTGTTGCCACAACATGTCCCTTGTAAATAGTGCTGTAGTATTATCTACATGGGGTGGATATCCTTTGCAAATTTGTATCTTGTTTTCTTTGGGTAAACAGCCTATAGTGGAATTAGTAGATCATATGGTGTTTCTAATTTTTAATATGTTGAGGACACTCCATAGTTTGCCCCACTGGCTGCGCCGATTTACATTCCCACCTACAATGCATGGAGGCTCCTTTTCCTTCACATCCCCACTGATGCTTGTTATTTTTCATCTTTGTGATTCTGGCCTTTCTGATAGTTGTGAGGTGCTATCTCAATGTGGTTTTGCATTTCCTTAACGATAGTGATGTGGAGCATCTTTTCATCTTATTTCAGCTTTGTATGTCTTTTTGGGGAAAAATGTGTATTCAGATGTGCTGCCCAGTTTTTAATCTGATGATTTGTTGACTGGTATGAGTGCTTTATATATTTTGGAAATGAACACCTTATTGGAAATATCATTTATAAATATTATCTCCCATTCAGTTGTTTGCCTTTTCATTGTGTTGATAGTTTGTTTCCTTTGCTGTGCAAAAGCTGGTTATTTTGTTGTGTCTGCGGTTTTTGTTTAACTTGCCTGAGGAGAGCTATCCATAAGTATGTTGCTGAGGCCGATATCCAAGGGTTTACTGCCTAGGTTTTCTCTTAGAAGTTTATGGTGGTTCCATGCCTCATGTTTAGCTCTTTAATCCATCTTGAGTTTATTTTGGTGTGTAGTGTAAGAAAGTGGTCCAGCAGGGGGCCTGGTTGCTCAGTCATAAGGTGTCTGCCTTCAGCGCATGTTATGATCCTGGGGTCCTGGGATCGAGCCCCACATCAGGCTCCCTGCTCAGCAGGAAGCCTGCTTCTCCCTCTCTCACTCCCCCTGCTTGTGTTCCCTCTCTCACTGTGTCTCTTTCTATCAAATAAATAAATAAAATCTTAAAAAAAAAAAAATGGTCAAGGGGTCAGTCAGTTAAACATCTGCCTTCAGCTGAGGTCATAATCTTGGGTCCTGGGATTGGACCCCATGTTGGACACCCTGCTCAGTGGGAAGTCTGCTTGTCCCTCTTCCTCTGCCCCTCCTTCCTGCCGGTGTGCACTTTCTCTCTCTCTCAAATTAGTGGATGGATCTTTAATAAAAAAGTGGTCCAGGCTCATTCTTTTTTTCATGTAGCTATCCAGTTTCCCGAGCACCATTTACTAAAAAGACGGTCTTTCTTCTATTGTGTACTCTTGGCTCCTTTGCTGTAGATTGACCAAAGGATCAAGGGTTCATTTCTGAGCTCTCTGTTCTGTTCCGTGAATCTCTAGGTCTCTTTCTGTGCTGGTACCATACTGCTGTGATCACTATAGCCTTGCAGTACATCTTAAAATCTGGGATTGTGATACCCCTGGCTTTGTTTTTCTCTCACAAGGTTGCCTTGGCTGTTTGAGGTCCTTTTCAGTTTCATGGAAATTTGGAGATTCTTTTAGTTTGGTGGAAAATGCTGGTGTTCTTTTGATAGGGATTGCACTGAATCTGTAGCTTGCTTTGAGCAGTATGGACATTCCAGTGATACTTCTTCTTCCAGTCCATGGGCATGGTACATTTTTCCATTTGTTTATGTCATCTTCAAATTTCTTTCATCAGTGACTTCTAGTTCTCAGAGGATAGGTCTTTCACGTCCTTGGTTAAATTTATTTGTAGGTGGTGTTTTCTTTTTGGTGCACTTGTGAGTGGAACTGTTTTCTTAGTATCTGTCTCTCTGCTTCCACATTGCTATATAAAAATGCACCACATTTCTGTCTATTAATATTGTATCCTGAGACCTTACTGAGTTCATGTATTCTGATACCTTCTTGGTTTTTTATGGGGGTTTTTTGATGGGAACGCTTGGATTTTGTATGGTATCATGTCCTTGCAATAATGACAGTTTTACTTCCTCCTTTCCACTTTGGATGCCTTCTCTTTCTTTCTCTTTTCTGAGCACTATGGCTGTGATGTCCAGTACTTATGGTGAATGAAAGTGGTGAGTGGACATGCTTGTCTTCCTGATCTTAGAGGAAAAGCTTTGTTTTTCACCTATTGAGATGTGGTTTGCTCTGAGTTACTCATATAGAGCCTTCATTTTTTTCCCCTGAACCCACTTTGGTGAGACTTTGTATCATGAACGGATGTAGTATTTTGTCAGATGCCTTCTCTGTACCTGTTCTGATGATCATATGATTTTTATCCTTCCTCTTACTAATGTGATGTATCGCATTGATTTGTGGATATTGAACCACCCTTGTATCCCAGGAATAAACCTCACTTGACCATGATGAATGATCCTTTTCCTGTATTGTTGAATTTGTTTTGCTCATGTTTGGTAGGGGAATTTTGCATATGTTCATCAGAGATACTGACCTATAGTTTTTCTTTCTCCTTTGTGTCTTTGGTCTTGGTATTAGGCTAATGCTGGTGTGGTAGAAGGAGCTTCAAACTTTTCTTTCCTGTTTCTGGGAATAGCTTGAGAAGAATAGGTATTAACTCTTGTGTAATTGTTGTGGTATAGGTTTAAATCACAGGCTTGCTTTGTTTTTATATCAGTATCCATGTATTTTTATGCCTCTGCTTGCTTTTCACCTTTTTTTAAAAAAATAAAAAAAGAAATAATGTTGGCATAGGCCTCTGTTGGTCTCTTCAGCTCCTGTATGCTTAGACTTCTTTAGCTGTAGGCATTTGCCTTCATTTACCTCTTATCTCCTAAGACCTTTCAGAAGAAGGACTGTCTGGGTCTTTCCTAAAGCATAGTTTTAAGGGATATTCAGAGATCAGTTATCGTAACATGACTGTGGTGGTTCTTATCTTTTTATGACTTCTTTCACAAACCCCTTACCTAGTACATAAAATGTGATGAGCATTTGTAAATGCACTTTCCAGTTATCAGTGTTCTGTTCCCAACAGCCCTATGACATGGTCATTATCACTGTGATCCTTATATAAAAAAGAAAGTGAGGAACATAGAGGCTGAATAAATCATTTAATGGAATATGGTGGGACACTTGGGACTTGTTCCAGGCAGTGTGCTTGTAGAGTCAACATGCTTGGCCACAACACCAATGTTACCTACCCTCTATCCATTTGTCCCTAGAACGCCAGTTCCTGGATGAGGTTCTGATCTCTCATCTATCTATAGGCCTTGATCGGCAAACAGTTGTCCACCCCATCCATTTAACATGATGTCCTCCATTATACTGACTGCAGTTTCCTTGTCCGAATTTGTACCACACCTCAGTTTGCCATTCAGAAATTAATGTGGTGCCTATCAGCACTAGCCTGAGTACATTCTCTTTTCATTTTTTTCTCACTGTAGCAGGATGGAAGGCAAATGTGTACATTAAAGCAGCATTTCATTTTTACCCTAGCACCCACAGTGCTCACCTACAGAATGCCAAACTTGATCTCATTCCTTTCATTGAAGCTAACAATTCTTTATGTTGTACAGCTTCATAACTTGCCACAGCGTTCTCCCTAACTCTTCAGTCATGCCCCTTCATGTTCCAGACATCACATGATGGCTGTAAAAGCATAACAAGATTTGATAGAAGGACATGCATGCTGAGGGAAATTTTCAGCTTTTGAATTATACTAAACACATATTCAGCATTAGACCTCCAATTGTGGCATTCTCTTGAGGGAGTAAATGTACAAACATACAATTTCAGACCATATCTAACTAATAATCTTGACCATATTTAACTCGTAATCTTTGCAACACCCAGTTTAGGAAGCCAAGCCACAATCAAACTTAGCAGCCGAGAGATTTGACTTCGTCAGTGACAGCCATCTGCACTTAATTTTTTTACCCTTCTTCCAACTCATGACCAACCAAAGAAAGCAAAATACTCTTCTCAAAACATTTCCATCGGTTACCCCATTTTGAGTTATTCTGCCTTCAGTTTATCCACATTTCAACCCCAATCAGTTATACCTGAAATTCCTGTTTGTCACCAGAGTGCTTTGTATGCTTGTATTTGAGTTTCTGACAAATGTGATGGCGGCTGACTCCCTTTCTGTATCTATCCCTGATTAAGTAGCCTCTGTTTGCCATTTGTATAGTTGTATTTATTTCCAGACCCTCAAGAGAAATCAATCTCCTCTTGTTCTAGTTGCCAGAAACATGATTGGAAAATGAGGGACTAATACACCAGTGTTGTCCGTAAAGTTTTGTTATGGTGTTGATATTATAGCATCTAGAGGATTGGAGCGTTTTTAGGTTTGTGTGTAAGTCATCTTAGAAATAGGTTTTATCATTGCCTTACCAGAGTTTTGCCTGCTGCTACTTCTAATTTGATGTATTTGCCCTTCTGAGTAGGATTTTTAAAAATCAGGGAAACTAAGGATATTAAGGAGAGTTTTATTTTAAAGATAGGGCATACAATTTTACATTTTTCTATAAAAACTCTCAGAGTAAAAATTTCCTTATGTCTGTCATACCAGCAGACAGATTATTTATAGTTTGGAAAACAAAAAGTTCACTTCCTGCCAAACTGAGGCAGAGGTGGTGGGACCTTAATATCTTGGCCCCTCTCCAGCTTCTTTTCACAATCCACGAGGTAGTTGACTCCATCGATGACTATCTGAACAAGCTCAACCTTTGATAGTGAAAAAGAAGAATGATTAATAGGCATAGAGGACACATGCAAGGCATTAATCAATAAGAATACTGGGAGAAGTAAGAAATTGTCCTGTTAGGTGGACTTTATAACAATTTCTTCTTTGTTAGTATTTCAAGTGTTGGGGAGGGATTTTTTTTTTTTTTTTAGATTTACTGTTTTGAGAACTTTTTAAATATATGAAAGCCATTAGTGTGCATCTCAGACACACCCCCTCCCTATCAGTTTCTGCTATAAGTTTATCCAAAAGTAAAATTACAGAGTTGTCTAGGTGGCTCAGTCAGTTGAGTGTCTCCCGTTGGCTAAGGTCATGATCTCAGGGTCCTGGAATCTAGTTCTGTGTTAGGCTCCCTGCTCCATAGGGAGTCTGCTTATGTCTTTCCCTTTGCCCCTCCCCCTGCTTGCACACTCTAATAAATCTTAAAGAAATAAGTAAAATTACCATGACACCTTTGTTTTTGTTCTTTGACCTGGATCTCTCTTAAGACCTACCACTAAGCTATCTGACCATGACAGCTTAGATAGTATCTGAGCTGTATTTAAATAGTGGCTAGCTTTCCGAGAAATTGTTTAAAACCAAATGTTTGTGTGCAATTAAATCATGTTTTTACTGTACCAGGCAAGTTTGCTACCTAAAGGAAACTCTGAATTATATTAGGATAAACCTTTAAAAATTCCTGCTTTAAAAAAAAAAAAAAACTAATAAAAACCAGTATTTGTAAATCAGAGCACATCTACCTAGGATTTTTTTCCTTGGAATCCTTTTCCTAATCAGTTGCACTGTTCCTAAAGAGATGCAAACTGAGATAGTAAGCAATGACTTAATTCCCAACTGCATTAAAATGCTTGATAATAACTCAATAATGAATAGCAAGGATGGAAGGGGTTGTTACTTGTTACAGCTGAACATACCTTAGGCAGGATTGAGTCTAGTTCCCCTCCCCACTTTTCATGCTTAAAGAAACTGAGGCCCCAGGAGAGGGTTGGGTCAGAAAGCTAGTCATCACTAATCAAAGAAACACATAGTTCTTACTTATCCACTTTGACCTGTCCTGCTGTTCATAATGGTGTAGTGAGATGGTTCTCTCATTCACTGTCAAAGGGACTCTATCTTTTTACTTTTTTTAAAGATTTACACTGTCTCAGAAATGTGAGGACTTAACTAGGTTGGCAGCAGAGGGGCAGGAGGAAGTATAGAGGGAGAGATGTACGCGGACATGTTCATACTTGCATTGTAATAACTGTTACTGTGTGTGCATCTCTTTGGCTGTTCTATAGGAATACATTAAGTGATTCAATGGAAACATACCCCATTGCTAATATTTTTATTTGACAGGGAGAGAGATCACAAGTAGGCAGAGAGGCAGGCAGAGAGAGAAAGAAGGAAGTAGGATCCCTGCGGAGCAGAGAGCCCCATGCGGGGCTTGATCGCAGGACCCCGGGATCATA
This sequence comes from Martes martes, assembly GCF_963455335.1. Taxonomy (NCBI): domain Eukaryota; kingdom Metazoa; phylum Chordata; class Mammalia; order Carnivora; family Mustelidae; genus Martes; species Martes martes. Next base: position 60,627,218 of record NC_137892.1, read on the forward strand.
ACCTGAGCTGAAGGTAGAGGCTTTAACCCACTGAGCCACCCAGGAGCCCCAAAGGGACTCTATCTTAATATAAATCTTCTGGTAAGTAACTTGGTCCTAAGTAAGGTCTCCCTATCTTTAACTCACAAATTCTCTTCCTAAAAATATATCCTAACAAAATAATCAGAGTTGTGATTAAAGTATAGAGATGGTTACAGAATTATGTACAGATATAGTCAAATATCAACAAATCAGATATTAAATAAATGAGTATCTTTACTATGCTGTCATTAAAAATTAGGTTTTTAAAGAATACTTAATATTGTAAGAATAAGCTCATGATAGAATACATTGGAAAAATATGATTATAGTTTTTTTTGAACAGGTATTTGAATAATTGTAAAAATGGAAAGCATGCCTTCTGCTTGAAGAGTCCCAGGGCAGTACCAGCACCGAGTGCCCTGGGAGCCCCCTACCCCCACCCATGCCAGCCACAGCTGCAACCATCCTGTCACCAGGTACACACAGTCTACACATGTGCATACACACCATACCTAAGATCATTCTTTCAATGTTAGGAGAAGTAGCTGTTCTGCCCAGTTCATAGAAATAAAGAAAGTCACCAAAATCAGGAGACAGGAATATGCTCCGAACAAGAGAGTAAGATAAAACCTCAGAAAAAGAACTGAACTAAACACTTTTATTCAGCATAGTACTGGATGTCCTAGCCACAGCAATCAGACAAGGAAAAAAAAAAAAAAGCCTCCAAATTGGTAAGGAAGAAGTAAAACTCAGTAAAGTGTAGGATACAATAATATACAGAAATCTGGTGCATTTTTATATAGCAATGTGGAAGCAGAGAAACAGATACCAAGAAAACAGTTCCACTCACAAGTGCACCAAAAAGAAAACACCACCTACAAATAAACTTAACCAAGGACGTGAAAGACCTATCCTCTGAGAACTAGAAGTCACTGATGAAAGAAATTTGAAGATGACATAAACAAATGGAAAAATGTACCATGCCCATGGACTGGAAGAAGAAGTATCACTGGAATGTCCATACTGCTCAAAGCAAGCTACAGATTCAGTGCAATCCCTATTAAAAGAGCACCAGCATTTTCCACCAAACTAAAATAAATAATCTCCAAATTTCCACGAAACCAAAAAGGACCTCAAACAGCCAAAGCAACCTTTCGAGAGAAGAACAAAGCCAGGGCTATCACAATCCCAAATTTCAAGATGCGCTGCAAGGCTATAGTGATCAAAACAGTATGGTACCAGCACAGAGATTCACGGAACAGGACAGAGAGCTCAGAAATGAACCCTTGATCCTCTGGTCAATCTATAGCAAAGGAGCCAAGAGTATACAATAGAGGAAAGATGGTCTTTTCAGTAAATGGTTCTGGGGAAACTGGATAGCTACATGACAAGAATGAGCCTAGACCCCTTTGTTATAACTCAAGATGGATTAAAGAGCTACATGTGAGGCATGGAACCAAAAAACTCAGAGAACCAAGTAAACCCTTGGACACTGGCCTTAGCCATATACGTATGGATAGCTCTCCTCTGGCAAGTAAAACAAAAACAGTAACATACCATTAGGACTATGCCAAAATAATGAAACAACATAGCATCTGATTATAACATGGGCAAAGCTCCTGAATAGACATTTTCTTCAACAAGGGATAGAGATGGCCACCAGACATGAGAAGCTGCTCCGCATCACTATGAGCAGGGAAATGCAAACCAAACCCACAAGATAGCGCTGTGCACCTATCAGAATGGCCAGTATCACAAGGATAAGATATAACAGATGTTGGTGAGGATTCTGAGGAAAAGGAGCCCTCTTGTGCTGAAGGCAATGTAAACTAGTGCACCACTGTGGAAAATAGTAGGGAGTTTCCTCATAAAATTAAAAAGAGAATTACAATACAGTAATTTCATTACTGGTATTTACTGAAAAAACACACCACTAATTTGAAAAGTTATATCCACCCCTATGTTTTTTGCAGCATTATTTATAATAGCCAAGATGAAGTGTCCATCAATAGATGAACAGATAAAGATGTGACATGTGTATATACGCAGACCCACATATCTACAGTGGAATATCACTCAGCCATAAAAAGGATTGAGATGTTGCCATTTGTGACAACATAGATAGACCTAGAGGGCATTATAAGTGAAAGACAAATACCGTATGATTTCACTTATATGTGTAGTCTAAAAAAAACAAACAGAAACCTGACCATAAATACAGAGAACAAACTAGTGGATGCCAGATGCAACAGTGGGTGAAGGGCAGTGGGAGGTATAGGCTTCCAGTTACGGAATGAAGACGTGACAAGGATGAAAGAGAATATGGTCACTGTTACTGTGATAGCACTATATGGTGACCAATGGCATCTACATTTTTGGTGAGGACAGCATAGCACAGGGAGTTGTCAAATCAGCCTCAGCCAGAGCAGAGCTTATGACTGACTTAATACATTTAAGAGAATCACTGTTTTCCTGAATAACAAAGAGCTGTGAACTCTTGAATAAATCTGTTCCTGTGAATAAAACTATGTAAAATATAACTTTTACATAAAAAACAGTCATTTAAAAAATGGAAGGCAATACAGAATAATGCTTACAATGCTTTTCTTAGGGTTAAGTTAAATAAGTAGTGTTATTTTTTAATACTTTAGCATTTTTTCTAGCTTTTATAATGTCACTTATTAGGCTTTAGAAAAAAAATTTTTAAGTGATGACTGCCTTGCTTTCCAGTAATAAAAATCTGGTTAACAATAGAAGCAGACAGGCTTAGGCTCCAGATCCTCTTTGTTCACTACACCACATATTACTCAGTAAACTTCAGAAATTGTATTTAGAACTACTTCTTCCTCAAGTACTTTACCAGAGGTGGAAGCCCACAAGCTGATTTGAGTGTTTCCTCTTTCCCTTTTCTCAGTGTACTGGTGCCTATTGGATACACCCACAGGCAGTGAGATATTTGAAAGCTAGCAAGGAAGAAGAAAGAGCATCAATAATGCAAAGATTTAATAACCAGCCAGTGAGTTACTAGGATCTGTATGGTATAAGAGGAAGAGGCTTTTAAATTAATAATGGGCATAGTACATTCCGTGGGAGCATGCGCAGATAAACAGGTGTGACTTATGGGGTCAGTGCTTGCTTAGGATGCAGCTGCATGTTCCTTAAGGGGGGGCTCTTCGTGCTCTGCCTCCTGCCTCACTCCAGGCCTACCTAGAGCTTATGAATGCTGTTCCTCCTATGTGTTCACAGAACCCTAAAGATTATTTCATGAGCACAATCTGTTATATACCTAGTACATACATATATGCCATATTTAGCTTGAAAAAAATATGATTCTGTAAACTACCAAGTATCTAAAAATGCTAAAAATGAAGCATGTGGCTTTCCCCAAAGGAAATTCAGAATCAAGGTAAATTTCCACTATTTTGCCACCCTCAGAGAGCACACACGTTCTCTGACATCACAGTGATAAAATGCTGCTGTCCTTTGGCGTAAGAGAGCTCCCATCTTTGAAAGATGGCTGGGTTACCTCTCAGGGGCCAGGTGCTGACAACAGTCCCACCATGAACTCCTTTACTTGCCTGTATAGTCTCAGCTTACCTTGTGCTTGCTTTTATGTGGTTATTTCCCAGGGAGGTTAGTACTACAGAATGAAACACAAACTGGACGCAGGACTCGGGGGAAAGAGGAGGTCTTGACTTTTGTGAATAAGGTGAGGCTGTTTAGGCTACTTCTCTATTCCCTTTTTTTCTTAGGCTAGTATGGTTAGCTCATGTTTGGAAAGTGAAAGCTGTTACCTCTGATCGACCAATTCGATCTATGTTGGAAATATCATACACGTCCGCCACCGCTGCCGTGTCCACACCACCTGTGCCACGCTTCTGGAGTCTCAGGTTTTCCAGGATCTTAGAGAAGCGTGGATCCTGGGACAAGAGACAGTACTTAGTGTCATAAGAAGCAAAACTGATTCACCATCATTGGCACATGGACTTAGTCAGAGGTATAATGAGAGATAGTAACCATTAATATTGAGCATATACTTACTGTGTACCACGGCACTATGCTAGAACTTCTAAACCTTACAACAACCTCATGAAGTAGGTACTGCTTTCATTCTCATTTCACAGATGAGGAAACTGAGGCCCAGAGGACTATAACTGACGAGGGTCACACAGCTCGAAGGTAGCAGAGCTGTTTTTAACTTCTATATGATTTTTGCCATTTGGATGCCAGCTTTGGTGAGTTGATTATTCATCTGTATAATAGTTTCACTGATAGAATTAAAATCATGAAGTTAAATCACATCAGATCATTTCCTTAACATTGGAATAATTCTTTATTCTATTTTTGGTAGGAAGCACATTTTCTAAAATGGTTTTCAAGTATTTGATTGGCTTGTGCTGTTGCAAAAAGTGCTGGATGCCTACCAGAACGCTTTTTCCTCCTCCTCCACAGATGGAGCTCAGAAGGTGACCATTGGCTACATTCTTGCAAACAGAACGAACTTAAGTGATGTGTGCACTTCCAGGCCTAGGCTTTCAATCTTTACATGGTGGCACCTGTATCCTCTCTCCCCTTCCCACAAGCTGCAGCATGGGGCCTGGTGATGCCCATGGTAAGAGGACGGTGCCCTAAGACCGTGGTCTTTCCGGTGCAGTTCCCTGACCAGCAGCATCAAGTCACCTGGAAATCTGTTAAAAATGCAAGCTCTTCAGGTGGGCAATCTGTTTTGATAAGCCTCCAGGCAATTTTGATGAAGGCCCAAGTGGGAGAATCCCCTCCGCTAGGAGAGACAGAGACAGAAGGAACTCCCAGGAGCAGGGCAGAGCAGCCCACCTGTCCATCCTGACTTGTAGTGAGGAGAATTTAAACTTGTTACTCTTGAAGCCACACCTCTTTCTTATAGCCCTTAAGCTTTTATCCTCACTAATACAAGTGTCTTTAGAAGCAAAATTAACCCCTTCTTATTTCCTATTGTAAGTGCAAAAAGTAAGAAAGGGTTACAGAATGGTGACGATTTCTCCCTCCACAAAGAAGTCACATATGAGCTTATCCTGGTGGAACTCAAAAGGACTGTTGACAACGTAACATTACCTTGCTGAGCTTTGGGATCCTAACATGGACACCAGCCCGTAATCCTGTGCCAAGGTTCGAAGGGCAGGTCAGAATATATCCTAGTCGCTCATTCCACATGAACTCCCAGCCTCGCGCTTGGATTAAGCGTTCCACCTGCAGCAGTGAACGAATGGAGTTCGTAAGTATCCGTTTACTTGGTACATCCGCAACACCAGGGAGAGACGTGTGTACTGTATGTTTGCCATGAGTGAAATTCAGTCAAACTTATATTACTTCCTTAATGGAAAAGGATACTTCTATCCAAATATTGAAAGGAGTCAATTAAATTAGATGAAACATGTACAGCACTGAATGCAGTACCTAGCACATCCTAAATATTCAGTGAATGTCCGTTGCTGTTATTTTTCATGTGAGAATAATAGGAGAATGTAGGAGTTCTCGGCAGGTAAGGCTGTGGTCAGGTTTCTTAGGAACATAGTTACATCCTGTACCGTCTCTATGCTTAGAATCCCCAAGAGCACTGTTAAGGAAACTGGAACGTAAGTAATGATCCACAGACTTCCCTGAACCATTCTGGACTGGGGAGAAGGGCATAGGAACTTACTAATGTAAAAAAGTCTCCTACTTTTGAAGCCCTGCTCTGGTAGTCCCACCCTCAGAGAGCACAATGATCCTGAAAAAAATTAGCCTCATCTTGGTAATCACCATAGTGTCTTCTATTAAGAATGAAGAAGTGATTTCATTTTAATGAATATTCAGAAATCTCTGGTAACATCTTACCTCTTTTAGTCCACGACAGAATCGCTCAAATACTCTTTTCATATTGCCTCCTTTTTCCATAGAGATTACCCTGGTGTGGTCTTCCTCATTAATCCAGATGAGAAAGGTCTTGTCATAATTATGCCTAATGAAAGGAGAAATACGGTGTTGCATGTCAAACCCATTTGTTTCAACACATGAAAATTCTCTTTACCGCTGTGGCTTGATTGCTTCATTTCACCTTCCTCATTCCTACAAAGCCCTAAGTTTTTTACTGTGCCTGAACAAGTGCTTACAAAATGTTACCATTTTTGTAAGAACAAAGAATAAGACCAACTCCAACCCTTAAAGATGTCCTGTTTTTTTCCCAACGAGAATATCATCTTCCCCAGTCCTTGGAAAGGAGGACAATAATTCAACTGTGGATAACATTTGGCTTTGACACTAACAAGAGTATTCTAAGAGGCTCAACCAAAATCTTGTGGCGCTTCAAGAAAGTTTTTTACCTGCAGCCCAAGAGGTTTGGGATGCAGAAGATCTCACATATGTTTGCTGCCTAGATCCTGCCTATCCACACACACGGAGCATCTGCTCATGAACACACTTATCACAGCTCCTTCGGAGAGTGTCAGAATAACCTACCAAAGTACACGGGAATCAAAGTGGACTGAGGACTTTGGCCAAGATAAAATACGTGTATACTCGATATCCATTCTTCATTGTAGGGTTTTGCTTAAGTCCTCGATATTTTTCATTTTCTGCTCTTTTGTTTTAAAGTCATGAAACAGAATCTCTGTGAGGTCAAATAATATGAAGCTAATTTTTCTTAAAAATAGTCTTTCTCATGCATAATTCATGCAAACCAGCGAACATTCTTACACATCTTAGAAACATCATCATACTGTGGAATGACACACACAATTTCTACAATCTCTCCCTCCTCCATTTAACTCAAGCCGGGCATGCTGTCAGCTGCGGCTCACAGCAACTTCAGGTTAGGAGAAGCAGGTGATCTGAAGGAGATCGTCTGCACACACTGCAAATGTGAAGATGCTGTGTCCATACCAGATTCCCCTGGCATCTGGCCAGTCACGGGCCATCCCAGCACATGTTAGTAAGGGGGATACTGGCTTATCAAATAGAAAGTGGTCCTGCAGGCCAGAAGGGACAAAGCAGAAAGGAGAAAATGATGAGATCAGACACAATTACACGTGCCAGGTCTGTCAGACAGTGGTTCTCAGCCTTGGCTGCCCACTGGAACAACCTCGGGGCTTTTTAAAAAATATGAATGCCCAGTTCCTGCCCCCCAGAGATTCTGTCCTAATTGTTATGGGGTGTGGCCTGGACAGTGGGATTTTTTAAAAGCTCTTCAGATGATTCTAGTGTACAGCTAAGGCTGAAATCCACTGGCTTAGCCCAGATGGAAACAATCACTATGGATTATGTTTACCCACCAGCACCGATGCTATGCAGTGTTGGAGCAGGCAGGGAGTGAGGGACACGCCCCTGGAAAGGCTGATATACACAGCCACCATTCTCTACATGGCCGGCATTAGTGGATCTCTTATTACTATCCTTCCTTTCACTAAAAAGTATCGGAGATGTAAAACAATGGATTATAAATAAAAATATCTACCATTAATTCAATGCTCACCATGCTCTATGCTGTGTCTTTTTTTCTTGAATCCTCACAACACCAGGAAGCAAATATAATCATTTTATGAGTGAGGAAAACAGATTCAGAGTGAGAAAACAACCTCCCCAGTATCACGTAGCTAGGAAGTGAGAGCCGAGATTCAAACCTCGACCTGTACGACTCTCAAGCTTGTGCCTTAATCTATAGGATAGTACTCTTCGTATCAAAACCAATGTCAAGATGTTTTTCTCACTGTGTGTATTCAGTAAGAACATGAATATGCATAGCATATATTCAAATTTGATTACGCTGAGGTAAGAAGTAAAGAAGATATGGAGAGGGAAGTCCTTTACAGTCTAAGTGGAAGGGTTGATATTAGCCAGAACAGACTTTGTGACCTTACACTGCAACTCACAAGTGGCTGCTGGAGGCCGAGGAGGGCTTATGCTCTAACAGAGCAGGCTGAGGGCCTGATGGCTACCGATACCAGGAGACTGAGGCCCAGAGAGACCACAAAGCTAGCTCGTTTAGTTTGGCAATGGGGCATATTTTGTGGCACTGCATCTTATGAAATGAAAGATACTCTGTTTCTGCCTTTTTTTTTTTTTTTTTTTTAAGTTATATTAAAAGGTACTTTTGAAACTGCTATCCCTTTTTGGCGGGGCTACAGGGAAAATAAGTAAAAGGACTTGAGTTCTGTCTGCCCTAGTGTTAGAGGGAAGCTGCTGAGGACTCGTGGAGACAGCAGAAATCCCAGAGCTTGCTCCGGTGGGCGTCAGGGCAGGCCTTCCACCTTGATAATTTCCTTTCTAGATTTTCCTAGCTTTCAGGACTTTCTTTGGGTGTGGCAATGGAGACCATCCTCAACAAGCAAAGGGATCTTCCATTTAACCTCCACCCATGGATCCGCAACCCCCAGCTCCATAATGGAGTTTCCTCTGAAGATTTTAACCATAGACCATTTCTGTAGCTTGACCTAAAGTGTTAAGGCCTCATTTTCCTTCCTTATACTGCACAGGCTGAAGTCCCAGCAAGCTCCCCATGAGGTCTCATGGTGCCCATTAGGGCTCTGGGCACAGCCCCATCCCAGGCCAGGCCAAATGGGTCAAGGGCCACTCACATCTATGAGCCGTTGCTGGTCCTGCTCAGTCATCTCGGACAGCCTGTAGTAGCGGCCTGCCAGGTCCCCTTTGAGGCCCTCCAGGGCCGTGATGGCCACGTTCTCCACCTCCCTTCGCTCAGCCCGGCTGCAGGCAGGTGGCAGGCTCAGCCCGCGGATGCTGCGGCCTGTGCGCACCCGAGAGGACAGCACGTAGCGCTCATCAAACTGCCCCTGGGTGATCTGCCGAAGCAGAGAAAGCATAGGGTTACCACGGCCAGCTGCAGACTACAGTCCTGCCACCACCACCACGGGGTCCACCCCACTGACATGCAGCACCCCGTGCAGGGGGCCCTCAGACCCTGTGCACAACATGCTGGACACATGTTGGAATTACGGGGGCAGGGGCACTGTAGCTAAGGGGCACAGCTACTTTATGCAGCACCATCCGGAATCCTTTACCCCACTAGGTGTGGCATGAAAAAAAAGGAACTGCTTTAGGAAAGACAGAGTTCTCTCTGGCCAACACCACCCTACTGGCCCTTATTAAAGAAAACAAAGACTTCAGGACCTTTCTGACCTCCTCCTTGCCCCTCCAGGGAGTGTGCTGCACCAGGGCCATCACAGAGCTTGCAGAGGGCATCTGACCCAGGGGGAGTCGCCCTCCTCTCAGGTGCTCCTCACTTCAGGCTCTGGAGTGCCAGCTGCATGGGAAAGCAGAGGGGCCTGCAGCCTACCTTGGATGCGTCCAGATCCGTGGGGTGCTTCATCACCCTGGGGTCATAGCCATTGTGCCTTAGTTTGATGACAGGATCAAAAAGGTCAGCAAACACCTGTAGAAGGGAAGATGCACCTGTTTCCACTTTAATTGATTCACCTATTAAAAGGTCGTTCCTTTCATTTGCCCCTTCTTACCTTGAGGGCCAAAGCTGACACCCTGGTCTGTCATTCTCAGTGTTACCACGCAGGAAACAGGGGTGGCAGATTGATGGTCAACGAATAATAACAACAGGCCACCTCCCTAGTGATTCTGCCAAGCTTACTGCCATGAGACTGAGCCAGAAAATCTTGTGTCTAAGGATTTGAGGGGTTCCCCCCAGTGGTTCTTGCCTTTATGAGATAAAAGAAGCTGCCAGAAGCAGTTTTGTGGTCAAAAGAGATAGTCAGGTTCTAGGGTTTGAAAATAATAAATTCACGGAAAACCAGCTACACTGCAAGAAAAGTGCACAACAGCAGTCAGGGCAAGGCCAGCACCTCTCACCCTGTGAGGTCCTTCTCCAGCTCAAACTATCCTGTGCAAAATCTATTAAAAAAAAAAAAAAGTTTCAGGGATATCCTTTAGGTAAAATGATGTTAAGAGTAGTCACAACAGAGGACCTGCCACCTTTAGGGGCTGTGGGAAGTTAGTGGGCAGGGGGTGGGGGCACACTGGGTCCAGGGAGCCAGGGTAGCGCACTGCTGTATGTGAATGAACCACCACTCCTGTTCATTCAGGAGGACCCATCCTCCTCTTGATGGCTGTTCTCCCAGAGAACTTCCCTCAGCTCCCTGCAACTTGTCATGGTGTCAAGGTTGCTCTGTGACGAGGGCTGCCGTAGCAGCAGACCATTCTACGCTTCTGTCCCAAGGATGAGGACACGGAGATCATGGGATTCGTCTGAGAGACTTGGTGAACTCAGTCATCTAGGCTACAGTAATCACTAATTCCCAAGCTAAAGACACAGACCATCCTCCTTCCTCAATGAAGTCTAGCCACAAACACACCATCTCCTAAGGTCTTATTGGTGAATACATATCACCAATAAATTATAAGTTTTTTTCTTTTTTTCTGTACCAATTCATCCCCTTGACAGTCTCAGAAAGCCCTGACATGGAACTTATCCCTCCATGAGTGGGATACCAGAGCAGCAGCAAAGGAAGCCTTGTCCCTGGGAAGCGGTAGCCCTCCTTGTTCCAGAAAGCATTTCAGATGTTCTGCTGAAGCTGGCTTCCCTTTATGAATGCTGGCCCCGCAGAGAAGAGAAGGACTCTACACCCAGACCATCCCCCCACCTCCACTCTGGAATCAGCAGCCAAGTTTTACCTCGTACGACTCCTCATCACCAGCCACCATGCCCACAGTCTTGATGAAGGGGTGGCCAGGGTTGTCCACTCCAGTCTGGATACACTGGTCCAGGGTGTAGCCATTGGGCGTCGCCTTGTTGCGGAGCTTGGCATAGATGGCCGGGGTGAGGCACTCGGCCATGCAGTTGTTGTGCTTTCGCAGATCAGGGTAGTCTGCGCTGCAGGTGGAGGAGAGGGGTGCACTCAGTGAGCACCACCTGAGGGAGGCGGCCTGCAAAAGGGCTTGGCTTCTGGCCGTCCTGCCACCAGGCTGTCTTTAGCCAGAGGGCATGGGGACACGTGGCTAGGAGTCATGACTTAAGTCAGCCAGATTAAAAAAAGAAAAACAGTCCCCAGAACAGCCCGAGAAAGGGGCCTGGCCCTGCTTAAGGATCCCATGCAGAAAACCACACACCATGGCTTATTGGAAAGAGGAGACACAGTGAAAATGACAAAATCAATGGACATCCCATGTGGCCTTTTTTTTTTTTTAAACCCAGAAGTTCTGGTAAAATGCAAGGGCACATTGTGGTGCCTTAGGTCTGTGGTGGAGAGACTGGAAACCTGCAGGTGGAGGTACCTAGAAATTCCGTTATTTATCTGTCCTCTACGGTGACGTTCCATGAGAGCAGATTCTGCTCTGTCGAGAGCGGTGGCTGGCTACTGAAACAGGCATTCTGTAAATATCTGTCGGAACGGTACACAGAAGGCAATAAAGTGAGGCGCTCTCTGATCCCGGGCTGTGTACTGACCAAACAAAGGAGATTCTGGACCACCACAGGCTCAAACACAGGTCACCTCCCTTCAGGAGTTCCTGAGGTACATGGTAGGTGTTGATAATTCCCTCAGAGATCTGGATCCCCACAAGAGCCAGCGACTATCTCTGAGAAGAACGGCAAGTCCTCCTCATCTGTCTCTACACCTGTCTCTGTGGGATCTCGTGGAGTCAGCACTGCGTGCCAACTCTGCAGTGCATGCCGTCACATCCGTGGTGAGGAGCCAAGGACTGGGAAATCCTGGCCATCTTCATGCCACTTGCCCACTTGCCCACTTTCCATCTGCAGTGGCCTTTAAAGCTGGTACTTAATATCAGTACTACAACACCATTCTCCAGGAAGCAGCAGTGAGTGAAGTGTAGGTCTGGAATCGGGGTCCTGGGGTTTGCATTTGGCTGCACTGGGCGTGTGAACTTGGGCACTGCTTCATTGTTCTACGTCTCTGTTTTATCACAAAGGGATGCTAAGATGAATAAAACAGATACTCCCATGTACAGCACTTAACACACATCAGAGTGCTCAACCGATGTTCATCGTGAGTATTATTACTATTCACCTAGCTCCCCAGCTCTGGGCAGGAATGACGACACTGCCTGCCTTGGATTCCCCACAGGCCACTGTGCTCCCCGTGTGTCGACAGCGATTGTCAGTTTGATTTGGTCATTCTGAAAAGCAACAAGAAGGACCCTTGCTGACAGTTTCTGGCAGGGGAAAGCAGATTTCTGGCTGACACATGGAGTTCTTACCTGGGCGGGAACAGCCGATGGTGCTCCCGAGCCTCGGCACGCACGTTCTGCCGGTTCAGCAGATACCCAGTGGTTAGGGCACTGGTGCCCATGGTAGCAAGTAACAGAGAAGCATTGCGGCCAGTGAGCAACTTCGAGAAGGCACTGGCCATCCTTCCTCTTGGATGAGTGTCTGAAAGCAGAGAAAATGGATCAGACAAGCTCCCGGGGTGGACCTAAGCCACAGCCCAGCGATGGCCGGGCAAGAGAAAGGACTGCAGGAAGCTCTGCCTCTTTTTTGATTTGGTTTTTCTCTTTCTTTCTTTCTCACCCATACCCCTTCACACTGCTTGGGGAAATGTGGGGAGGTGTAGACACTGTGAATGTCCAACTGCATGAAGTCCATGGCCATTTTCTCCAGTTAAGAATACAGGGAAAATAAACAGGATTTCTGCTGCTGGCTGTGTGACAGACCAGGTGCTCCTTTGGACCCCACCACTGCACAGTGAGGACAGCCTGAATAGGTCAGGTTCCTGGGCTTGGAAGAAGTAGAGGAAGTTTCTGAGTCCCATCCTCCCACTCCACTCCTCGCATATGAGCTGGTGGCAGAGCTCAGGGTAACAAGCAAGGAGGTTTGGGTTATGTTGAGGACAGATGTCTATGTGAACACTAAGGTCAGGATACCAACAGTGGGGTGGAGAGCTCTGTCTGTGACTCCACTAGTGAGCTAAGACCCTTAAGAGGGGCTCAAGTAGTCCAAGGCTCAAGTAGCCCAATCCCTGGCTCCCAGCAGAGGCAGAATCAAATCCTCTCTAAGGAAAATATACTCAGTTTAGGCTCTGGTTTCCTACAGATGACCATCAGGCAACAAGCTCTCAGTCAAAGATCAGGAGGAATTGGGGGTCACAGAGTCAAACTATCTTTTAAAAATGAAAATGAAAATAAAGAGAAGATCATTAACAAAAGAACCACTAAAATATATACTTATGAAGAAACAGACATTAGAAGGACAGCCTGAGATATACATAAAACGTAAAAAACATATGTAAGTATTTGTTTAGATGTATACAATATCAACAAAGAATGAAAATCAGGATAAGCCCCTGCCCAGAGAGAGATCCTGCTATGTCTGCTATTGCCCAGAGATGGGAAGGACCAGTTACAGCATCACCCAGCAGGGAGCTTTTTAATGTGGGTTGTTGAGTGTGTAGAGTAGAACAGGTCACTCTAAGTACTCTCTGTGATGCCCGAATACAGGGAGTATGGAATTTTTTCCCTAATATTTAGAAGGTTCCAAGGACTCTGTCTCAAGATCCTCCAAGCTTAGCACCAGCAAAGAGCTCCCTGATGTGTATGGCTGTGGCTCAAAACCTGGGCCATTCAGTGGAAGACAGACTTTTAATAAGGTGAGGTTGGCATAGCCTTACACATAATTCTTATTACTGTGTTATGTTAGTCACAATACATCATTAGTTTTTGATGCAGTGTTCCAAGATTCATTGTTTACATATAACACCCAGTGCTCCATGCAATACGTGTCGTCCTTAATACCCACCACATAATTCTAAGAGCAGCCTTTTGAGGTCCACTTTCTTCCTAGATTGTATTTTGGGAACTGGGATCAGTCTATGAACTTTATGCTTCCAGAATCTCCACCTAGAACTCTCTATTTAACATCTGTTTGAGCAATATTAGGGAGAAACTTGAATATCTCAACCAAAAGCACCAGCGTCCTTGAAAAAATTTAGGACTTTTTTTTTTCTTTGCTAACCCAGGAAATCAGGGAGCCTTTCTTCTGTGCTAATGTCTAAAGATAATTCCCTAAGTCTTAAAGGCAACAGAAATTAGTAAGCCTCAGACAAGATAAATGGGCCATTTTTTTAAAGTTGTCCTAGGGACTTGGACTGGCCCAACATTAATCTCATCACACGACTTCGGGCTGTTACTGGTCTCCTTCCAAGAGTGGGTGAGGGCTCCTCAGAGAACTGTCCCACTACTTGCTGGCTCTTGCATGTGGCAGGCAGCACTAATGTATACCTTTCGGCTCTGTTTTAGCTGAGTCCACACCCTCCATCTCCTCCCTGAGCAGAAAGGTAATGTCTTCTGAGGTTTATCATAGAACTCATCAAAGTAAAGGAATCTTTATCTAAATTCTTTTCAGGAAACATAACGGCCCAAAAAAATAAGCTCGGACAGCTCAGACTAAGTCTATTTGTGTCTGAGCTTGACTCATATGGCTTGATCTTTATTTTTCTTTCCTTAACTTGCTTGGACACTGACATGTGTTTGCATCAGAGTCTGTGTGAGAAGGCCAATCTTGAGCAGAGTCAGGAGGAAGAGGAGGGCATGGTGTCATTTGCGCCCCACTGACAACTGGTGCTCTTCACAGGTCTTGCACAGGAGAAGGATGTGCAGGTGGGTGTCTGACTCAAAACAGTCATGTTTGACACGTCCTATCTATATTTTGTTTCTGGAAGTAATAATAATATACATCCAAGAGTTCTAACATTGTCCTCTTGTCTGAGCCATGACATAGGATTCCTGCCAATAATTCCTGCCAATAATAATAAAATGGAGGCTTTGCCTGCCGCAGGCTAAGCAGCCCTGGAGCTCTATATCTTTAGTGCTTTTGCTTGGATTCCTTGTAGAGGATTGACACAGGCTCAACGTTTTGGTGACGTGAAGAATTCCAGCTTCCTTGCCTCTATGTTGCTCTCTTTCCGGGACACACAGAAACACTGGATTTCACTGTTGAGATCCCAACCAATCAGCTTCAGAGAGTGAACTAAGGGTCTCATCAGACAGGCTAGGGACCCTGGGAGCAGTTGCTCCCCAAAGACCCAGAGCCAGGCTTGCAATAAAACCATTTTTCTGGGATGCCTGGGTGGCTCACTGGGTTAAGCCTCTGCCTTCGGCTCAGGTCATGATCCCAAGGTCCTGGGATTGAGCCCCGCATCAGGCTCTCTGCTCAGCGGGGAGCCTGCTTCCTCCTCTCTCTCTCTGCCTGCCTCTTTGCCTACTTGTGATCTCTCTCTCTCTCTGTCAAATAAATAAATAAAATATTTTTTTAAAATATTTTTTCCTTGACTAACTGATTTCCGTGACTAAACGATATCTCTGCTGTGTGTTTAAAAAGATAGTCTGTGAAAAGCTGCACAAGCACAACATTGCTTTGTCTTACAGACTCTGTGACCCGGGAGCCCCCATATGTTCCATAAGCACTATCTGCAGCGGAGCCTCTGCCTCCAAGAGGCTGGATTTGTTACTTGCATCGATGGTGAGATGGTAGGTAACCTGTGGCATAAGTGAAGCCGGAGAAAGGTATGTAAGAGATAACCCGTGTGTGCCAAAGTGGTCGTGCTTCGGCTTGCCTAGTTTCCAAATGTGGTGGTTCTGTAAGTCAGTCTATCTGGTGGAGCCACCAGGACCAAAGTTTGAAGCCTAAAGCCATCTGAGGCTTCCTAGCAAAGCTTTTTGATTTTTTTGATTCTGTCCCTGCCACAGGCATTAGCATAACCTACTGAACTGTTCCGTGAGGAGATGGTCAGAGAGAGGAGACAAGGTGCGGGAACAGCTATGGTGCTTCTCCAGGGACAAAGTCCTCAGCATCCAGACACCCTTAGGAGGAGGAGTGGCCTCTTCTTTAAAGCTTGGCTTTTGCGGTTCTTTTTGCCTGACAGCTTGCTTGAAGTTAGGCATCATTCCCAGTTTCTCTGAATTATACCCTGTTAGTTTCCTTCTTGGCACTCATCCCCACCTCTCATTTTATCTGCTTTGTGTACTGACCATCTCCCCCAAATAAATAAGTCCGCAAAGCAAGGAACTTGGTTTCTTTTGCTCACCGCTGTATCATCATTGCCCATCATTGCCTAGCACAGCACCTGGCATTGGTGGGCTCTCAGTAGCGTTATTTAATAAATGCTTTCTGCACTGCTTGCTGGTGGAGGAAGCCACTCTAGGCTTGCCAGGACCCACACAAGAATGCTGGCGTCAGCTGATTGGGCACAACGGGGGCTGTGAGGCCGGAGAACTGGGCCAGTCAGAGGGCGAGGGGATGGGCCCAGGGGCACAGGCCCTGGAGAAGTTCAGAAGCCAGCTTCCCTCAGCCTTAGGATACCCAGTGGCCAGTGTTCCCCGGGAGCAGAATCCAGACTTATTTTGGGGGAAAGAAGCAAATGTCAACTAAATAAATTCACTGGGAATTTTATGAAAGCTCACATGGCACTGGTACACACACATTCAGGGTCTGCCATGGGGCCCAGAACACCCGGGACACAGTGCACCAGTCTGACTTTCAGGTTAAGAGCTCTAGAGCTCCATACTGAGCTCTCTGATAGATCGCTTATTATACACACATACACACACACACACACACACCATGTAGCTAACATATTCTAGTACAGATATATCAAATATATCCTATGTAGGAGAGATGTATTTTAAAATATCAAAACAGAGAGGGTGGCAAACCATAAGAGACTGCTAATCATAGGAAACAAACTGAGGGGTGCTGGAGGGGAGAGGGGTTGCAGGATGGGGTAACTGGGTGATGGGCATTAACAAGGGCATGTGATGTAATGAGCACTGGGTGTTATATGACTGATGAATCACTAAATTCTACCCCTGAAATGAATAATACACTATGCATTAACTAAATTGAATTTAAATTAAAAAAAAAACTAAAATAAAATCAGTTTACTTACTGTGCTTTTGTGCTGTCGCCATAAGCCATACTCATTTGTTTCAGTAAAATTATTGCAGTTTGGTTAAGTATTGCTTCTTACTGCCCCTCGAGTTTGGACTTTACTATCCATCTTTCCTGTGACTGAACCAGCGCCTGGTGCTTCAGTCCCCAGGAAACTTCTAGCCCAAGGTGACTGCTTGCTGTCTGAGCTCCCATAGCACTCCTGGGCTGCTCGCTCATCGCCATGTACGCTGCACAGGTGTTTGACACCTGCTGGTGAGCCCAACTGTCCTGTAGCTCTTGTCAGGATAAGGAACTGCCCACTATGCACCTTCTTCCCATCCAATGGCTAAAATCTTCAAGTACAAGAACCTACCTACCTGTCACAGATCATTGCACGTAGTAGCTGATCAATAAACATTTCTTCTCTGACTTATTTTTAAGCTATGCTTTGCCTGATTTCCAGAAGAAGGAAATCTTACCAGCCTCCTGCTTATCTCTCTTCAGACAAGGCATGTAGGTCTCCCAGAGAGGAACCTTTTCCTTGGGTTATTCCCCCAGGCATCTTTCCCCCTCTGGCCTGGCTTCTTTGCTCCCAACCACTTCTCACTTTTAATTTGCTATAAAGCTTGGGCCTGGTATCTAAGCCAACTTAGGGTCAAGTTTGACCCGGGAAGCTAGCTTACAAAACTAGGGAAAAAAACCTATTTACATTACATTAAACACATCCCTTTCAGCTATTGATTTTGAAATCCTATCATAAAAGCAACCAGGCAAGGCTGGTAGGCTGGATTTCAGCATTTCCCTGCTCAGGTTCCGGGTCTCCACAAGCTGCCAAGAGCAGAGCAGCCCAATGCAGGCTCCTCGTCTCTCAACCCTAACAGGCCGGCTCCGTGGGAGCCCACGCAGCCTGACCTCGTCTGTTTGACAGGGAGATCTGGTACAGGGTGTCCCACAGGTAACAGATGGAGCCTCCCAGCAAAGCATGAAGCCTCATGTGCATGTCCTTCCTTCCACCAGGAATCTTTTGACTGAGTAGGCAGGTGGGGAAGGAAGAGGCAGATGAGAAACCAGTGTTGGGTATCGGAGAAATTTAACTAAAAGCTGCCATCCAGAAATTCCTCTCCACAAAATACAGGAAAGAATCTTTATCACCAAGCATTAAGACAGGCGGTGATGCACCTCCCAGGCAGTCCACTAAAGAAATTGCAAAAATAGAACAAAATCTTACCCTTTTAGAGAACGAGGCTGATAGAACCTGTCTGCGTACATGTTCTCAAGGTAACTCAGGTAAGACATGACAGCGCTATTTGTCACACAGCGCTTACTCCAAGTTCACCCGAAATTGGGGTGGCCGTTTGTGTTAGCTAATTGCCTTCGGCCAAAGGAAAAATAAGCTTCTCCTGTCTCCTCTACAGCAGGTAATTTTACAACTTGGAGCCTGGCACCTAAGTTGAACCACTAGCATCACCCCCCTTCCCCTGCCAGGGGCAGATCTTCCTTAATGTGTACATTTCAAAGAGATGGCTCCCAGGCCCTTGAGAAAAACATTTCTAGGTTGTAAAACTGGCTGGAGGCTCACTTCCTCTTAAAGAGATTTATATACATCTCAAAGGGACAGAGAAAGAATTTACAAGTTTTCTAAAGGAAATATCCTAAGAAAAGGGGAGCGATGGGTTAGTTACCTCCCTTCCCTCAAATGGGGGGAGTACTGTGTCAGGAGCTTAGCAGGGCTCCAGCAAGGGTGGACATCCCTCAGAACTGATCCCACAGTTTGAAGAAACAAGACCCAAAGACCATAGGATGGGGTCACAATTTTTATTGGTTCTCAAGCTCACTGGCCTGCACATGAAGATTTGTAATAAATGCTGGGTAAGAGAGAGAATGAACATAGAGACCCCAAGTCAGAAGGGGTCATTTAGCTCAGCCTGAATGCAGTCACCCCTATACCTTAGGCCCTCCTTAAACACCAGCAGAGCTGGGCATCTTACCACTTCCTAAAGCAACCCATTTCACCATTGGACAACTATAATCATTAAAAATTTCCCCATTTTCATAAGGGGGGGGGAATCAAAATTAGAGTCTTTTCAAAGCCAGGTACTTCCCCACAGTAACCCCAAGGAGCAGCTATCTTGCCCTCTGTCACAGATGAGGGAACTTAAAAACAGAGAGGTCAACTAAAAGCCCAAGGTCACACAGACAAAGGAAAAGCATATACTGTGTTTCAGTAGCCACTCATTTAAATGAAGATCCTGTTTTTACTTAGAAGATTTAATAATAAACAATATTACAGTATGTTGGGATGGAGCCGACCCCCTTATCTCTCAAGGAATACAGCGGCCAGCCAGTTCTAGCTGCTTTGGTCCCTCATGGTTTCTCAGTCAGGGTTTCCACTGGGAGCTCTGGGCCAAGTTGCAAACCAGCACACAGGCATTGTTCTCCCCCACCCCCAGAGGGGAAGCAACACCAGAGGGTGAACCCTCCGGGCTTCCTCCACCCTCTAGGAATACACTGACCATGGACTTCCAAAAGCAGTCAGATGTGTGGGCCAAAGTCATCGTGAATGACACCAACATGCTTCAGGTGGAAAGGAGTCAGAGTGGGCAGTGATGAAGGGAGAGGGAGACAGGACAGTGAGGTGAAGACAGGTATCTTTTTATTTATCTGGTTTTTTTTTTTTAAGATTTTATTTATTTATTTGACAGACAGATCACAAGTAGGCAGAGAGGCAGGCAGAGAGAGAAGGGAGGAAGCAGGCTCCCTGCTGAGCAGAGAGCCCGATGCGGGGCTCGATCCCAGGAGGCTGGGATCATGACCTGAGCCAAAGGCAGCGGCTTTAACCCACTGAGCCACCCAGGTGCCCCTATTTATTTGTTTGATAAATATTTAAGTGCTTATTATGGGGCAGTTTTTATAGTGCTCACCACCTGAGGAGAGAACTCCTGTGTAGCCCTTGTTACGAGTTGGGCTTGGTGGTTATTACCCCCATTCAGTCCTCACAACACACCCATGAGGTTGATGCTCTTACTGTCCCCATTTCACAGATAGGCAAATGGAGGTAAAGGAAGGTAACAGAGCTGGCCCCAGACCACAAAGCTCATGAGTGGCAATGCTGGAATTCAAGGCCAGCAGTCCTTCCTCCCAGTCCGCAGTCGTAACCTGCTCCCCTCCTGGGCCAAGACAAGGCACAGGATAGGTGTTCTGCCACAGGAGCCAGAGCCCCGTGGGACTCCTGGGAGGGCGTGGTCTGGTCTGGTTTGAGCCCACACTGCTCAACTACACTGTGCGTGTTTGGTTTTAGTCAGACCAACATATTGCTTGCCCCCACCAGCCCCGTGACTAGTACCAGGTCACAAACAACAAAAGATCCGAGCAGAAACAATGACTAAACACCACATACCCATGTCCATAAACAGATGGCTATGGATGCCCGCCTGCATTACCTCTTTCTGGCCATGCACTTTCCAGGCATCTTCCAGATGGGAGAAGAGCCACTGCCCTCAGCCTACACCAGATTTAATAGATCTGTGAATGCTGCAGAAGGGAAGGGAGGAATGAAGGCTAACTATAACCCTGTTCTATGCCTAGGTCCAAAATCTTCATGATGAGGGCATGGCATCCCGCACCACAGTCACTGATCTAAATTTGGCTTTCGAGGGACTCTATGGAAAACAACTGTCCTGAAATTTAGAGAGCCAGATTAAACCGGGACTGAATCTGCCTATGATTTGTGGTGGCTGACTATCCCCAAAGGCCCCAGGAAAACCCATGATGTGGGGACAACCCTGACTGATTCTAGATTCCAGAACACTTGCAGCTTCCAGGGACAGATCTGAATGAGGCCAACCCAACCACTCATGAGTGGCTTATGCAAAGTGCGGATGCAGCCTCCACAATGGAGAAGATCACTTCGCAGCCTGAGAGCTAGCCTTGAATCTCATTTATTCATTCATCCATTTGTCCACCTGTCTGGCTGTCTATCCATCCATTCAACAACATCAGAGAATCAATCCCTGTGTCAGATTCTGGGGCTGCCCTCCAGAAGCTTCTGGTCTGGAATAGGAGAGAGATCATTGTAAGAACAGATCATTCGAATAAAAAGTGACATGAGCAAAGATAATTAACAGGGGAGAAGACCCAAGTCTACCTGATAAGTCAAGGAGATTTTTCTCAAGAAGGTAAAAAATCGAGGGTTAGCATTTAGAATGATTTGGCATGTTGAGAGAGAAATTTTGATTGATTAAGAAAATTTAAGTTTGTATTTTCTATGCCTGTATTTTCTTTTTCTAGTCATTGTACTTTATTATGTACTTTATTATGTATTATGTACTTTATCATGTTTTACAAATGTATTGGTCTGTGATGGATTAGAAATTAATGACAGCTTTTGTTGCAGACAGTTTGGGAAGTGCTGCTCAGTTTCCTTATCTATACGATGGGGCTAATCATGGGACCTACTCATAGAGGTTTTGTGAGGATTAAATGAGCCCTCAGCACAAATGCTGACATAGAGGGAACAGGCAGTAAGTGTTAGAAGTTCTTGTGGCTAATGTTACTAAATTGGTAAACTGGTGAGAAAGGGAGAGGGGTCTAGAGGCAGGGAAATCAGGTCCTACTGTCCTGAATAAACTAGGCAGGAGACGTTCCAGGCTTCAGCCATGGTGGTGGGAAGGCTTCATGGAGATAAATGAAGAAGTTTCAAGATACTTAGTGAGTGGGCTCAGGGGGCTTTTGGGACCAATCAGATGTGGGCATGAGAGTCATGAAGGAGTCTTGGAAGACTCCCAGGTTTCTGACTTGAGGATTTCACTTGACTGGGAATCCTGGCTGGGGAGGAGGTTTAGAGTACAGGCTAGGACAAGAGGATCAGGTTGAACTGGAGGTAACTGGGAGGCATTCCAGAGGGAATGACCTTCCTTTTCTAAGTAAGCTCTACACCAGACGTTGGGCGTGAACTCACAACCCCAAGATCAAAGGTCACATGCTCCCTGACTGAGCCCGCCAGGTGCCCCAGGATGTAATATATTTTCATGTGATTGAGGCCTCATGAGAGAGGTCTAGACTGGAAAGGATGACAACTGTCTGACCATCCACCTGTTCCCAAATCCTCTCATTGGGCTTTCCCGGGGGCTCACCCAGGCCCTCCTTGGATACCAACAGTGACAGTGAACTAGCGGCCATGAACAGACGCTGCTGTAGCACCATGACCAGAGGCTCTGAAGCCAGAAAGTCTGGATTTGAATCCAGTTCCGCCACTTACAATTCTCTATTATCCTGAGAAACTTACTTTCCTTTCATGTCTTCGTTTTCTCAAATTTAAAGTGAAAATTAATAGTAAGGATGAAAAACGAGTACAGTGTTTGTATAGTCCCTCAACCTGCTGTCACGGGGTTTTGAGGACGTTCTCCCTTCACCTCAGCAAACAGCTTCATCCAAGGGAAGTGGCCTGAGGGCTTCCTCACTCCTTATGACTGACAGAATGATCAATTGAACACACTTGCAAACACCCGCCAGTGATGTGGACAGGCCCAAGGGGGTGATTATAGAATCTGTCTGGAGTCCCACAAGGTCCTTCCCAGGGATGCTTTTGTGTGACACCCTCTGACCTGCCCCTCAGTCCGGCCCTTCCTGAGTCAGGCTGTCTCCGAGGGCCTTCCTGGGCTTGCTCAGCCAAGATGGACCCTTGTCCCTAGCCTCCCCTGTCTTGTGAGGAGGCGCGGTCCTCCGGGGACATGCATCCCTGGCAGGCTGGGCCTGTTCCTGCCTATCAGAATGCACCCCCTTCTGTGCCTATGGTTTCCTTCTGGGAACCCTCACTTCCTTCAGCCCTGATACCTTCTCCTTCTAGGCCCCCTCCTCAGGGACGTCTCAGGCCTGCTGCTTGTCCAGGGCACCCCAAGCTGGAGAGCAAGAGCTTTTCTGCAGGCCAATTACACTTAGCTGCTCCAAGCCAGAAATTCTGCTCCTGTGGAGATCCTTAAATAAGGGCCCATGCTATACAGAAGGTGCTCAGACATGTGAAAAGATGCTCACCACCATTAGTCCCCAGGGAAATGCTAGTCACAACCATAATGAGATGACACCTTATACCTATCAGAGTGGCTAGAATCAAAAAGACCAGAAATAACAGGTATTGACAAACGTGGAAAAAAAGGAACCCTTTGCACCCTTGTTGGTAGGAATGCAAATTGGTGTGGCCATTGTGGAAGACCGTATGTGGGTTCCTCAAAACTGAAAATAGAAATATCACAGAATTCAGTAATTTCACTACTGGGTACTTACCCAAAGAAAATGAACACTAATTCAAAAAGATATATGTACTTCTATTTACAATAGCCCAGAATATGGAAGCAACCCAAGTGCCCATCCGTAGGTGAATAGATAAGAGTGGTATGTGTGTGTGTGTACACACACACACACACACACACACACACACACACAGACACAGGAATATTATTCAGCCATAAAAAAGGAGATCTTGCCATTTGCAACAACATGGATGTCCCTAGAGGGTATAATGTTAAGTGGAATAAGTCAAACAGAGAGAGAAAAATAGCACATGATTTCACTTATATTTTGGAATATAAGAAATAAAACTGAACAAAGAAGAAAAGAGAAAACAAAACAAACAAAAAAACCAGACTCAAATACAGAGAACAAACTGGTAGTTGCCAGAGGGGAGATGGGTGGGGGATGAAGAGGTATATATTTTCAGTTTTGAAATAAGTTGCAGAGATGAAAAGTACAGCACAGGGAATTTAGTCAGTAATACTGAAAACACTGTTTGCCGACTGATGGTGCCTATGTTTACCGTGGTAAGCACGGAGTCATGTACAGAATTGTTCAGTTGTTATGTTGTACACCTGAAACTAACACTGTATGTTAGTTAGACTTCAATACAAAAATAAAATTAAGAGAATTATTTGTGAGGATCTGGGATCTGTGCACTGTTGGCGGGAACGTAAAACGGTGTGGAGAGAACTCAAAAATGAAAAAATAGAACTACCATATGATCCAGCATTGCTACTTTTGGTTATATGTTCAAAGGACACGCAGTCAGTACTTCAAAGAGAAATCTGCATTTTCATGTACAGTACAGCATTTTTCATAATAGCCACAATATGAAACAGCACAGTGTCTGCCAGCGGACGAATGGATAAAGATGTATGTATACAATGGCGTAGTATTTAGCCATGAGAAATAAGGACATCGTGCCATTTGCTACAACATGGGTAAACCCTGAGGACCTTATGTAGGTGATGTACGTCAGACAAAGAAGGATGCTGTATGACAACCCACAGAATCTAAAAAGGTAAACTCAGAGAAACAGAGCAGAGTGGTGGCTCCTAAGGAATGGGGACTGGAGGAAATGGAGAGATGTTGGTTCAAGGTTGTTTCTACTTGTAAAAAATTTCTGAGTATCTAAGGTATAGTGTAACAGTGATAATTAATAATACCATAGAATATCCTTGAAAGATGCTGAGAGAGGAGATCTTAAATGTTCTCACCACAAAATAGAAATGGTAATTATGTGACGGGATAGAGGTATTAGCGCATGCTGTGACGGCAATCATTTTACACTAGACACTTGTATCCAATGTGCATGTTCAAGTTAGACAATGTTACATGCCAGTTACATCTCAGTGAAGCTGGAGGGAGCAATAAATAAAGGCCCATGCAAAGGGCAAGGATAGGCCTTCTTTTGGTCTTAAAAGGCTCCTGCTGAGTAATGCTGAGGAGGGGTAGGGAGGCAGGAGGTGAGAGAGGGTGCAGCTCTGCAGAGCCCGCCCCTTACTGGCTGTGATCCAACCACCTGGCTTGCTCCGTGAGACACTACAACCATTTTGGAAAATGAACAAAGAAAACTCTCTTAACAGGTGCATAGCCACTGGCCCAGCATCACACTTTGAAAATCCATTCTGCAGAAATAGGGCTGCCAGTATATAAGAAGAGAGTCACAGGAGGATTACGTTTGTAGTGGCAAACAGACAGAAGAGCCCTGGAAGTTACCCGTCCATCGGAGGGAGAAGGGTTGTATTAAGTGGTGGCACATTCAGGCGCTGGAATATTCCATGGCTAGTAAAGAATTAGTCAAAACTACCTCCACTTCACCTGGGTGAACACGTATGCCATATTTTTTACATTAAAAGGAAAAACTACTTGTATAATAATGAGAATGAGTGGTTCCAGTTTTCTAACAGTATAAATATATATGCATTTGCATATATTTATGAGAACATAAAGTATTGATGGTTATTCATACTAGTTATTCAAACTGCTAAAAGGGTTACTTGAGAACAAGAGACTTGTAGGAGGCAGCTTTTTAATTTTTTCTTAATAGAACTCTGTCTTGTGTCCCTTGTAAAAATAAGCATGTATAATTTTATGATTAAAAAAAGTAACAAGCTAAAAAGTATATCAGCTGTGCAGTATGTTAGAAGTCCAGATTTCCAGGCTGTATCTTTTGAATGAGTTTCCACAAGAATGGGGCCATCACTTATGCATTTGGAAAAAAAGCTTCACAGGTGATTTCCTAGCCCCTGCTGGGTCTGGGAATCTGAGCCTTAGCAAATCCATCTATATAATGGGCTCAACGAGACCTCTCCCCAGGTGTTGTGAGAATTAAATGACAAGCTGCAGTGAGCACTGACAGTATGCAAGCCACCTCCGATTATCCCAATCAGCACTGTCTGCCCTTTCTCTGAATGTTTGCTAATTTTGTCTTATACTTTTAGCATTTCAAGTGTTTCATGTCATTGTTTTATTTGTAATCTAAGAATAAGACTACATTCTAGAAGGAACCCATTGCATACTTTCAGATCCACTGAACATATTCTGAAAACTAACATCCGAGTTGACTAAATGGATTTAACTACTTGGGCTCCTAAGTTCTTCTCCAGACCCCTGTTATCAGGGGATCTTATCCCTGCTTGACAATCCCTCACCTACTGGCATTTCACCGGCCTCTGACCCTTTGCTCTGCCTTTCCACTTGGGATGTCCTTTCCATCCCTGCATGCCCAGTCAAACTTGTCAGGTGTTAACACTTATTGAGCTTCTACCATGAGCCATGCCCCATGCAAGGGGCCTTACAAACAGCATCTTCAATCTTTGCAACAATCCTGCCAAGTAAGCATTATTTTGCAGATGGGGGAAACAGAGGCTCAGGAAAGGCCCAGCTCTTGGGACATGTTGAAAGATCTGGGACTTGAACCCAAGTGTGTCTTGGGCCCTGTTTTTGGGCTCATCTCAGACCATAGCACCTCACAGGCAGCCCTGCACTCATCAGTAATTGGTTGGAAAGCACCTGTGATTTAGGACCTGGGAGTTCCACAAAACCCTCCACTCAGACTCCCCAGACCATAGAAGTGCATTTATCATAGCAGCTCCTAGACCCAGGAGTGTCCCCTCAAGGCATGTGACTCCCCAGACTCCTGGAATATTACAAGCCATTCTCCTTCCTTGTCATCTGTCCGCTCCACTCAGACATAGGTGCCCAATGTGTGGGCCGGCCATGCAGGGGGTGCTGGGCCAGCCTGCCTTTTTCTAAGGAGGTGGGGCAGAGGCTTGTCGTCTCTCTCCGCCCCTCTGTCTCCTCCCTTATACAGAAGTAGGGACTGCAGGGGTAAGGAGGGATGTTGTCTCTAGCCCTCACCCCAGAGAAGCTGTCTGCCTGTTTCCCTCACTTAGAACTCCTCTATGACTACTGATTTGAAAAGCATCAGGGCTACAATCTGGCAGAATCCCTTGGCTCCACACCAGGGAAAGTTTCTATCTGGGCTGCAAGTTCACACCAAAAGGCAATAATATTGTGTTTGTTGCTACTAGCCCTCTCCATTAAAAAATAAGAGCCACCATCGTAAGTCCTTTGGTCACAGTGCCCAAGAGCTGTTTATCTCTCTCTACTAGGCAGGCATACTAGGAGTCTCGGTCCTGGTCTAAGGGTTTTATCGGGTTCTGTCACATCCTGGAATGTGCAGGCCTTGGGTTCTGTCACTACCTCAATCTAGACATTCCTAATCTTCCTGAATATTCTGGATAAAGATGCCATGGGTGCCTTTCTGCTGACTGAGTTATTTCTGATCCAACTGTACGTGGCGTCCACGTGTTTGAACTCGTTGGGGCTGGAGGGCAGTGGAGGGCAAGGGGAGGACCATGGGTCAGCTTTCTTCCAGAGTCACCCCAAAACGGGGACATCCTTGGGGTTGGACCAGCTCCACAGAACACTCTGAACAAATTCCCATGATCCCCGTCTACTAGGCCAGCAGAAAATGGCTGACCCCTCCCAGTTCTCCCAGAGAGCAAAGGGTTCAAGTTACTTCACTACCGCCTGATATACTGCCACCCCTGGGCACCAGTGTCACCTCTGCTCTATTCGTCAAGTAGAAAGTCACAAGCAGGAGATATTTATAGTCTTTCCCTGTAAACCAGAGGCCTTTCCTAGGGCTCCTGATATCATACATTCACAACCATTACCAGACTCATCTCTCACAGGTAGTCAGTTAAGAACCATCTAGTTCTGCGAGATACTGTAAAAAAGACTGGGTGCCTTCTTCTCTGACCAAGGAAAGAATTCTGTGTGGCTTCAAGACAGGGGTGGGAGTGACCTCCAAGAGTCACCTTAAGGACTGGCTCACTGCAGGATTCCTGGCTCAGTGGGCGGGAACTCCCAGCTGACACATAGATGAGAAATGGCTGCTCCAAGCTGTGGTGGAGATGGAGACCCGGGGCCTCTGTCTCAGAACCAATCCTCTTCCTGCCTCTGAATACCCAGGGCTCCCCATTCCTCATCCCACCTCCCAACCCATGATTTTCTGGACCTTCCTCAGTCACCCCTTCAGGAAAACTAACCTGGCCTATGGCCCGTTCTCTAAGGATAGGATTTCATCATGAACTGGCAGAGTCCGTGGAGACAGGTGGCCCTCATGCTCTTTGCTGAAATGGAGCCTTAGCCCACAGAAGGGTTAACTCTAAAGGCTGGTTTGGGGGAAAAGCACCTCTAAGTGTGGAGGCAGAAGTGGAGAGTCCACACAGCTAATAACACCCAAATATCCTCTCAGAGCCTGCTCAGTCAGGAAGCCCTCTTGCCAAGTTCTGGTGGTGGTTGTGTTCTTCTCTTTGAGCAGAGTTAGCTGACCAAGGACACAAATTCAAAAACAGAGGAGAAGTGGCACTTCTGGAAACAGCACAGCGGCTGACAGGAGCATAACCTTGTCACAAGGGCGCTGCCACCTCACGTGATTCCAGTTGACCCCATGCTCAAGGTCACAGAGCCAGGGCAGCGCTGGAGGGAAGGGCTAAAGGGCAGCACTAACAAGAGCTGAGGGAGGGTGGCTTGTTCTGGTTGCACATGTCACCCTCCACACCCACCAGAACACGGGCAGCCAGAGATGCCATCCACTCAAGGGGCCAAAGCAGGGTTGACCTGTAAGCCCCCGGGAGCCAACCACGTGAACAAGCAAACACAAAACACACTTTGCCACAGATGAAGCACGTTTAGGCCAACTGTGCAACAGGTTTACCTCTGCTGGGGGCAAAAAAGTTGCATGGCTCCTGGGGCACCTGGGTGGCTCAGTGGGTTAGGGCCTCTGCCTTCGGCTCAGGTCATGATCCCAGGGTCCTGGGATCAAGCCCCGCATCGGGCTCTCTGCTCAGCGGGGAGCCTGCTCCCCCCCCCCCCCGTCTCTCTCTGCCTGCCTCTCTGCCTACTTGTGATCTCTGTCTGTCAAATAAATAAATAAAATCTTTAAAAAAAAAAAAAAAAGTTGCATGGCTCCTGATTAATGGATTCGTGATTTCAGAAATGAATCTCTAGCCATGGTATTAGCCAATTTAAATTGGGTCCAGCTGTTGGGTTAATTAGTAATTCGCTTCTTTTGAGACCCTCAAAATGTTCATTTTCCACTTATTTATCCCCAGTCATCGTTTTGATGCCGCTGAGGTTGAAAATCATCCCCAGAAACGAACGGATTAGTGGAAGGTTAAGGTCCCAAATGCAGAGGCATTTAGATACTCCCTTAAGAAAAATTCCTAATTCGCCCTCCAAAACAAGCGGACGAGCAAGGTGCTGAGAGCAGCGCCTCACCGCAGAGCTGCTGCGGGGAACGGTGGCCTGCGCCTGTGTGCGGGGAAGAGGGGGCCGCAAGGCGCGCGCTCTGGCGGCTCGTCTAGGGGACACCACGAAGCCCTCACCCGGGAGCAGCGCCCGAGAGCTGTTACCGCTGTCCTCCGAGGTCCCGCCCGCAGCCCTCGGCCCCCTGCTCACGAGGCGCCTCACACTGGCTCTAGCAATGCGCCCCGCTTTGCAGGTATAAAGTCGGGTTTCAGGGGCTCACTGACCTTGGAGCCGGAGTCTCCCACGTCCCGCTGCCCGCAACAGCTGAGAAGTGTAACCGCAGCTGGCCGGCCTTGGCCTTGAAAAGGCTCCGGGCTGGGCGGGGCGGGGGCCCATGTCGGCCAATCCCGTGTCTGCCGTCGGACGTGGACGTCAGGGCGCGCAGGCTCCCGCCGCGGTGCCCTTGAAGGCCCGCGTCGGACTCTTCCCCCTGGGTCCTCGGCTCTCCAGCACCTGCCCTTTCTCCCGAACGTTGCCCTCCCCCACGTCCCTTCCTGGAGGCCGCGGCTCCCGGGGCTGTGCCAGGTTCCGGGCCTGCAGCCTGGCTGCCCGGACCGCTCAGCCCCGCAGCACCCGGCTTCGGCTTCGGGGTGGAAGTGTCAGCAGGGGGGCTGCCGCACCTGTTAGGGGATTTGTTTCCAGGTTCCCTCTGCAGCCCCATCCCGCGAGGGAGGAAGGGGGAGGCGGCTGGCTCTGGAGGATGACCCCGTCCGCGCGCCCCAGCTGAGGGTTGCGAGGTAGAAGATGCGCAGAGCTCCCGCTCTCCCGCTGCTGACCAGGCTCTGAGCCGGGGACCAGAAAGATGTCCTTCTAACGTGTCTAGGGCCTGGATTCAGGGATGACAATCAGGTTTCTCTTCTGTATCAAGCCATCTGAAGTAGACTGCTGGACGATTTCCCTTTCAATCCGCACCAGATTAATGCATCACCCAGGAGGCCCTGCAGGCCACATCCCTGCTGAAAATAGCCCTCCTTGGGACATGCGCCCCAAACCAGAAAGGTTGACTGTAAATAGCAGTGACCCACGAGGACTTGGGCTGCAGCCCTGACATTTCAGAGAGAGCTGCCCAGGTCTCTGGCGACGGTCACGTACCCAGCCGCTATGGCCAGGTGCACATCACCAGCTGGTTCCTTTCCCTTTTTTTCTTAGGGTCCAGCCGGGAGCAGGGGTTAGAGCCCAGAAATAACCTCCCAGCTAGAATGGTTCTCTTCCAGAGTTTCTACTTCTTTTAATTATGACCCAAAGCAAAAATACACATTACCTTTGCATGGGGTTACTGATTGGGAGGGTGCATGAGGGGACCTTCTGGGTCTGGGAAGCTTCCTGATTTGAGGGTGACTGGATGGGTGCAAATGTGTCTAAAAATTCCTCAAGCTGTGCCCATAGGATTCAGGCATCTTACTGAGAATTGGTCATATGTCAGTTTATATATATATATGCTATCATTTTGACCTAGCTTACACCGAATCGAAATTTTTACAAAGCCATACTTACCCTTCATATGATATACTCAGATATTTTCTAGGCACTTCTATGTTATCTCATTAAAACATTGGCAGATTTGGACCAAACTGATTGCATGATCTTCTAGAGTCAGAGTTCCCAGTTTGCACATTCTGTCATAAGGGACCATGGTCTCTCCAGCCTCTGGGGGCCTCCCCCAGCAGAATGGACAGCAAGTTGGAGGTCTCCAGGGCTGACGAGCTGCTCAGCAGACTGGGTTCTGCAGGTAGGGGTTAGGGTAAGGTGGTGTGTGTTGGTGGGGGAGGGGTAGTTTAGGCTTCTTTCTTCCTAAAATAGCTCTTTTGCAGGCACACTGTTTCCAGGCATTTCAAGCACCAACTGAAATAAATCCAGTGACCCTGAAGGAACCCAGATCCTGGACCCAGAAAAAGATGAAGCTTTGACGAACATGAAGACGTAGAGTTTAAAGAACGGCAGTTACAATGAGAAACTCCTCTTCTTTTTCTTTCTTCCCCGATTCCTTACTAATGGACATTTAGTCCTCCCCCACTTCCCAAGACCCCCCTCCACCCTACCTCATGCCCTCATCTTTTATAGAAGTTAGTAAGGTCAGAAGAGAAGCGGGCACATTGCTGAGAAAACAGGGTGTCGCTTTTCTTTGGGCGACCGGGCCATCTTGAAGCTTACGACAGGGGTGACAAGTGGCTCACTGTAATTCCACAGTTGCTAAATTCCTTCATAGGTGATCCCTGTCCTATGCCATTTATCCCTTTCTCATTGCTGCCAACTCCAAGTTCAGGGGCTCTGCCCACACCCAGTAGCCAGTGCGGCCACGAAGCTGGCTCTTGCCATGCAAACAGGAACAGAAGAGAAGCCTGCCGCTGCCATGTCACCTGCTTGAGAGGAAATCTGTCCTGGGCTTACACTCTTTCCCATTCCTGAGGCCAGCTGGAGGCTGGATGTGTTGCCAGTCAAGGGCAATGCTGTGTGGGGTTCCTGACTCCCCACCAGCTTGATTGCTCATTTCAGAATTGGAAAGGGAAGCCAAGGAAATAGGAGACGCCCCAATTCTTTCTCCCCTCACTTCTCACTTGTGCACGACAGCTGCATCATGCTCTCTTCAGCCCGAAATGTTAGCACGACTTCACTGACTTGACCACAGTTAGAGTATTTTTATCTACATTATTCCATGTAGCCATTGCAGTCATTCTAAGGGCAGACATATGTTTTATTTCCTAGGTGATGAACTTTATTTCCTAGGTGATGGCTCAGTAGCCCATCCGAGGTTGGAATGATGGCAGGGCCAGGTCACCCAAGCACTCAACCTGTCCATGGGGGTTGAGCTGCCATTCGATGAACCGGGCTGTTTGGGCAGTAATGAGGTTCTATGTGCCTGGGGGTGTTGAAAGGTGGTCAGACATGGGCTGGGGATGTCACAGGAGAGATGGAAGCGCCGGAGAGACAGTGGGGCCAACCGCCCTTGATATTTTTTCCAAGGTTCTCTGATATTTTAGTGCCTGCAACATAGGCTTCTTCCAAACTTTACTTTCTGCTGAACTTTAGAAGTAAACAAATATCTGAGGAAGCCCATTGCTAAAAAGAAGACGAGGTAGAAGAATGCAAAAAGAATCAATGAAGAGACTAATGAGATTTTCGAATCAAGAAAGGCGAAATTTAATTTGCATATAGGTATAACCCACATCCCACCTGGCAAGTGTTAGGCTACAGCACAAACCCTTCTGTCAGAGTCACAATTGTCAGCAGATTTGCAAAGTTACTGGACACAAACATTACGCTTCTCAAAGTAACACACTGGTCTGTCCACCATACACACACACACACACAAATAACAAAGAAATACATTTAAATAATTCTCTGCCAAAGAGAGATGAGGATGGTAATCACGTTACCTCACATTTGGATAAGCACTTTACAGTTCACAATCTAACCCATTTTGTCCTGACGACAGCCCTGTGAGGTAGGCGGCACAGGAATCACAATTAGTTCCATTTTGCAGTTGAGGGAACGGGCTCGAGGAGGTTTTAGCACTGACCTAAGGTTTCCCCACTCACAGATGGACATCCGGGCCTCGGACTCGGCCGGGGCACCTTAGCCGGCTCTTTCACGACTGCCTTTCTAGGGAAGAACGGAGGGGGTTGTGCAAAAGACCATGGTTCAACATCCAGTAGAACTCTTCTTTTTTCTGGGGCAGATGAGATCAAGTACAATCAGCCCTACGGTTAATGGCAGGCTGTGCGGAGGCCAAGATGAATAATTTTCTCAATCATCCCTGTGTTTACACCTTGAACAAAATGGTTGTTTTCTACCCTAGCTCTGCCCTTCCTTGATTTTTAAGTCACTTACGGCCATGGAGAAAAATGACACTGTGATTAGATTTCATTGACTCAAGTCTTATTACCAGGATTCACATAGTGGCGCCAGTAATCAAGTCATTATCTACACGTACAATCTGCTGTCTTACTGAAATGAAAATGAACCATGTTCATTTATTCCTTCTGGCTGTGCACATTAGCCTGGCTCTATTCTTTAGCCATAAATAATATATAATTTATTCCACCATGTAATATATATCCCACATATAGTATATTCTATTTCAATAGCAGTAAAAATGATAAAACATCACAGGATGGATTAAAAAAATCTTTAAAGAGAAAGATTTTTTCCAGGGGGAATAAAATAAAACTTCGCAAAGAAACGCTAAATAAAATCCTTTATTTTAAAATAAAAGTTATTTTGGGGGGGAATAACCCCTCTATTGCATTACTTTTTAAGTTAAGAATTTTAAAAGTGACCCAGTCATTGCCGACCCAAGTTTTTATCTTGTATAATACAGTGAGAGAAGAGGTGCTAGCCCATCATCGTATACTCCAAATGGGAATGTAATGTATTTTTCTCTTCCAAGTTATTCAGTATCTAGGAGTTTCATTTGTTTTTAAGCAGTACTTTGAGACATATGAAATCTAACAAACAGTAATGGGGGCTTTGTGGGAGAGCCACTTAAAATATTGCAACAGTAGTTCAAAATTCTCTCTTTAAATTCCTTCAGAGAAACACTAAGGAGAAGTGACAACATTGTACTTCATGCTTAAACCTGTCACATAATATATTGGCTTAAGTAAGAGATTTGTCCCTGCAGCAAACCTGGATGTCTTAGTTAATAACCGAAGGCATCCCCTAAAAGTCCCAAGATAATTTCATCGACAATACAAAATGTGGGCATTCATCTGAAAGAATGAAATTGGCTTTTACTTCTGACTTTCTAGGTTAATTTTGCAACAATACAAGTGTTTGCTATTTGGTTGACGGGCTGACCTGCCTTCTGCTCTTAGAAGTGGGTCTCATATAATGGAATACTGGCAGACACAGTTGGGAGTGCACGGTCCAACAGTAAACACAAACTTGAAAGGCAGAAGAAGGTGGGTGCTTTAACAATCGGAAGCACTACAAATTGCTCTCGGCGATTTTAAATGTGACCAAATTGAATTTTTTTAAATGCACATGCTTATCCCAGATGGTCCAGAAATGGTGCATATCATCAAAAGGAGCTCCCTTGGAGGTAGAGTTCTCTCTTTTTGCAGTTCCAGCAAGCTTTCAGACTCCAGTAAGCAGGAGGGGCATGTAACTCAAGGAAACGCTAACGGTCACCATAGCAACTGACGGTGCCCGTAGCTGACCACTGGGGGGCGCTTCCAACATTCTGCAGGAAATTGGCGAGACAGCTTTGTCTCTAGTTGAGGAAACCCTGGCTCTCCAAAAGGGGAGGAGCATTTGGAAACACCTCTATCTCTCATCTTTCTTTAGTAAGAAGGGCTGCAGTGCCTCTGGGAACATTTGCGTCGGACAAATAAGGGTCCACACGCAGAATGACCTCTTCCCGTCTGGAAGACTTTGCGGACTTCAAAGCAGAGCGCATGGACCTTTCCACATGTTGTTCTGCCTGAAACTACTATGTGTGTGGTCCTGCCACTGATTTTTCGTGGTTTTTAGTCCACCTTCCAAGGCTGTGTTTTTGAGCCAAGAAAGTTAAGCTTTATTTTCCTTTTCTTCGGCAAGACCTCGAGATGCTTGGTGAAGCTGACATATATGAGTTCAAACCCTCAGTACGTGAACACTGAGATACAAATTGCAAGTTAAGCATCATTACGATCCAAACAACCCATGCTTCTTATCATGCGTCACGATGCATCAACCTCTCATTTGAGACTAAAGAGAACAAACAAGCAACTTCTTAAAAAAAAAAGAAAAAGAAAGCATTCATAAGTAACCCTCCTTGGGTTTAGTGCTACACTGTTGGCTAATATGAGCTATTGAAAGTATTTTTGGAATGGTCTTCAAATATTAGAAGTATTTTCTTTTACTTACTTGGTATTTCACTATATAGTTATGTACAGAGATGGCCCTTACCATGCAGGAAAAATGTACATTCTCCCCGTCTAGGGTACATTATCAGCGCTAGTGCTTTCACTGGGCCTTATGAGCCAGCAAGCTGAATTTATTAACCAGCCGTTAGTTCTAACAAGATCATTAAAGTGCAAAGAAGGAGGGAAAACAGCGAGACAGATCAATTTTTTCAATGTCAGAATCAATGTACTTCATGCCCCTAAGAGAAATCATCAGGTACAACAGGCTCAGGTAACAACAACTCTGTATTTTTCCTCTTTCTTCTTTTAAAGCAGAGCTCTCCCTGAGAAGAGAAGAGGGAGGTAAACGTGAGATAGCCCTATTTCTTCCACAACCATCAATCCTGGGAAAAGGAAGGTCCTTTCCCAGCACAGACTAACCCCTGCATTGAGTCTTCAGAAAGAAGAGCTGTCGAGTGGTTGGTCCCATCTCCTATACACATAGAATATTTTCACTCATAAATATCCCAATATTTAAAAACAAAGATGACTGGGGAAGAACTACCAACAGCACACAGACGTGTAGGTTTAAAAAAAAAAAAAAACCCACAAAACAACGTTTTAAAAAATACAACCAGGATTCATAGTGAGCGTAAAAATGGTCTGTGTAAATCAGGAAAAAATCCCACATTTCTGTGGGGAGGGTGGAGGGGAAGAGCACAGCAAGGTGCAGAGATGATTTTTAAGTCTGTCTGATCACTCAGCCTAAAACCCTGTGGCAAGGTTGTGGCCTTCTGTCCCCTTCCACAGTCTCGTTGGTGAGGTGTGCAGGCCCCTCTCTGCAGACTCTGCACTTGCCTCTCTGAGAGCACCGGCTCCTTGGGCCCCACAGCCTCAGGAAGGAGCCCCTGCCCCACCTGAAGACAGCCCCCGGCTGGGATCCCCCGGGGCAAAACCTACCGAGTTTTTAAAATTTTAACAAAGTTACGTTCACCTGGCTGTCATCGTGTCTTTCCTGTGCTGTTGCCTAAAGACCAAAAAAGCAGTCTCAGAAATGCCATTCCTCCAGCGTAAGTAGTTAGAATGCACTAAAAACCATGCACATGCTGTAGACTGAAATTGCTCATGTGGGGGCCCATCTCTACGGAGGAAGCCTCGGCTGTTCTGGAAGCTGGTAATACAGAGAATATGACAGAGGCAGTTATAAACCCTAAGAGAAGGTTGGTAGGTGTACCCTGGCCAGCGAAATGCCAGACGAACAGCTCGGGCCTTTTCCAGGATCCTTGTCCGCGAGCTCTCACAGAGCCCGGGCAGACTCGGAAACCGACCTTCTTATCCGCTTCCTTAAAATGCCTCCCAGCATCTCCTGTATCACATTCCCTTATGAAAAATGCACCATCAGCTCTACCGAGGATCAATCTTTTCTCCTTCCCACCCCAAGTCTGAAAGCATCTGTCTTTGACCCCAAACAGCTGGGCTTCCCTGGCTGGAGACAGAATTCCAGGTCCGTCCCATCTTCTTCGGTGCACGGAGGAGACTGGCTTTGTCTCCGTCCCCGGTCCTCACGGCGCTGTGGGAAGCATGGCATGCACAGTTCCGTCCGGCCCGCTCTCCAGGAGACGTCTACAGACTCAGGGGCGAAGCCAGACCTTCAAGCAGGGAGCCGAGGTTCAATTTTTAATGACAGTTCATACAGCGTATCTTCATCTATGATGAGGGCTTTGTCAAGCAGGTACTGAGTGACCTGGAGGAACAGGGAAATCCTCGCTTTGGGTTCTTTCAGAACATGAGTGCGCACATTTTCTGAACGGAATCTGACACAATTCAACATTTTCTCTTGAACATTTAACAATGTTACATCATGGTTTTAAAAATCATGAATATATTCTCATTGTACAAAAAAAAAAAAAGAAAAAAAGGAAGGGAGGGGGGAGGAAGGGAAGAAGTGAAGAAGGAAAGGAAGAGAAGGAAGGAAGGAAGGAAGAACCATACATTTCCAGTCCTCTCCCAGCTCCTCACCCCAGGGACGTCCCTGAAGAGGCACTACTGTTATCATTTGGTTTGTATTCTCCAGAGTGTTCTGTCTTTCTAGATACTACATGTCCTTATAGAAATCTTTTCTTCCCTTATCATTCTCAGGTACATCTTATTCCGCTTCTGTCTCCTCAGTGTAGGTCAGGGAGAGCTCCCCACGTCAGCACAGAGAATGTGAGCTGCCGTACAACATCAACATGTGATCTCCCCGAGTGCATTTAACAATCTCTTACTGATGGGCGCTTAGTTGCTGTCAATATTTCACGCTTACACAAAGCGACAGTGAAATTCCTGTTAGCACATTTGCTTAGTGCTGACGTGGGAATGTTCTTTTGGGGTGGACGCTAGCAGTGAAATGAAAGGAAATGACACTAAAATAAAAATGTTGGGGCCCGAAGGATTTCTGTGGAAATATTGCTTTAATTTTATTGAGATATAACTTTTGTAAGAAAAATGGATAGTTGGATTAGTTTTAGCATAAATATCACAGTTCAGGACCATTCTCCTACCCCAGGAAGTTCCCTCCTTCCGCTCCCCCGTCAGTCTGCTCCCAGGAGCGGCCCGTGCTGTGATTTCTAGCACCATGCATTTGTTCTGTCTACTCGAGACTTTGATGGAAGTGGAAGCACACCGTCCGTACTTGGCGTGTCTAGCTTCTTCCGCTCAGTGTAACGGTTTGAAGTCCTTCCATGGTGTGGCGTCTACCACTAGCCTGCCCTGCTATTGCTGAATGGCGTCGCGTCCTACGGATACGCCACATTTGTTGATCCTTTCATCTATTTATGGACACCTGGGCCGTTTCCAGGTCGGGGCTATTATTAAGAAATGCTAGGAACGTTTTATACAAGACTTTCAGTGGGCCTGTTTTCATTTGCCCCTGGGTAAATACCTAGGAGAAATTCCTGGGTCATAAGGTAGACGCATATTTAATGTTTGAAGCAATATCCACATGGCAGGCACGGTTTTCTAAAGAGGATGCGCCACGTTATTCTCACCAGCAAAGTAGAAGACTTGCGCTTGCTCAGTTCATCAATTTTTAATTTTAACAGATGATGCAAAGATATCCTCCCAAAGTGCTGTACCTATAGTGTGTGAGAGTTCCTGGTAGATCCCACATGCTGACGTTTGCTATGACCAATATTTTAACATTTTGTTTATCTGTCAGGTGAAAATGATGCCTCATTATAATTTCCATTTTTTTTTTCCTTCTCACTAGTAACGTTGAGCATTTTAAAAATATTTACTGGCCAGTTTTGATTCTTATTCTGTGAGTTACCTCATCTGTTCAAAGCTGTGCTGATTTTTCTATTGAGTTGTGTATACTTTTCTTACAGACTTACAGGAATACTTTCCTTCTGTCTCTTTGTTTTACATGTTACACATGTCATCTGCTGTGGGCACCTGGGTGGCTCCGTCGATGAAGCGTCCGAGTCTTGATTTCAGCTCAGATCGTGATCTCAGGGTCGTGATCTCAGGGTCGTGACATTGAGCCCCTCACCAGACTCCACACTGGGTGTGGAGCCTGCTTAAGATTCTCTCTCTCTCTCCCTCTGTCCCTCCCCTTGCTTGCCCCACACCCACATGCGCTCTGTCTCAAAAGAAAAAAAATTTTTTTTAAAAATCACCTCCTAGTCTAAGTGGTTTTATTTTTGCTTTTTAAATTACTACATTTTGTCATATAGAAGTTTTTTTTTTTTTAAAGATTTTATTTATTTATTTGACAGAGATCACAAGTAGGCAGAGAGGCAGGCAGAGAGAGAGGAGGGAGCAGGCTCCCTGCTGAGCAGACAGCCCGATACGGGGCTCGATCCCAGGACCCTGGGATCATGACCTGAGCCGAAGGCAGAGGCTTTTTACCCACTGAGCCACCCAGGCGCCCCCATATAGACGTTTTTAATTTTGATGCAGCAAAGTTAATTAAGCTTATCTTTTATAGCTCATACATTCTTTGCTTAAGAAGGTCTTTCAAATCTAAAGGTTGCAGATATTTTATACTATATTTTTTTCAAATAATGTAATACTCTTTTATATTTAGGTAATGAACTCATCTGGATTTTTTTGTGTGAAATGGTATCAGATGGAGAGCCAAAATTCCTGTTTCCTTTACGGGACTGGTCAATTTCTTTCTGGCACTTTCTTTAAATGCCTCCTTTATCCCATATTAGATTTTCATATAGACAAAATCTGCATCTGGACTGTATCCCATCCACTGAATCTGTATTCCTGTGCCAATGTAGTCCTGCATTATTCACTATAGTTTCAGGATATGTGTCTATATCTGGTAGTGAAAGCTCTATTTACTCTTCTTATTTTTCAAAAAATCCATCGGGTTTTTTTTGTGTGTGTGTTTTGTTTTGGTGTTTGTTTGTCTGAGCTTCTTTATGAGTCTCACAATAAATTTGTCAAGTTCCATGAAATAATAAGGAAAAAATTGCTGTGAGTTTTATGGGAATCTTCCATACTACCCTCTCAATTTTTCTGTAAAGCTAAAATGATTTAAAAAATATCTATTTAAAAATGAAAAAAGGAAGGAAGGAAGGAAGGGTGGGTTGGTTGTGGCTGGGATGGAGGAAGAAAGGGGGTATATGATGTGAGATGAACCTTGAAAGATAAGAAGGAGCCATGTAATGTAAGACTTATTGGACACATCAAGACCTTTTCTTTCTATATCTGAAGAGCATAAAAACACCTATAAAATATTTTACACAGGGGACAAATATATTTGACTTTATGTTCTAGAGAGTTCTATCTGGCTGCAGTTTGTAGAATGGATTTTGCGTTCTAGAGTGAATGCAAGTAGACCAGGTAACAGAACAGGTAGCTTGGAACAGGGTGGTAATGGTGTAGACGGATTTGTGAGAAATACAGAACATACCATCAATAGAACTTGATAAACTGATTTTCTTTTTGTCTTCTTTATTTCCCAATCAGAGTTGCCAAAGATTTGTCTATTTTATTGGTCTTTCCTGTGAGTCAGCTTTTGATATTATCAATCAACTTTACCACTGTTTCTAATTCATTAATTTTCACTTTTTTCTTTATTAATTCCCTTAACAACCATGCAATGTTACCTTTGGCTGATGGTCTATTCGATAGCAAGTCTGCTGGAATTGGCGTATCTCTCTGATGATGTGTGATATCTGAGAGAGAAACAGTCACAACAAAATCAAAGCCCAAGTATTTCCTTGTATTGCAACACATTCTTCCAGGCCCTATCCACAAGTCATCACACCTTTCTCCAGTGAACTGTCAGAGCCCTGCCCTATCATTTTCTATGCCCAGCCAGGGCTTTCTTGCCCTTCAATGAGCCACATGAAATGCAAACGGCAAGAAGATACTGACTTCACAATTGGGAACAGCTAGCACTGGGTGACCTCAGGTCCAGCAGTGGCAAACTCTTGGGTGTTACTGACCTTGGGCTCCTTGTTCTAACTTAGTGCTTAGAATCTGGCTGTCCAGCAAGAAGCCTTCAGCATTTGTCTGTCACCCTGTCTCAGGAAGTCATTCCTGGAGCTTTATTCCCCACCCCTTCGCCCAGAGTGCATGCAAGCTGAAATACCCCTGCTGAAAATCGCATCGATCACTCACATCAGCGAGGAAACCCAGTGTCCCCCATCCCTTCCAGCTCAAAATGTAAAAGCAAACAGTGACCTCCGTGACTTAGCCTCTTCTCTCGAAGCCACTGACGTCACCGAAACAGGCTGCTGATGAAATGATCACCTACCATTCTCATCTTGGAGAAATTAACAAGGCCTTCCTCGGTAAAGTTTGGTGTTCCCTCTTCAATAAATGCCAGGTCTGTCAGGTACATCCCCAGATAAGGAACAGCTGGAGGGTTACAGCTGCAAAACCAAGAGACACTGTTCTCAAGCTCATTCGCACAAATAGCGACTCCCCTCCCACGTTTCACAGGAAGCAACCACACTGCTTCAATCCTGAAGAACAAAGTCTTTAATTCTGTCTGCACAAGCACACTCACGGTATTATGAGTTTTCAGTACATCTCACAACAGGATAGAACAGAAAATTACAGCCTGTGTTTTACAATGTGCCTGAGACAATGGCATGTTCAAACCACAGGATGTCTCACAGACAAATACCAAGTATGTGCTAGCGGTACTTGTCTGCGGTACTTGTACATGGGCCGCGCTTCCCCAGGGAGTAAGAGCACGGAGGAACCTTCAAGAACTGGGTAGAAAAATCAATGTCATTAGAGCTTGTAAAGCTTGTTTTCTGCTTTCATTAGTATTTCAATGTTTTAGTGGGTATAGACCTAATGAGTATCACCACTGCACTTTAAAGTGATGCCTTCTTTGTTGTGTTTTTCGAGGTGGGTATCTTGGTCTTCTCAAAGTCAAGAGTGAGGAGGACATGGGCCTTTGAGCCAGAGAGAACTGGGTCTGAGTCCCAGCGTGACCACTTGCTAAGGGATGATGGCAAACTCTGTGAACCACAGTCTCCTCGTTGTGCTTAGATTAACAAATACCAAATCAAGAAACTTTTTATAGTAAAAGATGGTTTGATTTTAGAGTAAGAGATCATGATATTTTCTCCTTATCTGGGATCATCTGCATGCCACCAGTAGGTCCACAGGACACTTACTGTATGCACAATATTTCAAATGTCCCGAAAAATCAGGATACTACCAAGATGATGGAAGTTGTTGCCCATTTGTTTTTCTTTTCAAAGCAAAGAAGGAGGTAGGCCACTATTTGTATACTGTATACATTTTTAAAATACATTTCTGAATTATAAGTGACTTAATAATTAAGATAAACTTACTTTTTAAGGGTTTCTCTGAGATTTTTAAATCTTCCTTCAGATGAAACAGTTTTCTGAAGCTTGTCCATGAGAGCTTTTGTCTGGAGAGAAACAAACAACTTAGCTTGCCATGAAAACACTCCTGTGGTTTGACCTAGAGAACCTCAGTTTCCTTCCACAGTGGCAGGTGCTGATGCCTTTATCAGATGATATGATTTTGATTGATGATGATATGATATGATTTTGAAGTACAGACACGGGGCATTATGACTGAATTTGATGTTTCAAAAAAAAAACTTGTGAAGAAGAGAAAGTGACTATACTGCTCATTTAGCCAAAAAGTGGAAAAGGTGTAGAAAAGAAAAAGTGCGATGCACGAGAAATTAGGGACTTAAATGATCGAAAAAGCACACGTTGACTTAGGGAATCTTAAATGGGAGGTCTCATGTCAGGTGGTTTCCACGGTCAATCTTTTTGGGTGTTAATTTCCAAATCACCAAGACACAGATCTGGTTGCTTAGCTATCTTCTGCTACAAACCCTTTGTTTTGCGATCACCTTTCTCAACGTGTTAGAAAAGCATAACTGACATTTTCCAAGAAATAAAACTGCTGTTGACACTGATCTGGACTTTCTCGCATGGACGCGGGAGACCGGGAAGGTGGCACTTGGGGATGATGACCCACTCCCGGTAATACCCATGCCCAGGCGGGCTGGGAGGAAAAGCACTTGGAATGTCCAGTTAGTGACTCCTCAGACTACTCTGTCTCGGTCTGGGGAACAGCTGCATGCTTCATGACTCAAAGGGGTACCTTCCCCACCCTGGTTCCTGAGGACTCTGGAAGAAGATAGCCAGCAAGGCCTGGGGAAGGTTGGCGAGGTAAGGGGGACAGGATGGGGCCCAGGTGTGCCTCCTGCCTGGCCCAGAGCTGCCCTTGGGCTGAAAGAAGCTGTGCAAATTGAGTCTGTCCTAGAGCCACAGACCGAATCTGGTGGGCTTCAAACTGCCCAGTCTACCATGCCTTCTGGATGTCTCCCTGCCTGGACTCAGATCTAAAGAAGAGACAGCCGCAAAGCAGACAGTGTGATGAAAGAATGTGAAGGAGGCCATATCTGCAACCAGGCACTCCTGATGGTGACTAGACCCAGGTCCTGGGCCCGGGACGATAGCCTAGCACTTCTCTGAAAGCCACTTGGAGTGACACATTCATGGGATTCAAATGGTATATCCTACTTAACGCCTCTACAGGTAGTACATTCAAATTTGAAAAAAATATTTAATATCAGTCTTATCACCCCTATTCCAGGGTCAGTTATCCCTAAGGCTGCATCCTGTCAAAGACATGGGTATCACCTAAGTCAACAACAGGAAAAGTTTAATGTTTTCTTTTCTTTTTTTTTTTTTTAAGATTTTATTTATTGGACAGAGAGAGGACACAGCAAGAGAGGGAACACAGCAGGGGGAGTGGGAGAGGGAGAAGGAGGCCTCCCGCTGAACAGGGACCCCGATGTGGGGCTCAATCCCAGGACCCTGGGATCATGACCTGAGCCGAAGGCAGAGGCTTAACGACTGAGCCACCCAGGTGCCCCTCTTTTTTTTTTTTTCTCAAGTTTTTATTTAAATTCCAGCTAGTTGACATATAGTGTAATATCAGTTTCAGGTGTAGAATTCAGTGATTCATCACTTTCATACAATACCCGGTGCTCATCACAAGTAACCTCCTTAATGCCCATCACCTGTTTAATTTATCTCCTCCCCCTCTTGCCCCCCACCCCACCACAGTCCACTTTCCCTCCAATTACCCTCAGTTTGTTCTCTACAGTTAAGAGTCTGTTTCTTGGTTTGCCTCTCTCTTTTTTTCCCCTCACAATGTTCATCTGTTTTGTTTCTTAAATTCCACATATGAGTGAAATCATATGGTATTTGTCTTTCTCTGACTGACTTATTTTGCTTGGCATAACACTCTCTAGCTCCATCCACATCACTGCAAAAGGCAACATTTCTTTCTTTTTTGTGGATAATTTTCCACTGTGTGTGTGTGTGTGTGTGTGTGTGTGTGTGTATACATACATCCTGCATCTCCTTTATCCATTCATCAGTCAATGAACATCGGGCTATTTCCATAATCTGGCTATTGTTGATAATGCTGCTATAAACGTCAGGGTGCAGGTAGCCCTTTGAATGGGCATTTTTGTATCCTTTGGGTAAATACCAGGTATTGCAATTGCTGGCTCACAGGCCTAATGTTTTCTTAGAGAAGATTTATGAATCTCTTAGTACCAACCTCAGATGAAAAAAGAAACGGGGGAAAGAGAATGAAAGAGAAGGCAGAGGAATGACTTACTGACCTTGACGATGTGTGACAGTCTGTGTGACCAGATAATATGCTCTTTGTATCCAGTGCCCAATGGCAAGGGTTACCATTGCCTTACGAGGAGGCAAAAGTGAGCCACAACAAGGGTATCAGTGTCCAGTTTTTAGATTCTGATATAGCTGTTTGAAGCCCATTTTAAAAACAGTATTCTGACACCATTCATCATAAAATCTATCAAAAAACTAGGAAGAGGGAGCAGTTTCCTCAGTTTTATAAAAGCATTTACAAAATACCTATAGCTAGCATGATCCTTAATGGTGAGAGACTGAATGCTTTCCCCACAAGACTGAGAACAAGGAAAGAATGTCCTTTCTCACCAGCCTTATTCAACATAGTTGGAAGCTTAGCTAAAGCAATAAGGCAAGAAAAGGAAATAAAAGGCATATGAATTGGAAAGAAAGAAGTAAAATAGTTCCTATTTACAGATGACAACGGTCTGTGTAGAAAAATCCCAGGGACTCTATAAGAGTCCCTAGAACTGATCAATGAGTTTGGCAAAGTTGGAGATAGAGGACAAACACCAAAAAAATCAACGACATTTGTACAGACTAACAATGAATGTGTAGAAACCAAAATTAAAACCACAGTGACATTTAAAATTTCTCCAAAGAAAATGAAATATTTAGGCATAAATCTAAAAAATTTACACAGAACTTATATGTTGAAAATTTCAAAAATGCTGATTTAAGAAAGCAAAGAAATCATAAAGAAATGGAAAGACAGACTGTGTGGACTGGAAGACTCGATGGAATAAAGATGTCAGTTCTCCTCAAATTGATTGGTTTACTGAAATTCCAATAAAAAGTCAGTAAAGTTTCTTAGACTTTTTTTTTTTTTTTACAAAATTTATATGGAAAGTCGCAGCACCTGGAGTAGCTAAAATAATTTTAC
This sequence comes from Martes martes, assembly GCF_963455335.1. Taxonomy (NCBI): domain Eukaryota; kingdom Metazoa; phylum Chordata; class Mammalia; order Carnivora; family Mustelidae; genus Martes; species Martes martes. The sequence continues at coordinate 60,672,092 of NC_137892.1, forward strand.
AATAAAGTGGGAGGGATATAGAAAGAACTTGCAGATCTCAAAGGTAAAAAAAAAAATCTAATTAAAAAATGAGCTGCAGACATTTCACTGAAGAGGATAAACAGATGGCAAACCAGCATATGAAAAGATGTTTAACATCACTAGCCATTAGGGAAATGCAAATTGAAACAATAATGAGATATCAAAATGGCTAAAATAAAAAATAGTGATAACACCAAATGTGGGCAAGAATTTGGAAAAACTGGGGGATCCATACTTTGCTGATACAAGTATAAAATGGTACAGCCACTCTGGAAAAGAATTTGACAGTTTCTTATAAAACTAAACACAATTACCATCTGATCCAGCATTTGCACGCTTGGGCATTTATCCCAGAGAAACAAAAACTCAGAGTCACACAAAACCTATATGTGAATGTGCATAACAGCTTTATTTGTAACAGCCCCAAACTGAAAACAACAACCCAGATGTTTTTCAAGGGGTGAATGGTTAAAATGTCCTATATTTATATCATGAGGACTACTTAGCAATAAAAAGAAATGAAGTATTGATACATGAATGGATCTAGGGAATTTTTAAAAAGGCAATCTCAAAATGTCATCTACCATATGATTCCATTTATATAATGTCCTTGAAGTGACGAAATTTTATAGAGATGGAAAACAGATTTTTGGTCGCCGGAGTTAGGGAAGGGGCAAGGAGGAAATGGCTACGGCTATGTAAGGTGGCAGGCGGGATCCTGGTCACAGCACTGCGTTGTATCTTGACTGCAGGGGTGATCAAAGTGCATAACAGTAAACACACACAGGCCCAAATGAGCATATACGTAAAACAGATCATCTGAATAAGGTTAGTGATGTTGCCAATGTTAACTTTGTGGTTGGGATGTTTAGTTACATAAGAGGTTACTGTGGGGGGCACTAGGTGTAGGCTGTAGGGGATTTCTATTATTTCTATTTCTATTATTTCTATTGTTTTGTTTTTTTAAATAGAACTTATAAAAGCTGTGGCAAGGCCCAGGCTTTGATCACAGATAAAGAATTTGCCTCTGGCACCAGGAGGACATGGTGGAGTCTGGAAAATTCCCCCAACGCTGTTTGAGAGGGCCAGGTAGTTATCTGCTAAAGAAGAGTCAGCCTGCCCACAAGGGATCACCAAGGACAGGACAGCCTCTAGGAGAGGTAGGACATACCCAGTCTCAGAGAAGCCGGTGGGAGCCAGTGAGAGCTGTAGGGCAGGTGAAGTCAGCTAAGTCCCCCTGTTCCTGGGCAGGCCAGGCAGACCACACACACACACACACAATCACACACACACCACACGCAGGCAATTCACGGGGGCCTCAGCTGGCAACCAAGTAGGAGAAGACTGCACCAGGAGACCAGTCAGTGCACACCGCCTCCCAGAAGCCCAAAGGAACCCTCCCCAGCACCCAGGGAGGAGGCCGGGGAAAAAGGGCAGCAGGGAGACTGTGATTTCATTTGAATCTTGAAAAAAATCGAATGAAAACAATGGGCATGAACAAGCTGAGTCCCATTAAAAAGAAATTAAGAACGCCTCGTAAAAAAAAAAAAAAAAAGAGTGCTTCCTGCACACCTTGTCTTTATGCCAAAAGTTTACTACATAAATGACCAAAACCAAAAACCAAAAACCAACAACAGTGAACATTGAGGCCCTAGGGCATTTATACATTTACTTTGGGGAGAAAGAATGCATCCGCAGGACACTGCTGTGTTCACTGGGAATTCACAAGCCTTCTCTAAATAATTTAGGAGACAACTTCTGACTGGCAACTGCACTGTTTCAGGTGACAATATGTTATAATGAATGTTTGGGGTTGTATTTGTTTTTCTAAATTAACCAATTAGAAGTGCACATGAGTGGAATCAATTAAGTGGTAAGAACACAGTAATTACCCACGTTGGCACCTTTCTTTGGCAACTGAGCTGCTCGATGTGGTTAATTATTTCCTAATTCTTCATATTTCCCTCAGCTCTGGGCTCTGGTCTCCCAGCCTCACCTCTCAGCAGCGGGTTGGGGACAGCCGCCGGTGCTCACCTGCTTGGACACCTTGGCCCAGGTTTTCTTCAGCCTGTAGATGGCGCTTCTGTTTAAGGCTGAGGTGATCTCCAGCACGCCATTGTAGTTGTGCAGGCAGCGACAAATGTCCGCCACGGCCACCCACTTCTCTATCGCGTTGGCACGGGAGCTGACATCGGCATAATTCATTATCTGGGAGGCCACCAGGTTACTCATCTGAGACAATGCAAAAGCCAAGAGAGGCCAGCTAAGAGCCCAAGAAATGCATTCAGGCAAAGCACCTGACTCACTGGTAGAAATGTCAGGAAAATAGAATGGCAAGGGACATGGAGGTCAAAGTCCACATTTAGATACCAACTTTCTGAAAAGACTAAAATGTGTAGTAATGATAATAGCAACAAGAAACCAATGGGGACCTGTTCATCCTCAAGTTGAACAGAGAGGGACTGTTGGGAATCCGTATGTTGGGGGAACAGGTCATTTTTTTGTTTTTTAATGAATACTTTTGATGAGGGAGTTATTTCTAGTAACTATTGAGGAAATGGAAAAGAATGAGCTAACTCCGGAGAAATGGCACACTTTGCTGACGAAGGATTCACTCCTTGGGGCCTCTCCACATGAGCTCCTTCACCCCCTGATGTGTGGGAACCAGGAAGGCCCAATTACCACAGAAAAAGAAAACACACTGACCCCCAAGCAAATCAAACTCTAACCTGATCAGGTCTCAAGTCAGACACACTTAGGGACAGGGGAAGAGAGAACATTTATTCCTTATCTCGCCGGATTTTCCCCACCAGAGTGAACAAGACCTATAGATTCAAAGGTAAGTACTATAATGCTATTAGATGAAACCAAGAGAAAAAGAGGCAGCTGGCACAGCTCAACACTTAGCATACAGAAAGGAAAAGGACAGTTTAGGATCGATTACTAGCAAAGGGAATGCAAGGTCTGTAATCTCATATCCATACACTGAATCTGGTGAGTGTACCGATTCTCTGACAATTCCATAGGTCTCACAGTGTCTCAGAATTGTACATATTCATTAAAAAATTATTTTATATTGAGAACTTAGATTGGACTAGGCATTCTTTCAGGTTCTGAGAACAGGAAACACCAATAAATCAGCATCCCTGACCTCAAGGCACTGAGCCTAGTTAGGCGGAAACATGAAGGGAGGCAAATACAAACAAGTAAATATCACATAATGAAAGGCAAAGCTAAGTCTTCATGGAGGGGTTTGAGGACATGGAGGTAGCAGGGGTTATCTGGCCTCGTAGAGAGGAGGCTTCCAGAAAGAGGTCATCCCTGCCGTGAGTTCTAAAGGATGAGGAGGAGCCAGCCACCGCTTTTCATCAGAGGAGACCATCTGGAAAATGACAGAGGTAGAAGGCACAGTGTAACAGGGGATCTGGCAGTCGTCTGAGGAGCACAGGGAAGCTACAAGAGAGATACTGAAGCCCGGTAGGCAGGGCTCTTGTAGGTCACGTTGAGCCGCTGGGACTGTATCCTGAAAGTGAGAGGAAGCCACTGACCGGATTTTGTCATGAAAGTGATATAAACAGATTGGTCTTTCAGAAAAGTTTTTTTTCTGTGACACTGTGTGAAGAATGGGTTTGGGGGCAAGGAGATGACAGTAGGGATAGTGAGGTAGGAGATTTCGGAGAAAAGGATGAAAGCTTAAATCAAGGTTGAGTCAAGGCAGTAGGAAAGTCGGGGAAAATGGTCTGGGACATATGTAGATTTAGGGCTCATTCGTATATTGGGAAGTGAGGTGGGGTGGGTGACACAGAGGAGTCCGAGATGCCCTCTAAATTCTGTGTTTGGGTGAGTGAGTGTGTGGTCTGGGCCACTACTCCAAGGCTAAGAACATCACGTAAGATGAAGAAGTAGGCGGGGCAGGTCTGGGAGGTACTAACCATCAGGAGACCCATTTGCAATCTGTTGAAGGCACAGTGCAAGTAGCCATCCAAGGGGATGTGAGGGTCTGGAACCTGGGAGGGAACTTCTCATTTGATTGTTCATTATATCCCAAGTGTATGTACGGCACAGAAAACAGAAGTCCATTTCCTAAGTAGGGGCTCTGCTTCTCAAAGAGGAGCCGGAGCGCTCCCGTGTCCTGTCCCTTAGGCAGCAGTGGCATGGGTGCTCCTCGTGGGGTAACATCCACGGAGCACACGTGTAACCTTCAGGTACCCTGCACAAAGCACTGTCTTGGGAATCTACACTGTTGTTTTTTATCGTGAGGCTGAACGTCTTATTAATTTACCTACAGGGAACCTCATAGTCTTTTTTTTCTTTTTTAACATCATTATTCCTTTTATTGTTTTCCAGTAGAACCAGAAAGGGAGCCTTCCCTTTGCCTAGCTAGGCCTCAAGATACTCCCACATATGTGGTTCCATCAAAGGGTGAAGATCATTAGAACAGAACCGATTAGGAGTCCGCGGGTATAAAAACAGCTCCGTCTTACTGCTAGAGAAAAGCAGAGCAGGGAGATGGACCGACAGCTGGTCACCAGCGTGCACAGCTGCAGCAACACTGTAATTACGCTCGAAGCGGTCCCTTCCAACCCCGGAATGCGTATGCGCTGAGTGTTCAGTAATAATGAGGATGATTTGTACTAACCCAACCTTACTGTCACTAGCACCGCCAGGGACCAGTGACACATATGCTAGTACAACTAGTCAATGTATCACCACGACGTAATGATGATTGTAATAGTAATAATAGCAGCAATCTATGCATTATTGAGCATTTACCAGACTTGAGTACCATCAGAAGTGAACCTCTTATGTCTGGAAGTTAACTAGAAATTATTACATCACTGCTCACAGCTCTTAGAGAAGATCGAAGATTTTTAAAAAAACAAAAAACTTCCATCAGTTTTGTTTAAAAAGTGGGGGGCAGACTTGCTTTATTTTAGGGAAGGAATTGTAAGACCCTGATACTCAGCTTCCTATAACATGCCCAAGTTTTATTTTTATGGTTACTCACATCATTGAAGTGCTGGCTGGTTTTCATAATGTAAGGTGTTCTTTCATTTTTATCCAGCTTCATCCACCCCTGCCCAAGAAATTCTCTGTAAGTTCAAAGCAGAACAGAAAACCAGTTAAGTTTTTAAAATGGCAGCCATGATCCTGAACTATGAGTACAAATATTATATACATTAAATTTGACCATCTCAAATGAATTTTGGCTCATCTCCAGCATTTTACCACTCGATGCCAAAAAGAAAAAGATTTTTCAATTTCCACCTTTCTCTTATAAATGTTTGGAATTTTGTCCTTATTAGGATCAAGATAAAGGCTCCTCTGAAACTGGAACACAATGACCATCACAAGAAGAATAAAGACATTAAGTACTAACTCAGGAACCAGGACTATTTTCCCTGGATCGGCTTAAAATTTTTTAAGCCTTAGCAGAAGGGCTGAAAAATCCATCACTACCAAAAATGTTTATTACGAACAAAATGTGTTCCTCCACTTTGCTCTGATATTCTCCAGGACGATGTCAAATCCTCGAGCAGGGATTTCCCTTTGCTCGGCCAAGAGCCCAGAACAGGACACATGGTGAAGGCTGCATGAACACTTGTTACCACTTCATATGGGGAAAGCAGTTACAGTGGTAGGAGCTCAGCCTGCTGGAAGGTCTGTCTTCTGAGTAAGATCCCTGCCCCTTCACTTTGCTCCCGAGCAGCCCACCAGATCACAGCAAGCAATGGACAGGCAAGCTGGAGCATATGGCAAGTATTTTGTATTGGCTTGACAAAAGAGAACCTGAAGTGAAATTACTCTGACACAGTCTTAATCCAGAAATGTTGAGTGAGTTTCTGCAAAAGGTTTTTTGTTCCTCCAAGTTCCTGCAGGGCTGTTGGACGTAAAGGTGTGGCAGTTCCACAGATGAAGATAATGGGTCGATGTCCAAGCCAGCAGGGAGGGGAGGAGAGGAAGAGAGAGTCCCGGGAAGAGACTGACCGTGGGGTTTGGCCTTTGCTCTTTCTCCTCCTCCACAGAGCTCAGTCAGGTTCATCTCCCCCTTCCCGAATCCCCACTGACTAGAGGCGAGTCAGGAGGTGGGGGGAGGCACTGTGGTTTCTTTTGTTCTTAGAGGGAGAGAGAGAGAGACAGAGAAAGTTGGGGAGGGGCAGAGGGAGAAAGACAGAGAATCTCAAGCAGGCTCCATGCCCAGGGCTGAGTCCAGAGTGAGGGTCGATTTCATGACCCTGACATCATGATCTGAGCCAAAATCAAGAGTTGGATGCTTAGCTGACAGAGCCCCTCCCAAATGCCCCATGGCACTTGTGGTTTCTAACTCAAGACTTCGAGTAGTCACTGGGTTCTTTTGGACAGCCAATAGTCGACATTTCATCCCCCCAACCTCATTCATCAACAGAGATGGGGAGGATGAGAAGATACACCATCTACAGAACAGCCTGCAGGGCATCTTCTGGCCTGGGCCCTTATGCCTCTCTGACCGCCCACTGCCACGCCTGACCACACTCTCCCCATCATCATGGTGTCTTTCCTACCTGTGACACGGGTCACATGTGTATCTCTTGCCCAGCCCCTCCTTCATCCTTCATTTAGCTATTTCAAGGACGTGGGCCAACAGTGGCCATTTGTCCAAAGACCTTGCTTGTGGAGCCCCTGATTTTGCAGTGGGAAGGGGCTATGGGTCCCCTCGTGCTCTACGTGAGAAGGCTGAAGCGGTGACACGGCCGTTCATCATGGGGCAGCTGACATCCCAGGGCTCTGCTCTGCACGCACTCAGGGAGCACTCCATAGTGGGAATCTAGCCACACTGTGTCGCAGAGTCTCATAGGTCAGCAATACCTGTTGACTCGTGGGAGCAGGTGAGGAGTTGCAGCAGAATTCCCAGATTTTACCCATCATCAATGCTTCTCAAAGTATAGTCTTAGATCACACAGTAGCATCTGGGATTCTCATGGAAAATGCCATTTCCTTGGCCTCAAACCTACTAGAACCTGAATCTCTGAAGGGGATGTCTAGGAATGTACATGTTTAACAAGCTTCCCAAAGGACTTCGGGCACCACGCAGTTCGAGAACTATGGTTGCAGCCAGAGTGACGTTCCTATAATCGAGGGGGTAAGAATACAAAGAAATTCCCATTCCATGGAAACTGCTGCACGGAAAGAAATATCCTGACAGTCCCCGCGTCTCCAAAGCCATATTTCTAACATAAACTAGGACCAAAAGGCATTGGAGCTGGACCAAACCATCTTAAGATTAAGACTCACACCTCTGTGCACACACGTCTGTCTGAGGAGTAATGGCAGCTCTAAGCCCCCGGGGCCTGCCTGAGGGTGTCTGCAGTGGGGAGGGCCGCACTCACTCGTAGGGAATGCTTCTGAAGACGATGTGGTCCAGGAGGGTGATCTGCTCAGCCAGCTCCATGGCTGACAAGGTCTCAAAGCACTCAGCCTTCGGACAGTCTGTCTGCAAGAGAGGAAGGTGGGGATGACACACGCTGAGACCCAGTGCCCGCAGCCGCTCAAGGACAACGTCCCTCAGGGATTCCAGCCTTGAAAACAATGGCAGAAGGCTCAGAAATACCAGCCAACATTCACAGCATGGACCAAGTGCTGACCCCCGAGTCGAATCTAGGTCGTCTCACCATGCTTCACCGAGAACGGCGCTCGAGCTCCCAGTGCTCAGTTATGGCCATAACAGTGCTTGCCTTCGAGAGGGAGTTTGCACACAGCTGTGCTGGATGAGACCATGGCTGGACTTACCAGTTGAATTATATCCTCTAATTTTAGGTGGATGTCATCTTGATCATCTTGGGAAAGGGCCCTAAAAAACAAACAAACAAACAAATAAATAAAAATAAAAATATCCCCCATGAAAAGAAAACAGGCATGCCAGGAATGAAATGACCATGTGCAGTTTGGTTTTCCCTGGCTGGCAAGCTGGAGGGTTTGGGGTGCACAAGGCTGTGCCGCCAGCTGGAGGCTCCAGAGACATGAGCTGGAGACAGGAGGTCAAAGAAAGAGAAAAACACATGTGTTAAAGACCCAGGAGGGTCGCTGAGAGGGCTGGCTTATCCCAGGGAGCCAACTTGTTACATACAACGTGGGAAATAAAACACCACATCAAAGGGAGCCTGAAAACCACCCGGTCCCCGTGCACCTGTGCACCTGAAATTCAGGGGAGTTCCTGGGGGACAAGAATTTGAACCACTCAAGGCAGCAGCCAGCAGGTAAACTCGTTTCCCTTGATTCCCAGATGGCCTTTCCTGAGACACATTTGGTGCTGTAGCCCCACACACATAGTTACTCGGCTCACAATATATTTTTTTTCTAGTGATGAATGACTGCATAAATACCTAAGTTAATTAATCCTGAAGTGGGTGCTGGTTTCAGAGTGGGAGTGATATTTCATGACCAACAGAAGTTCAGAGTCCAGGAGAATGACACTGATTATATAACTTGCCATCTGGGCCAAGCATTTTAAGTTCACCAAAACGAAAGCATGATCATATATTAGAAGTAATAAAATGTTTCAACGCTCCCGAGCCATGTAACCTGTCTCCTAGAGGGGGGTAGTTTTCAAAGAAATAATGAGTGATGTTCGCAGTACTCTGAACTGATGAAAATAAAACTCAAAAATACGAAATCGACAGAGATGGGTTACTGTACACTCCCCACATGCAGGCCATGTGTGAGCCATCTGACATACACTCTCTCATCGCGTAAAAAGTCCCCTCCAAGTAAGCACTCTGATCTCCATTTCACAGATGAGGAAACCAAAGTTCAGACGAACTAACTTCCCCAGGGTTCAGTCAGTACGCTGTCCTGTTGCTCTCGCCTGTCTTAGGCAGTCGTGTGAAGGCACCTCTTCAAGGATCCAGCACAGAACACATCCAAAAAAGCCCAGTCTCCTTCCTCTCTCTTCCCCTCTTACAAAAGCTTTTGGCTGTTCACTAGGGAAAAGATTCCTTCTAGAGTAAAGGAGTGGCCGTCCTCTTGTCAGCAATGAGCCGTATCATTTGTCAGCGGAAAGAAATACTCATCATATGAGAAAAGGCAGATGAAGGTGAGGAAAAAAATAAGCAAATGCAAGTCTTTCTCCAAAGACTGTTAAATCACACTTAAGGATTCCACATAGGGGATAAAAGCAACTCTTTCCCAAACTTTATGTCATTCTTTCCAGGGTCGTCTAGGTTCCTGGAGAGAGCTCGGTAGCCACATAACTATCTGTACCGATGGAAAATATCTTCCTTTTTTCTTTCTTTTATGAGGTTAGGCAATAGTTTTTCCTTGGAAAGAAGTGGTCAGGATGTTGGTTAGCTTCTATCAAATGTTCCTTTCATCAGTGATCTCACGCTAATGTTCCAAGATGCGTCCTGGTCCTGTTCAATTATCTAATGTCTTCTCTTTTCCCAAATGCCTATTTATGCTTCTTGGGACTTTGTGAGGTTTGTGGGTCACCTTTTCATGACATAAACCCACTCCAGTTGCCCACCCATGAAGTCAGTCATCGCTTGTTTTTGTTTTTTTGGTTTTTTTTTTTTTTCATTTTATGGCATGTTAGTTGTCTACCAAGATCTCTGTCTACATAGATTCAGAAACCAGCTAGTCAGACAACGTTGGAGAGGAATTGGTATTTTAGAAATAGAAAAGTCTTGAGCAGTGGTCTTTTTTTTTTTTTTTAAAGATTTATTTATTTATTTAACAGAGAAAGACAATGAGGGAGGGAGGGAACACACAAGTGGGGGAGTAGGAGAGGGAGAAGCAGGCTTCCTGCCGAGCAAGGAGCCTGATGCGGGGCTCGATCCCAGGACACTGGGATCATGACCCGAGCCAAAGGCAGACTTAACTGACTGAGCCATCCAGGCATCCCTTGAGCAGAAGTTTTTAGTCACAGACAAGACAAAAAACTATGTATGCCTATTAAGCTTCTTCATTATAAAGTAACCCCTGTGAGACAGAAATGGTTTATTACTGGGAGCTTTCAGTTTCCTGTGTAAATGTAATGTATGCTTAAATACATTTCGTGTTTATATCTCGGTGTTATACAGCTTGACTGCAATACCTCTCTAATGTCAGGGCTACATTTGACTACAGTGTGATATGTCTTTATCTCTCGCAGCCACAACTTGTATTCGCTGGGAGGTATGTTTATAAATTTTCCCTTAGAGGGAAGGTGCCTCTACCTCTGGCCCAGCTCCAATAGAGGATGGACGTGTTTCTAGTCTTCAGACTGTCTTCGTGCATTGATGGACAAGCCAGGGCACTGGGCTCCTTTCACATCTCCCAGTCAGCATGATCAGTTAAAAATATGTGCATTTATAATGAAACGCCAAATAAAACATTTAAAAGGAAATAGGATTATTTATGTTCTGCAACTGGAAAAGTCCTCTTACAACAGTGGAAATCAGATAGGCTTAAAAGCAGAGCCAGGAGCAATTGGCCTCTGTCCCCAGACTGGTCCCCACACTCTGGGCGGACTGCCTGCCGCTGAGACTGGCAGGCTTACGCCCATGGCATGACCTGCCTCCGTCTCTGCTCCTCCTCACTTTGTGACTGGTTTAATTGCTTGTAGCTTCACCTGCGGGGACCTGCCAGACCACCCCTTCCTTCCTTTGCTTTCTTGGGCATGGCTTTCCTTCCTTCCAGACTTACTTGAGCCCATTGCTACCTATGCTCTGGCATATTTTTTAAAAAGTCAGATGTCCACAAATGCATGGAAACCTTGAGTACTAAAGTCTCCTGGCTTTGGTTGGAAATAATTCCCTGTTTGTTTCCAAATTAAGAAATAAAGTAACAGGGCACCTGGGTGGCTCAGTGGGTTAAGCCTCTGCCTTCAGCTCAGGTCATGATCTCAGGGTCCTGGGATCGAGCCACGCATTGCATCCGGCTCTCTGCTCAGCAGGGAGCCCGCTTTCCCCTCTCTTTGCCTGCTTCTCTGCCTACTAGTGATCTCTCTCTCTCTGTCAAATAAATAAATAAAATCTTAAAAAAAAAAGAAATAAAGTAACAGAAACATCTTTATAATTTTCATAAATTATATCTATATATTATATATATATAACATCTTTATAATTTTCATAAATTATATCTATATATAATATATATAATATATATTATATATATTATATATATATTATAGATATATAGATCTAGATATCTATAGAGCTATCTATAGATATCTAGATATCTATATATCTATATATAGATCTATATATCTATATATATATATATCTAGATATATAGATCTATATATAGATATATAGATATCTAGATATCTATAGATAGATCTATAGATCTATCTATAGATATATAGATATATCTATAATATATATAGATATCTAGATATCTATAGATATCTAGATATCTATGATATTATAGATCTATAATTATTATATAATAATTATAATATATATATTATATATATTATATATATTATATTATATATTATATAATAATTATAATATAGATCTATAATTATTATATAATAATTATAATTATTATATATAATAAATTATATCTATTAAATTATAAATTTAATAATCTTTATAATTATTATTTTATATAATTGTCATATAATTATTATAATTTGCATATAATTATTAAATAATCCTTCTGATTATTTATTATATAAATAATCCTTCTGATTATTTATTATACTCCATGATGATATTTTTTTCACAAAGAATTTCATGAATGAATCATGGCATTCCATCAGTGATGGTTATATTGAGGTCTTACCTCCTACTCTACTTTCTAATCATTCTGACATGATTTTAAAAATATAAATATGTAAATGTCATACATATAAACACAAGTATCTGTATGATAAGTTATCAAAAACCCTGATAAATTAATGTATCATTATTCCTCCTATAAGCACAATCGTGTGCTGGGGCAGGGACCCTTAAGCTTAGTGCTGGTGGAATGAATTACTTGGCAGAGGGACTTCAATCAAAGATCAGTAGTTTTCTTGCACCAGGATTTTTTCTTTTCTCTTCTTTTCTTTTTCTTTCTTTCTTTTTTTTTTTTTGCACAAATCTATTCACTCACTTGTTGGGTAGATAAGTTAGTGCCTCCAAGACCCGGCTAACCCAATTGGGACTCAGGGTCTGGCTGTGTGCTCAGCTAATGGGCTGGTGACCCACTGGTATCTGTATGTTTTAGTTGATAGGCTCAGGGCTAAACAAAGACTTTTGATTGTTTTGGCCTCATGGGAAGAAAGAAGGTCAGAGGTAGGAGAATGGATGGTGTGATAGATGTTCTCTGCTTGGTTTTGTGGGTGAATTTTGAATGGTTACTGTGAAAGATGTAGAAACAAGAGCCAAAGGAGCTATTTTCACCAGAGACCTAAACTCTGGGCTGGGTGAGGCCGCTCTGGGGTGCATGTGGCGCAGGGATGGGTCAGGTGGCATCTGGGTCAGCTTTTTGATAGGGAAATTGTGGCTTTAAAGCCCTAGCAGACAGCATTCTAGTCAGAAACAATGGTGACTCTGATAAGGTCTCTCTCTCAAGTGGTATCTGGGGCAGGGAACTTGAATAAAGATGCTGAGGCAGAAAAGTGACCGGGTTTGTTCCTGAGCACACGTTTCTTGGGACTTTCGAAATACTTTGGGAAGACTTTGCAAGGGATCAGAAGTGTGGGTGGGCAGCTGGGGTATCCCATCAATAGAACTGCTTTTTTGTTTTGCTTTTTACTTCCTTTATTCTTTTACAAAATAGCAAGTGGTTTAGGAAAATAGTTTCTTTTGTAACAACTATATTGAAATATAATTCCCACGTCAAATAATTCATCCACTTTAAGTGTACATCTGAATGATTTTTTTATTGCATTCATGTCTTTATGCAATATTAAATTGGCTTTTAATGTTATAATCTCTTTGGTGTAGACAAGGTGATAAAGTCTAAGGAAAGCTGAGTTTGACTAAGACCTAGCTTGGTTTTGCTTGCGCTGTATTGCCTTGATGGAAAAAAGTATTTTTCCCAAGAGTTGCTGTCAAAGCTAACAGTAATAATAATAATAATAATAATAATAATAAATGTAGCAGTAAAACAACTGCTACTTATGTCAGGCATGTTAACCTCTTTGTACAGATTATATTATGTGATCGTTACAACAACTCAAGAGTAGGTACTACTAGTCTTATTTTATACCTGAGGGAACTGAGGTTTAGACCAGTTAAGAAACTTGACAGCTGTAAGGAGCTGAACCAAGATTTTATCTGTGAATCCTGCAAAACTTAGAATCAAACTCGGCTCCATGTCATGCTCCCAGCTGTACCATCTACTAAAATTTCTATTTCTTACTGATCCCACACCTTTAATTCTCAGGTCATCTATTCAACAAAAAGAGTTTGCACATCTTAAGCCTGATAAACAATAAGGCCTGTAATGGTAAATAGGATTCATCTTAAGGGCCAACTCCAATCAATGACGTGCCAGTTAACGGAGTTCTGAGCTCACCCACTGGTACAGGCAGAAAGCCCTCAGGATTGATTGGGAATGTTTGGCATGGGTGTTGTGAGGGGATGGGCAGCATGTCTGTCAATCCTGAGAGTCTTTCCTAGTCTGAACACCCTCACTTCCCAGAAGCTGCCCAGTCAAATGTCCCTGGGGCATAAACTTCTAGAAAGCTGTTTCAAAATATCAGTGTTTGAAATAAAAACAACATAATAAAATGTTTATATAAAGAACAGAGGAATAGTAATCATTCACAGATACCACTTATCCACTGAAACCAGGCTTTATCTGGAAATGTATTTACAATTTTAAAATCTGAAAATAAACACAGTAACAGAGGCCCTAAGCTTATTTGGGTGTATTCATAGGATGGAAAAAAGTGAAGAGGGCTCTTAATAGATTCTTAGAGTTGCCCTAATAAAGCACCACAAACTAGATGGCTTCAAAGGATAGAAATTTATTGTCTTAGAGTGCTGGAGGCTAGAAGTCCAAGATCAAGGTGTCAGTGGGGTCATGTTTCCTCTGAAGCCTTTAGAGGAATCCTCCCTTGTTTAACTTCTAGTGGTTTGTGAGCAAATGGCATTCCTCAAACTACCGCTGTCTCACTCCAGTCTCTGCTCCATCTCCCTGTGACCATTTTCAGTGACTCCCGCTTCCCATGACCATCTTTTGTGTCTCTCTCTTCCCACAGCCATCTTCCATGTCTCTCTCTCTCTTCCCATGGCCATCTTCTCATAAGGACACCAGTTATAGTGGATTAGGGAACCATGCTACTCCAGTATAACCTCATCTTAATTAATTACAACTGCAATGGCCCTATTTCCAAATAAAATAACATTGTGAGGTACTCAGGGTTTGAAGGTCAACATACCGTTTGGGGGCAGACACGCTGCACCAGCAAGAGCCCCTAAACCAAAGAAGGGTCTGGTGATGGGATCTTGAACTGATGGAACTAAGAATGACTTAGGAGCCAATTGCTAAAATGCTGCAGGCCAAAAATCTGGTATCGCTGCCTTAGAGAGTGGCTTCCAAAAACATGGTAGACTGAACTAAGATGGACTGCCTCTGTACACTGAATTCTGGATAACAAAGAAACAATATAGTCAAGGTCAGAAGAAAGAAAGGACTCTTTCCAGAGATTGTAAATGGAACTAGAAGCCAAAATGGTAAAGAGCCACCAGGTGTAGCAGATAGATGCTGGGTTTCCCATCCCTGAGTAGGACTAACCATATGGCCAGGAGCCAGGGGGAGAGCGGTAATTGAAATGTCTGCACAAAGCCACTGATGGCCATCCTCCTCCTGCAGAGCAGACTAGAGAAACCTCCACCCATCAGTTCAAGAAGCTACAGGAAAGCTTGTTATCCGCTTGGATGCTGGGTGTAATGTCAACCACAAACCGTCTCTTGTGGGAAACCCAAAGTTTAAGCTTTTATCGCACCTACCAGCTTTTATACAACCGACATGATGCGGGAATCCCAACCTGAGAAGTCATCAGTAAAACTGGTCCAGGACCAGTGAAACAAGCTGGAGAAAACATATTAACTACCACCTGGCACCACATCCACAAACCGGGGGCACGGGACTCTCACAGAAATGCTACCACCCTGCTCATAAACACGAGCTTATGACCAACAACCAGAAGTAATGGCAGGAAAGCTGCCTCTCTCTGCAGTGCCTGCTGGGGTCACAGGGGAGGATCCTCAAGGCATCCTCCTTTTCACTTTTGGTTCCTCAGGAAGCCACTGTCGGGCCACCGACAGGAGCAGCTGCATTCCCGCACTCCACACAAGTTATGTGGTCCCCTAGGAGAGGTCGTCCTGAGGCCACAGACACCAACCTGCCCCCAGAAATGAGAAGCAGATACGTCACACTCTGCGGTGACAGCAGACTCCTGGCAGCCCCCAGAAGTCTAAGATACATCTTCCTGGTCTGATAGGATTTTATTTTCTAGAACATCGCAGAAATCAGCCTACGTCATTAGGAGGCGCCTGCAACCGCGTTTTACCTCAGGATATTTGCCGTGGCTTTCCTTTCCTGAGGAAGAAGGTCTGGGTCTCGCAAAACTTCTTCTAGCAAATTGAGGACATTCATCTTTAGTTCATTGTTGAGTTCAAAATCCTATAAAGTAAAATGCAGCTTGTAAAATTTTAGTTGTGAAGGTTTTAGCTCTATGATACATGACACCGTTTCTCATGATAAATTCTCTAGAAGCTATGTATGGAAATTAAAATGTATGGACCCTAGGACTGCTCTCCCCACCAGAGATCCTGAGTTCATTGGTTTGGGAAGCGGTCCTATTGTCAGTATTTCTGACAGGCTCCCCAGGGGGTGGGAATTTCTCAAAGATACAGGTGCTTCCCTTAGCCTGAACCACCAGGCCTCCTCCCACGTTTACTTCTATTTATCTTGCACATCTAGGAGGTGATAAACTTTTTCCCAGGAGCTTCTTAATTCAATCCTAAGGGATAAAGGGCTTTGCTCTGATGCTCCCAAGGTGCCCCCTACCGTAACCTGCTGTATTGTAAAGGCTGAAATAATGGTCTGGTTTCCCATCGGACTATGTGTCAGATCAGTAACTGGGGCATAGCAATAGCTCAAAAAAAAAAAAAAAATCTTGTGCAAGAATAAAATCTGTCATTTGGGCAGTAACTTGAGTTAAGAACTTCCATACAGACAGGTGAACAGCTAAAGAATAAATGACATTCACAGACTGATGGGGCTGCATCAAGCAAGCCAAGGAGTGAGACTGAAGGGGCGCCCACTGGGCAAAGCTGGGCATCAAAATGAATCATAAGAGTGATAAGTAATAACCAACTGAATCAAAACAACCTGTAAATCCCTAGTGGTGCTCCCAAAGACACAAATAGGTACATACAAAAAGAGGGTAGAAGAGGAACTTTTCTTTATGGTAGAATTCCAACTAATAAATGCAAAGAAACAAAAGAGAAAAAACCCCACCATTTTGCCCAAAGCAGTAACTGATCAGGCAGCTGACTAGATGCTGAAATTTATTGGGAGGCAGAATTAACAGTGTCAGAGTACCCTCTGGCCCCTGCCAGAAACGATTTGTTAATTACAAAGAGAGACTCCAGCAGACATCACCTTAACAAAGTGATCAGTTACCATCACCCATCACGGAACAAGCCCACATCAGGTACCTACTAATGTGATGCTCTGTGAAAATCATCAGTTATTTTTTTTCCCCAAAATGCATAATCTCACATTTGCATTGTGAGGAAGCATTGTGCTCTTCAAAAATGTTAATGCATTGAAAGACAAAGAAAAACTGGCACTGTTCCATTTTATTTTATTTTATTTTATTTTATTTTATTTTAAAGATTTTATTTATTTATTTGACAGACAGAGATCACAAGTAGGCAGAGAGGCAGGCAGAGAGAAGAGAAAGCAGGCTCCCCGCTGAGCAGAGAGTCTGATGCGGGGCTCGATCCCAGGACCCTGGGATCACGACCTGAGCCGAAGGCGGAGGCTTTAACCCACTGAGCCACCCAGCTGCCCCGAACTGTTCCATTTTAAAGGACACCGAGGGGACCACAGCTCCATGGGACAGGTGAATCAGGGATTAGATCTGAGGTCAAGGGGAAAATGACATAAAGGCATCACTAGGACAACTGTCAAAAGTCAAGATTATGTACTAGTTGGGAATAGCATCAATGTTAAATTGTCCTGAATATGATCATTTTAACCGAGGCTGTTTAAGAGCAGGTCCCTGTTTGGGAGGGCAGGGAGGAGACAGAAAGAGAGGAAGAGCACAAATACGGTGAGCACGTTAATTATTATGAGTGACTGTAGATGGGTATCAGTGTTCTTTGTCTTATTCTGGCATTTTTCTCCTGATGTGAAATTTTTAAAGGTAAAAAGTTGGAAAAAAGAAGTAAAAAGGTAACATCATGTTTCTTACACTCTTTTATTAAATGCATTCTTATAATACACTGACAGGCGGCATGCTGGGATGGTCAGGTTTTCAGAGACGATCTGCACACTGCTAGGTCCTGCTTGCAAGGTCCTGACTCTGAGAGACTATCTTTCTATGTGCAGGCGTCATGTACGTGCATTTTCCCTTCTATACAAAGTGACTCATTACAACTACATTTTAACTTTAAGGAAGGAAATTTTGAAGCACTGACATTCTGAATTCTTGTAAATGATTAGAGATAACATTGCTAATTAGAATGAATCCAGCAAAAAGAAAACAGCACACACTTCCTATTTTAGTAAATTAGGGGCAAAAGGATCCGTAATTTCACAAATTGCAGACAATGCGACAGTCTGCCCTAATTTGAGATATTTTTGTGCCTCAGTTAGGTGGAAAACTGTGTAACAAATTTTTCTCAGTATTTCAGTTTTACTGCCTGACAATCAGTATCACTTCTTTGGGACAAGAGCCCCCCCAGGCCTGGGGCAACAAGGAGGTTAATATCTCTTAGCATTCTCAGGCTTCCGGCTGATAGATTTTCCTAAAATTTCATCTATTTATTGTCCAACAGCTTCTTGGCTATTGGTTTTTCTTTTAAAATACATGCAAGTAGGGGGTGCCTGAGTGGCTCAGTTGGTTAAGCAAATGCCTTTGGCTCGAGTCCCACATCGGGCTCCCTGCTAGGCAGGGAGTCTGCTTCTCCAGCTGACCTCTCTCCTCTCATGCTCTCTCTCGTTCTCGCTCTCTCTCTCAAATAAATAAATAAAACCTTAAAAAAAATTAAAAATGTATGCAGGGAAAAGAGAGTCATATCTTGCTACTGTGTTTTTAATTTGTCCAACCCCTCCTGCATTTCAAGGCGAGGGGAGTATTTGTAAATAGCTAATAACCCCACTAACTTCAATCCCTGAGCACCACCAGAGAATTTCTCAGCCCTCGGGAGTCTGTTTCCTTAATGAATGTTGGTATTTATTAGTGAGATGATAGAGTCCTCCTGTAGCTGTGTCAGTCTCTCTAACGATGCACATCATCTGACGAGCATTAAGTGGTTTAGTGGGAAGGACATCAGGCCAGTGTCTGGTCCTTGCTGAGGGATAATAAGCAGTTTCATCAACAAGCTCCACTGAGTACCTGCTTTGCCCCATCCTGGGCTCAACAGGGGAAAACAGCTCTGAGACCCCAGGAAGGCAAGATGCGTGAAAGGTCTCATTAAGGAAAACAAAATGTCATTTTATTATTCTGAGCTCTGGAAAGACTAGCTTGAGAGAGCCCTTTGGAACCTTGGTGGAATCTGACCAGACACTCTTAGCGGCTTGCTGAAGGTTAGAGGTGAGCATTCGCTCTGCTGGTGATGTAGCTGAGGAAAGCACACTATCCAGGGACGGCTGAGTAGGAAACGTAATAATTCTCAAGCGTAGTTTCCCCTGACGTTTGCACAGGTTTTTCTCACGTTCAAAGTGACCGACTGTGCATGATTTCAGTTGTCCCTCGGCTGGCCCAGAAGTAGACAGGGCAGGAACCTATGATCTTGTGTCACAGGTGGGCCATGGAGGCTGAAGGGACGTGATCATACTGCTGAGACAAGACAAGGAAGGAGGTACCAGCAAGCGGACAAAAACACAGGTGGTCCCTCTGACTCCGATAACCTGTGTTCCTATCTGCCAATAGGCCCACGGTTCACCACAGATTCTTCTTTTTTAAAAAAACTTTATTTATTTGAGAGCGAGAGTGCACAGAGAAAGAGTGAGAGGGAGAAGCAGACTTTCCATAGAGCAGAGAGCCCGACAAGGGCCTTGATCCCATCACTCTGGGATCATGACCTGAGCCAAAGGCAAACACTTAACCACTGAGCCACCCAGGGGCCCCTCACCACAGATTCTAACGCAGGAGTTCTGGAACAAGGATACTTTTCTAATGAGCTCCTGGGTGATGCTGATCACATTTTCAGCAGCAAGACTTGCCACTGTGTATTTTTTTTTTTTTAATTCATGCAAAAAACAACGCCTCAAAAACTGACTAAAAAAAAAAATTCCAAATCCTCTGATGTACTACCTAGAATGTAAATTTTTCTTTTTTTACCAATGCATGTGAAATGCAGAATTACCTATCTGAAAGTCCCCATTCAAAACGTAATTGCTACTACTTCACTAGAAATCTAGAGCAGCTAAAAGCCACTTGCCCTATTTAAATCCAGAGGTAGACTATTCATAATAAGTCTGCCTGACAGCCGTTTTTAAATTATCTGGAATCTAATTTTTTGTCGCATTTCCCCAGGCCCTGAATGGGAAATGAGAACCCTCGTTGGGGTTGGGGGGCGTTGAAGAACACCGGCTCCTTCTCGGAGGCAGCAATCGGGGCGCCCACGAGATGGCGCTCCTGGGTCGTCCGGCTCTGCGGGAGTCCGCACCGCCTGGGTGCTCCAACCTGGCGGGCGGCGGAGCGCAGTGTGAGCCAGGCCCTGAGCGGGGAAGCTGCCTGCTGTCGGGTTCTCTCGTGCCCCAGATCAGCGAGCCCTCCGCGTCCAACAGGAGCTGAGGCAGTCACCCAAGCTATCCCAGCAACAGCTTATGTAGGTTAGTTTTTGTTTTCCGATGTTTGAAGCAGAGATGAGGAGACAGAAGATCAGAAAGAAGAAACCACCTGGCTTCCAAAGGCGGACAGCGGGCAAAATGGGAGACTGTGACATTTCAGTCTCTGGAGAGGAGAGGATAGTTCTTACTCCTTTAGCAGTTCCTGAGCACCTCAATTTATGACGTCTCGGGGCGGGGGAAGGCAGAGCAGAGGACAGCAGTGTGGGTGATGGGCAGATGAAGCAAACATTATTAACCCCTAGAGCCCAGGGAGAGGGGTCTGTGATGGGGGAGCGGGGCCCTGCCCCGCTGAGTCGGAGGAGAGGTTCTGGGCCTGCAAATGCAGCTCTGGGAACCCCTGCAAAGAGGGGACAGCTCACCTGGACTATCAGGGAACTTGGCAAATGCTTAGGGACAAGAGGTTACCAGCCAATGACGTTAGATCCCCCTCAAGACACAAGCTATGGCAAGAATAATTTTATTTTACCAAGATTTATTGACTCTGCTCCGACACATTTATCAGTGATTCGAAAGTCAGTATTTCCCCCAGGTTGATGGAGTTCCTGGGGTTGTTAGGGTAACTAAAACTTTGTGAGTTCCCCACATGCCAGATGGTATTTTAATTATGATCTAATTTAACACAGTTACAATCATTATTATTCCCATTTTACAGGCAAGGAAGTCAAGGTACAGGGAATCCAAGTATCCTGTTCAAAGTCACAACAGATAGCAAGCGGCAGACTCAGGACTCGACCCCAGGCAGTGTCCATGGAACACCCGAGTTTCTCAACTGCTAACACCCGACTGTCCAAAAACAGTGGCTATCAGTGATCTAGCGTGGGTAGCTCGGGCTGAAAAGACATTATCAGACGCTGATTGCCCTGCTGGAGCTATTTCCCACCTATACTAACTAACACCCATCTGAGATAGAGATCTTGAAACTCAGGTTTGTATTAATAAGACTAGATCATACAACAGAAAAACAATCTGTGATGCAATAAATCAGATTCTCCAGCCCCCTGGAACTAAATCCCTGCTGACGGCTGAGGCGTGCGGGCAATTACATTCATTCTTTCAGGAGAGCAGGGCAGTAATTAGTAATACACTATGCATGGCCAAGGGAACTCTAGGACACTGGGAAAATCTGATTCAATAAACACAGTTTGAGGGTAAAGAGAATTGCAAGAATAATTTTCTCACTGTAATCAGTACAGTTTATTCCCAACTGTGGCCAGAGTTTTAAAAAGGAAAGTAGAAATACTGCAGAATGGAGTAAAACCACATAAATAATTTTAAAACCTGGGACAGTGGGCTCATAAAGAAGGGGCTTGGGATGTGTTAGACTCAAAAATAAGAGCCTGGGGTTTGACAATGATTTTCTTTCTTTCTTTCCTTTCTTTCTTTTAAAAGATTTGATTGACTTATTTGACAGAGAGAGATCACAAGTAGGCAGAGAGGCAGGCAGAGAGAGAGAGAAAGGGAAGCAGGCTCCTTGCTGAGCAGAGAGTCCAATGTGGGGGCTCGATTCCAGGACCCTGAGATCAGGACCTGAGCCGAAGGCAGAGGCTTAACCCACTGAGCCACCCAGACGCCCTGACAATGATTTTCAAGGCAATGAAAAGCATGCTAGTGTTTGCTGCTCTCTTTGACTACAGAAGACGAAGAGCTGAATTTATATTGTGGTGTAGATTTAGGTTAGGTCTGGGCCATTTTGTCACCTGGGAAACTGTAGCACAGGTGCTGAATTATCTTCCCAAGATCTATGCAGATCAACCTTCATAGGTTGAGCACATGTTTCTGGATTCCTCATTTTAATGAACCAGGGATAACAATCCTCTAAACCAGTGTGGTTTTCAGTTCTTTTGAGGAGGGGAGACCTTATTCAGAAGGTAAATGTTGAAACCTGATCCCAAGGCAGATAGTGCTGGCTAACAGCTGGCAAGGGAGACCCTGCAAAGCACCTGTTTGGCCTTGTCCACTGGTCACCACCCCTGGTCAACCAGCCTTCTTGCCACCTCTGGGTAACCTTGACTCTGAATCACATTTTGTCACTGGAAAAGTGAAAGGCAGGGTTTTCCAGCATTTCCCATCACCCAACTACAAAGATATTTTAAAAGCCTCTTTGTTTGCCCTACAAAAAGAACAACTGACTCAAAGAACATAAGGAAGGGCATTACCTTTGGAATAAAACCCTACAAGACAACTCTACAGTAATTCCAAACTTTCCAGCACCTGTTGAACACTTACTCATAAGGTCCTAGAATCTCCAAAGAGAAACAGAATATATAGAAAATGTGCAACTGAAAAAGAAAGAGAGAAAGAAAGAAAGAAAGAAAATGTATAATTGACCAGCATGTAGTGGCATATGCACCAGGAAGAGGTGATAAATCCCAGATACAATTAAGCCCCAAATATGGTAAGCACAGGTGCTCCTGGTGGGGGTTCAGATACTTGTTGAATGAATGGACAAAAGTTCTAGGGAGGCTACTTGACTTTGAGATGTGTGGTAATATGTTACCTAATTCTTCTTAAACTGGCGTTTGGGGAAATTATTTTAGCAGATGTGAGGTGGGAGGCTACTAGAGGAAGGCACAATGCAAAATGTGGAAGATATGTTAGAACAAAAATAACCGGGGGGAGGCAAATGGCAATGAATGACACCAACTCAGTGAGAAGGAAGAAACCATGCAGAAAATAATATATTCAACCATTTTCTAACAAATGATTCTGCATTTGAAGACTTGCTAAAATCCAGCCTTTAGACCTGGACAGCTGAGCTTAGAAGAATTTTAAATACGGCCCACAACCTTGAAATCACATAACATCTCAGAAGAGAATCAGTTAATTTCAAAAGCATTTATCAGAAGAAGGAAATAATTTTCCAGATTCTATGTTTTCCACTGGTTTCTAGAGAGATGGTTAATTGATAGGATTGTAGCTTTCAAGACAATGACAAAGACTGGAGAGGGGAGAGATAACAGTTTGGAAAGGCCTGCTATGAATCTTGATTTTTAAATTTTCTTCGTTAATTAATGCCACATGCCAACAAAATTATCATTGACCTTAACTTGAGAAGAAGCCTTAGTGAAGAGTGGTCTATAAGTTACACTTTGTTCTCCGTGTCCTGACCCATAAAAGGGGGAAAGACTGGTAAAGGAAGCTGGAGAAGCTTTCCCCATGGAGAAGACACACTCAGAGTCAGGAATGTGGCAGAAGTAGAACCTTTGACATTCGTCCAGGAAGAAACTTCATTATGCAAAGACATTAAGAGATATAGGTTGGCGACATCCGGAAGCAGACTGAGCAGGAGATGAAGCACAAGGAAAGGGCAGCAGGTAGGAAACACCTTAAGACAGGAACAAAGAGGTGCCTGGGGGGCTCAGTTGGTTAAGTGTCTGCCTTCAGTTCAGGTCATGATCCCAGGGTCCTGGGATCAAGACCCCGCATCAGACTCCTTGCTCAGCGGAGAGCTTACTTCTCCCTCTACCTGCTGCTCCCCCTGCTTGTGCTCTCTTTCTCTAACAAACAAACAAATAAATTAAAAAAATAAGACCTGAACAAACCTGTTAGTGCCCCAGTGCTGAGCTGGCTCCTTGGAGTCCTGGGGGACAGGGGCGGGGTCCACAGGAGGGACTGAGGACTCAGTCCTGCATGCCACGGGGCTCCAGAAATACCTCTTGGGTCCACAAGTGATTACGAGCATGTAGAATGTGAAGTGGAAGATGTAAGAAGCTACTGATGTATATAACATCCCATATGGTGTTTCTCAGTGTTTTCTGTCCATGAAACCCAACCACAGAAGGTTAAAGAATCCTGCTGGTCTTACGGAGAAAGCTAAATTTCTGTCTTGGCAACAATGGGAACTGAAAATAAGTTCCATTTAACACACTGGTTCCCTAAACTCTTAATTCCGTTTCACACAGACTTAAATAAATCCTGTTGTTAATTTCTCACCAAGTTTTCTTTTCTTGTTTTTAAAGACATGCATGGAAAGCTTAAGGATAGTTTAAAGGCTAACAATAGGGATGTATAAAAGATAAGCGACAACTGTGGTAAGTAGTTAAAGGAAGTCGGATCTTCTTACTTGGTTGTTTGCCTGGACCACAGAAAAAAGAGCTAAAAAATGAAAATCTATCTTCAGGATTAAAAAAAAAAGGAAAGAAGAAAATCCATAGTAATCAGATAATAGTTTCTGATTTTATATTTTATTTTATATTTTCTAGAGCCCTTTGACAATTCATTTGTGCATAAGAACCCCTTATAGATCATTTTGCCAGTTTTATGAATGAGGAAGATGGTAAACTGCATGGGAATCCAGACTAGAATTCAGATTTCCAGACTTTTCTCTTCACCTGAGTCCTTCACCTGACCCAGGAACTCAAGTGAAGTGTGATGCCCAAGGCAGTTTGTTCTGAGGGGAGAAGGGCAAGCAGATTTTGATAAAATAATACAGCAGGATCGGATACGAAAGTGATGAAAGTAAGTACCAGCCCACGTGCCCAGGAAATCAGGAGGAGCCCAAAGGAACTTAAGTGGCTGGCCTAATTAAATCAAATACAGCATTCTCCGTGTCACTTTGGCTTCCCTTCCTGGGAAATCAGAGTTTGGGAACAAACACTGGTTTGTACTGGGGGACATTCAGGATTTCTTAGCCTGGACATGCAGAGGTCCACGGGAAATGGTGTGGACAACTAGAAGCGAATGAGTGCTAACTAGTATAGACGAGACTAACATAAAGAAGTGTGTATCCCGTTGATTATCTTCCCATTTAGTGCCTTTGTACAACGATTTGCAAGGCTGAAGCAAGAGACAACGAATTTATCATTAAACAGAAATAGTTAGTTCACAGCTGCCAGCTTCTCACACTGCAACTCAATTCTCTCTCCTTGTTCCCGGCATCCCCATCCACACCCACTGACAGGGGACAGGAGCCTCACTATACTTTGGGGCTGCTGAGCAGGGGGCCAGCATCCTCATCCACCTGTTAGGTGGGATGTCTGGGGTCTCCTGACTTTTCACCGTAGCACTAGCTCCAGCTCCCTCCAGGGCCAGCACTGGGGGCAGCCTATAAATCACCGTCTGAATATGCAAGAGGGGCCGCCCTTCAGAAGGGAGGCAGCGCTCTGGCTGGTTGAGACCGTACAGATCCTTTGTTTAAGGGACACAGAAGAGACTCTGGGACAAAAGTAACTTTCCTAAGGAAAGATTCAGAAATAGCAAAAGCATGGTCAGTGTTAGCATATGATATTCTCGCCTTTTTGAGTCAGAAGTGGCTTTGTACATTTTGCTTTCAAGCTGTCCACGCTCCAAGAGTTGGCGAGCGAGATCGGGGATTAGAGCGTGGGCTGGGCAGCCGGCAGCTGGGGTACGGAAGCAACTTCTGCTACCTGCTATCCGTGTCATTTCGGGCAGATCGTTTCACCTCCCGAGGCTTCCATTTCCCCATCTGTAAAGCTGGATAACAACAACATCTCCCTTCCCTCCCTTAAAAGGCTGAAGTGAGGGGGTAAATGACTTAATATCTGAAAACCGCTTCCAGACACAAAAACAAAAACATGGCCAGTCTTGTCACTCAGAATGCACCCTCATAGAGGAAACTGCCTTCTAGGTGGGGCGTCATGTTCTCAAGTTGCCTGTGAAAGACCAGGTGCCCTGTATCATGATTACGACAGCCTCAAAGCTCAGACTGGTTCAGTGGAAAGAAGAGCCCTGGCTCAAAGCAGAAACGGACAGGGAGCGTGGGTGGGGGAGCCCCCCACGGCCGATGGGCAGGACCAGGTGGAGAGGAGGAGGGGCTGAGCCCGAGGGCAGGACGGCGGGGCTGGAGGGCGGCTGAGCACCATCAGAAGGGTCCACAGGAGCGGCTTAGTCTGATCTGTAAGTCAGATCCTACTTAGACTTTTCATCCTCCCACCCACATGGAAAGTCTGTACGAGGCTCGTCCTTGGCCCAACCTCCATTTCAGATTGGGAACAAAGAACAGATCTGCACTCAGTGCTCTCATTTGCTGCTAGATTTAGTGTTTTGCTAAGCAAGGCCAAAAATTTTTAAAATTAAAAAAGGGCTCCCCGTCATCTGTCGAAATAACTGATAGAAGAGACGAACTGTAGAAACTCTCATTTTAGGACGCCCTGATCCCTGCGGTCTTTGAACACACGAAGTCCCTGCCATCCCAGCAGCACCTGTATTCCTGCCCCAAGTGGTCAACTAGGCACGATCCCACTGGACCCCTGGTCTGGAGCGGCAGGCTTGAAGCCCAAACGCGAAGATGCTCACTGGTACGTTCCCTATTGGGAAAAGAGCCACCATCTCCTCTGGGATTGAGAAAACCCCAACACTGATGTTACTTAAAAGTTTGCTTTGTCTACAGACCCCACAGAAGTGTGCCCCTCTTTAGCAGGCTGGTTGCTGGGGCCAAGCGGAGATGACCATGCTTTCCTGTTTCAGAGGAAGGGCGCCCTGCTGGAGAGAGGGAGGAGTTCTGAGCCAGGCATCGGGGAGCTGGGTTTGGCTCACAGCTGTACCTCTGAGGGGTCTAGGACTGTGCATCTATACTGGAGCCATTCGTTGTCACATGTGACTATTTAAATTTAACTAAATTAAATAACGTCCCAACTTCCGTTTCTCAGTCACCCTAGCTGCATTTCAAGTGCTCCATGAGCCACATGTGGCTACTGCCCTTGGCACTACAGATACAGAACGTTTCCACCATTATAAAAGGTTCACCTGGGCAGCGGTAACTGACCCTCTCTGAGACCTAATCGCCTCAGAGTAACAACATCTGCCTGGGTTTAGGCCCCCACAGGGCTCTGCCAGGAGAAGCCATCTGTGACGTTCTGAGCATTCATCTGCGGCGGTTGCTCTAACAGGTCTTACCTCACGTAATCCTCACAGTCGCTAGAAGAAAGAAGGGATACCATCCGCACTTAGATGGAAGGAGAAATGGAGTCCTGCAGGAGCTGAATAGTTTGCTCAGGCACATGGCTGATGGATGCGAGGGAGGGGATTGCCATCCGGGTAACTCCGACCCTGAAGCCCTCCCCATTGCCCCACCCCTTCTCAAGCAGCCTTCCAAAGGCCCCTCGGTTCCGACATCCATGCTACATGGACACAGTGGCCCGAGGTCAGCTCCAACGGGGATTTCTGGAGGTGTGAAAGCTTTCACCTCAACTACTACACGGGACTACAAAGTCGAGTTGTGAGAGCTGCTGATTCGCATCTCATACCCCAACCTCTGTTTCTTTGTTAAGTGTGCTCAGGAAGTCCTACAGGATGTGGATTCTAACAAACAGACGCTAGGGTCTGTGTGAGTGTGTGTGTACGTGTGTACTTCTACATGACAGACTACATATAAAGCTCTCTGATAATGGGAGAAGTGTGTGTGTACATAACAAGTATCATACATACCATTCACAGTGAAAGAGCAAATAGGGGGAAATGAGTGTCATTGGCCGATAAGGAGTTTTATCCTTACTATGGAGAAAGTACATAATATCAATAAGAACAATAGTAAAACCAACAGAAGACTGGGAAATGCCCGAGATGAGGGGCATGGGCTGGGAAGACCCTCTTGGGTGCTATGTTATCTTCTTGATCAGGGTAGTAGTCGTACAGGTGCATTCAAGGTAAAAAGTCACTGAGCCACACTCCTAAGTTCAGTGCCCCTTATATGAATGTAATAGCTTGGTAAAATGCACAAAGCATATAAACCAAAATACAAACTCGAGAGTTCTTCGTCATCAGCTAAATGCATGCTCTCTTTGTTCCCCAAACAATGAGTGTAAGAGGACTAGTGAGTTAGAAACCCAACAGCTGAGTCATTTTGATACAGTCTGTGAAGCTGCTCGCCCACATGACCTGTACTTCCTGTGCCACAAACAAGGATGTAGTCATCAAGCAGTGGCACCGCTGTTCACCGATCCCATTAAACTGCTCTGTCCGCTATCCTTCCCCAGCCTGCACATAGCTTTGGGGCAGGCACCAACATCTTTGAGAACTTTTAGGTACAGAATTCTATCTTCTTCAATCAGAATGGCCAGTCCAATACATTATCCAAGTTCCCCGTTCAGTCCAGTAAGACATTTCCTTCCTGGCCTCGCTTGGCCTGCCTTCAGCCTGGAAGCCTCCCTAAAGGTCCCCTGCTCTATCCCCAAAACACCTCCTCTCCACTCCCTGCTTCCCCTTCCACATGCCGGGGCAGGTGGAGCCGGGCCCTGCTCTGGATGTGGTAGACGGACGGTGCCTAACTCCTGTGGGGCACGTGCTGGCGTTCCTGGAGTCCTCTCCACTGGAGACTGAAGGCCAGCTCCCTTGACTCAGGCGACGTCTGGATCCTCTCACGCTCACCTCTACCCCGTGTCTGGCACCCTCTAGGGCTCAATTCTTACTAGCGAATGAATGAAGGAGGGAAAAGAGAGGAAGTAGCAATAGTTCCTCCATGATTCCGTGGGGAAGGAGATTTTTATGCGAGTAGGTCATTTTTATCTGATCTCGTGCTTTTAAAACATTCCCCCTAACCTACAGTTAAGAAAATGAGGGATCATTTCATTCTTGGCCAGGTGTCCCTCCCATGGTACCAAGTCAGAGTGAGCAGGTCGTAACCTGCAGACACCACTGCAGGCTCCTTCCTTAGTGCTGTTCCGAGGTCTGTAGGATTCCTCAAACAACTGGACAGAGTCTCTCTCCAGGATCAGTGGGTCAATAAGGCAATGCAGGAAAACCCAAATTGCTACAGATTATACATACCAGGCCGCTAACACACACACTCGAGGTCAGCCTCAAAGCCCTGCCCTCTCGTCTGTGCAGAGAAGACAAAGCAGCCCAGGAGCACATGGTTAAAAGCACGGTGGCCCCGAAACCTGCAGACAGCTTGGAATTGTGCAAATGACACATGAGGCCTCCTAGCAGGAAACACTTGAGAAGTGTGCAGACACCTAATGAGAACACTTCTTTCTCTCAGATTTTCTACACACACAGCCCTGATTTCTGGTCCCTTGGTGGCTTTAGTCTCTGTCTTGGCTGACTTCAGAAACTGTAAATGCTTGCAGATGACCTCCTGGAGAGAATGCATAAACTGGCTTTGAGCATTCTTCCTGGGCATCTCCCAGGTGCCCAGCACGGCAGAGTCCTGAGGAAGCAGACACAAAGATGAAGGAGACAAGCCAGGTCTGCAGGGAACTAAGGACTCCTTGTCCCGGGATGAAATGTTCATCTGTCCTTAGTTAGGAGGGATCTGGTCATACCCACCTACGGTGGACTTTATGTCTTTCACGCTTCTTGACTCAATGTTGCCTTCAACCCTCACTACATCCTTGGGGGAGGCAAGAGATGGACGGTTGTTCTCATTCTCAGAAGAGAATATTCTCCCCCAGTGAGGCTGAGGGACAGAATCGGGCCCCACAGAAGATACAGTAGCAGAGTTGGAAGAAGAACACGTGTGTCCTGACTCTGGGCTCCTGCTTCCACTAACGCATAGACAAGGCATGTGGGAGGAACCCAGCCAGGCCTTGTGTCTTCCTTTCAACATGAGAGGCAATAAATGAGTGAAAAGGCATAACAAAATGAAGAGAAACTAGGGCAGAATGTGTAACAGATGAAAATTTTTGGAATCAGGAAAAAAAAAAAAAGCATCCTAGTCTTACCAAAGGAAAGACTTACTAAAGGAAAACCTAAGGTTCCAGAATGGCATTCTAGCACACTGCGGAGAAGGAGCTGAGGGTGACATCCTAGGGAAATTTTATTTCTCTGGAGAACCAACACTCATAATTCTGCCACTCTATTTCTCCTGAATTGAGTTCAGGGTCCTACCTACCCATATTAGTCACCTTTGGTGAGAAATGAGAAATAGATACATGATACTTAATATTGTGTAGTAGATTCAATTCTCCAGATTATCTGGGGACAAAGCTACATCTTGTCACTTCCCTGAGGCTTTTCTGTTTTCGATAAACAGAAGTGATTTCTCTGGTTGGTCTACCATGTGAGCAGTAATGCAATTTGCCATGTTTGGCTGTATTTTTTTGAAAAGATTCCAACTTCCTACTCTTTTTTGGGGAAATTATTAATTAAAAATAATCAGGTTGCCACAATAATGTCATAGTCTGGGACTCAAGCAGCATAGAATGAATCAGATAATGAAAAATCCTATTGTCCAAGCCCTTCAATTTGTGAGGTGAAAACCAAAGACAGCAACAGTGAGGGTTAACTAGCAGAGTTCTTTCTTTCTTGAAGTACCATGGCGGTCTGCTTGTCTGGGGTCCGTCAAGCCAGGGGCCACACCCACACCCCCACTGGCTCAGGCCACGTCAGGTGATGGAGAACTCACCCAAATGAGGAAGGAGACAGGATGTGCACACGATGAGGTTACAATGGGATAATCGGAAACCAACTACAGATCCTTAAAATAGACTCACACATTCAGGAGAGGGAAGAAAAGACAAAGGTGGGAGTGGTAAGACCTTCCTCTGGCACATCAGGGTCCACATTTTATAAATAATCGTGCCAGGACAAAAGACTGGATATTTGAGCACTGTGTACCATCCACACATGACTCCCATGTTGAGAGGGTCTGAGAAGCTGGGGTCCCAGTGTGGGCTCCCTAAATGGAACTGATGACCAAGTGCTTCCCCGCATAGAAGCATGCCCTAAGTAACAGGCTGCAAAGTATCTGAACTGTCCGGCTAACATTTAGGGTGCTTTGTGGGTTACAACTAAATGCCTCAGGATGCAATCTGAATAAAGAGACCCGTGCTTCCCTATCAAACCACTTTCTATCCCAGTGACTTGGTGCTATTCAATCTAATACTTCCCAGTGACTTGGTGCTATTCAATCTAATACTACCCACAGGCACATACATATTTATGCAAGTGCAACGCAGCCAAGGTCAAGCCAGATGATAACACCTTCCTGTAAAGCTCTTTATCCTAGAAGCAAGGGATTCAGTCCAGCCATCTCCCCATCTCTGAGTTCTCTTCACCCAAAATAGAGTGAGCCCAGCATACTGTAAATTGCTTTGTGACTCTTTTCTAGCTACTGTAAGAGTTCTGTGTGAATTGTGAGGGATTCTGGTTTCAGATCGTTAGAAAAAGAGGGCACTGGGGATTGACAGAGAGGAGGTGAGGCTGGCAGGGAAGCCAAATTAGAGGTTTCGGAGAGAAGATTTGCAGACAGCAGGGAGCCGAGCCCCAGGTCAGCCTGGGGTTTGGCTTGCAGCTGGGAAGAGGGGCCTCTGTGAAGCCTTGTGCCCTGGAGGCTTGTGCCACCTTTTTGAAGCACCCACGGGCCCCTTGAATCAGAACTCAGGACCCTGGAGTCCAAAACCAGAGAGGAATAGGATGGCTGGTCAGACACGGGGTAGACTTCATTATCATGTATCTGCAGTGAGCCAAACAGGATTTACAAACAGTTCCCTCAGACGATGAGGAGGAGAGATTAGACATTTTCAGTGGGCTCAGGATGGTCCTCAGAATTTGAGTCATACGGGATCCATTTTTACTTATTTAAGATGCGTAAGATAAAATTTTTAGATCCCATATTTAACGTGCTACCTTCATTTTAATTTTAATTAACACTTAAGAATTGTCATGGGCTAATTGATGGCAAGGCCCAAATCCCACTTTTCCCAATTAGTGAAATCTCCTCCCACAGGGACTGCAGGTGCCTGGCTCTCTCCTGACCCCATCTCATGGACTGTGGTCACCAAGGCCACATGGCAAGCCCATGACAGCCTCTGGGAATATACTGAAGTGAGCTCCTCCTTTCTCTGTTTCTTTAAACATTTTATATGTTTAATGTGTTCTGATCTGAGCCACTCAGGGCCCCTTCCCTCTCTTCAAAACTCTCCTGGCACAATGCCAGGCAGCCACGCGTCTGCCAGGGCCCGTCCATTGCTCGGCAACAGGTAACCAAAGCATGATGCGTGTCTCCAGCCCATGAAGCAAAGGAGGCCCTTACCCTATTTTCTGAAACTGTGAAGTGGGTATACATTATACGAACGTGTACTGAAAACACACAAACAAATAACAAGTAGGTCTCCTGTCAGCATGATGTAATTTCAAAACAGAGTACTAGGAACCAGAACATCAAAGGCATGAGGCGAAATGTCTCCTAAATCCGCCTGAGAAAATAGTCCCCAACCAGACACCAGAGTGTGTGGGCCCAGAGTGTGGCTCATCTCTGGGGCATCTGCTGTTTACCTCAGGGGAGGAGCAGCTGCTGACCCCCAGGGGCCCAGTCGCAGCTACCTTGAGGCCCCATGAATGGCTCCCTGGGAGGCACAATAACGGTGGTTTTAGTGCCCTCAGGTAGGTGCCACTGCCTCAAAAGATGAGGAAAGAGGGGAGCCAGGCTTCCCCTCCTGTGTCCTGCTGGATCCTGGATATTTGGCCAATACCCGTGTGTCTGCTTTGATCTGTATGTCTATCCTAGTTCTTCCCTTTCTTTCTTTTTTTTTTTTTTTAAAGATTTTTATTTACTTATTTGATAGAGATCACAAGTAGGCAGAAAGGCAGCCAGAGAGAGGCGGGGGTGGGGGGTGGGAAGCAGGCTCCCTGCAGAGCAGAGAGCCCGATGCAGAGCTCGATCCCAGGACCCTGGGATCATGACCTGAGCCAAAGGCAGAGGCTTTAACCCACTGAGCCACCCAGGCGCCCCATTCCCTTTCTGTTCTAATTCCAAAGTTTCAGACCCTAACTCCATAGACTCAGAAGGCATTTTACAAATGTCACGACTTAAAAAGTTGGTTTAAAAAAAAAAAACAAAAAACCCTTGAAAGTAATCAATGATACCACTGAATTACCTGCGCATGCTTTGAGACCCAGTGACGGAGGACATTCAGGACTCGATTGGTGGCTGTTCTCCGAATAATAAATTCTTTGTCACACGTCCTCTCAGTGTTGTTAAATCCTTAGGAGGAGAATAAACACACACATGTTGTTAAAGCCAATCCCCAGGAATCTGGAAAAGATCACTTATTTTAGGACCTGGGTTAACGGACACTTACAAATACACACCTTGGGAGAGAGGTACGCGGGGTTTCAGACTGTTGAGAATTCTGCTTACTTACTATTACACCCTCAGCTGTGAGGACACCACACAGATACAGGTGCAATTAAATGAATAATGTACACACATTTATTAAAGTCACTGATTGAAGCTAAAGCTGATCTAATGACATTTCCATTTATGCCTGCCTTGTTCTAGAACATAAAACCAAGAAAGTTTTAACAAAGCATTTAAGTGAACACTAGTTGATACTTTTGCCCCGAAGTCATACAACCAATAACATTTTCAATATTCAGATGCATTAGCCCATACTTTGGCTCATAGATGATACAAATACCTTATTATGCACCCATGTACGAGAAGGGGGATGGCAAAGTGGTTGGTTAAGAACATGATCTCTGGGTTCAAATCTCTGTTGTCCTACCCCGGCAAGATACAGCACCTCTCTGTGACTGGTTTCCTTGTGTCCTGCACGGGCTAATATGTACCCACCTCACAGTGTTGTTATGGAGATTTAGTCAATACATGTCAAGCATTTAGAATGACATCTGGAACAACAGTGAGAGCTCAATAAATACGCTTCAGTACTGGTTAAGTGTCTTTGATTCCCCACTGCGCCAATGCAGGTCTCGGTCACCTTTTCACTATCAAGAATCTACTTCAATTTTTTTTCTATTGAGTCTCTGTTTTAAAAGATTTTACCTTCCAATCATGGTTAAGTGACATATTTCCTTTAAAAAACGAATGCAAGCCTTATATAACTTCACTGGCAAACTTCCTGAAAGTTGTCTACACTCCCTTATTCCATTTCCTCATCTTCTAACATGCTCTACATCCTACTCCAAGCTTCTCACCCCCATCTTACCACCCAAACAGCTCTTATTAAGGTCACTAGTAACCTGCATGTCTCTGTATCCAAGGGATATCTATCATCTCTCCATTGGAAAGCTCATCTGATGAATACCTAAAATCAAATCCTCATGTATTTATATCCCTAGATCTCTTCTCTGGGCTCTGGATCCATGTATCCTACTACTTTTTGATATTTTCCTTTTAGATGTTTTAAAAACCTCAGACCCAATCTGTATAAAGGAAAAAGCCATGGCCTTCCACCAAACCATGTCCTTATCCAGTGGTCCCAATTTCTTAAAGAGACATCCGGTTATATAAGCCAGACTCTGTGGAATTGTCCCTGGCCCATCTCTCTCACCTTCTTCCCCATAATTTTATTTGCTAAGTAAATCTCAAATCTGTCCATACCTTCATCTCTACAAAGCCAAAATTGAAGTTGAGCTACCAGCAACTCTCAGTCTGGCCTACTGACAATAGTCTTGTCATTTCTTGCTCCCTCAAATCTGTTCTCTTCTCTAAAGTGAGAAAGATTTTTTTTCAAAGGCCAAATTCCATGTGTCATCCCCCTGTTTAAAGTCCTTCAATGGCACTTTTGATAAACAGAAAAAGTCCTTAACACAGCCCGCAAGTTCTTCCATGGTTTGACTCCTAGCTCCCTCTCAGCCTTTTCTGGAACCATATTCTTCTCACTTCTCTTTCATCTCACCACCCTTTTTTTTTTAGTCCTTCATCCTCACCCCAGGGCCTTTGCACATACTGCTCTGCATCTGGCAGAGTTACCGCTCCCCTTTTCATTCAGTGAAAGCTATTCTTGTTTATTTCACTTCCCCTTCCTGGCCTGAGTTGAACACATCAACACATCTCACAGCATCACGCTCATTTACTTTCGGGCACTTGTTCCATTTACAATTTCACTTTTATTTATGTAGACAGGGATCGGGCATGTTTTTGCTGAGCACAACGAGCACATATCTGGCATGTAGCAATGCTGTATACAATATACGTTTGCTGAATAAATGAATGAAAGCCTGGAGAGTGAGAATTTACTAAATATTGAATGCGATTTGAATGTTAAGATGATAGAATGAAAGATAAATGAATAGTCCTCAGAGTCTATGAAATGAGTTAGACAAAGAGAAAAAAAATCTATAAACGTCTTAAGAGCAGAGGCTCCTTTTCCACACTGCTCTTTGGATGTAGGCAGGCATCTCTGACCCTCCGGCAGACACAGTCAGAGGATAATGATGCCGTGCTCTTGGCAGAACAGACCTCTTTTTAAAAAATCTCTTGCTATTAAAAGCTTACAAATCCTAGGTAAAATATAATAAATATCTTTTAAAATGCATACCTGAGTTCTCAAGAAAATGAATTTTCTAGGGTCAAACACATAGGGACTTGAAAAAAATGGAAACAAGCCTCTGAACTGATGCTAGTAGCCTCAAGAGGAGAGCAGTTCACCAGTCTGGGAAACACAGGATTTGGATTGTGAATCCACATGGATCAGGAGAAGCCCCAGGGCCTCCATGAAGTATGAGTGAGAGAATAGGAACTACAACTCCCACATAAAACTGGAACTTGACCAGTCCTCTGTGAAGAGTAGATGAGGGGGAGAAAGTGCTCCAAGTGCACAAGGAGACCATTAAGAAGCTTATCCATCTCAGCCTGAATCTCTGTGGGGATGGGAAAGGAAGCCTCCCTGAGAATTGACAGCTAGAGGCCCACTTCATGTAGATTTGAAGCTCAGATAAAGCCACTATGGAATGGCCTGTCCCTCTAAACGAGAAGCTAAAAAGTGGCCCACGCCAATGATAACCCTGGGACTCCCGACAAAAATATACACAGAATTTCTCTGGAGGGACAGAAACTCAACCTCAGCCTGTACTGGCTCTCCAGTAAAAACAAAAACAAAACCAAAACAACTCTGAAGAAAAACTCACAATCCAAAATTGCAAAACACTCAAACTGTCGGCCATGAACAAGGATCAGTAGACACAGGGATGAAAAACACCCCATCCCACCCCTCCACCACTACCAGGAATTCCAGGTACCAGAACTAGTAGATAGATCCAAAATTAAATTTTGGATGTTTACAATTAAAATTAAAATGTTTATAAAGACTAGTTATATAAAAGTGGGCACTGAAAACATGATAAAAGAATAAAAAAATGTTACAGTCAGATTTTACAAGAACCACATAAAACTTCAAAGTTAATAGAATTATTCTTTCAAATACTGTTAGAAAATAGATAAGCTGAAATCAAAAACTCATAGGATACATTAATACTGATTAGACAGGCCCCACCGAACAAACAATAAACTGCAAAGAGATTTAAAAACCAGACTTCAGAAAAGTATTCAGATGCAGTACCAAGAGTTAAACAGAGAAAACAGAAAAAAAGTGTTAAAAGACATGGAGGAAAGAATTAGAAGTTCCAACAACAACAAAAAAACCAGGACGACAGTATAGGAAAATAATTTTTTAGACTTGATGGAAGACATGAATTTTCAGGTTCAGGAATTGCAATGAGCCCAAGGAGGATAAAGAAAATGAAAGTTGCACCCAGAAAAACTGCAAAATGATGGAACTCCAAGACAAAGATACCTTTGAAGCAACTGGTGAGGATATATTTATGATCTACAAAGGAAAGGCAGATGAAAAGGACAGGAAATGGTATGGGGACCGGGGCAAGTGGATGAGAAGGCTCAGATCAACCAAATTAGAGTAGAGACTTCAACTGGAGTGAGAGTCGGGGAATCGTAAGGCACCATCATTTTGCCGGAGGATGGAAGTCAAAAGCTCTTAGAACATTGAAAAGGGGCAATGAGGCAGTCTCCCACCTGCATATATAAGTATAAGGATGCCAATCAGTGAGATGAGAATAGATGGGAGTAAGAAAGAGACAGAAAGATGAAAATCAAAGTGAAATATTAAGAAAGAAAAGCACTTTTAACAGAGCTGCTACTCCTTTAACGTATTTTGGAAAAAGCATCTATCACTACTGGTCTCTTCGTGTCTGCATCAGGGGTGGGTGGCAAGGGAGTTTATTTTGAAAGAAAGCCAAGGAACAGTCTTCTGCTCTCCAAGTTACTGCGTGTCACACATTAAAAGACCACTTCAAGGATTTTCTTTATCAAATTTCCAATATTTCCACAAATTCGAATCTCAACCTCTATTACCATTTAGGTTAGGATTTGATTATACCGCTGAGATGTTCTTCATAACTCCTAACCACCATGTTACTTATCTTTTCTGTGGAGATTGCAGCTTGGTAAGTTCTCAGTATCTCTGCTGCTCAGAGCTCGTCACCTGTTGCCATTTGCAGACTCAACATTCTCTTAGAAGGTGACCAGGTACTACTTAAGCGATCTCCAACAACGCACACTCAATGCAGCTGAGACAATCCTCAGCTAGTTGGAAAGAAGAGTAAGATAGAAGGACCAGCCACAGGCAGGACCACCCTTCCAAGTGCTGAGAACCAGGGAGGGAAGGCTCCAAAGACACACATTCCCTTGCACCCTTCCCAAGGCAGGCCATCCCTGTGTGGCTCCAGGATGGACAAGTCAAGTCCAGGGCAATCCTCTACTTAACCTCTCTGTGGTTCAGTTTCCTAACTTGTAAAATGAGCAGAATAAAACCATGTAACATTATGTTAAAAATTAAATAATTCTTGTAAAACAAGGAAATCATACTAAATGAAATCATATTTATTATATTTTCACCTAGAGCTGGCTTCATCCATCCACCCACCCCCTTAATCTAATGGCCCTCAGTAAATACTTTTGCCAGAAAGTTCGTGTTTTTTTTTTTTTAAGATTTGACTTATTTATTTGACACAGAGAAAGAAATCACAAGTAGGCAGAGAGGCAGGGAGAGACAGAGGGGGAAGCAGGCTCCCTGCTGAGCAGAGAGCCCGATGCGGGGCTCGATCCCAGTACCCTGAGATCATGACCTGAGCCGAGGGTAGAGGCTTAACCCACTGAGCCACCCAGGTGCTCCCAGAAAGTTAGTTATAAGCTATATGTGAAAGCTGCAAGGATTTGATGAACATCAACTTATTTCCCTCCTGGAGAACCTTTCTCACTGCTTGATCAACAGATGGAGATCTTTGATTTTCCAGAGAAATACTCTCTCAGTTCCATGTAAACCAGCAACAGTTTAGAAATTCCCTAAACCAGATACCTAAACCAGCTTTCTGAGGGGCATACCTGTAGCAAATGCTGTTAGAGCAAATTTTATAAAAGGAGCTGCTGCTTATTCGTGAACTAAAATTAATGCCTTACCTGGGCTCTCTCATGTGCTTGCTCATGTCATCAGATATGCCCATCTCCCCATTTTCCACAGACTTTAAAGCTACATGATCAGAGCAACAATTCTCCATCACTCATCAGGCTTCCTCCTTATTTTAAGCCACCATCTAAGTTGGAGGCTGCCTGGGCAATATTTATTTCTGAATTTTAGCATGAGCTACACAGCTAATTGGTGGCAATTCCATGTGGAAACTATTCGATCCTAGAATCACAGATCCATCCCCCAAGGAGTTCCTGCACCATTTTGGGGGAGTAGCAAATAGAAAATCTTTGCAGGGCTTTACACAGCTTTCACCTGTCAAGTGTGACAGCACAATGAGACCATGTATGCCAGGAGAGTTTCTTTTACGAATGCACATATCTGGAATACAGTCCTGCCTTTCTCAACTTTTGCATATTCTTTTGAAGTTGTAGGCACTGGTCAAAATGACTAATGTGGGCAACAAAAAGCCATCTGGAAAAGTGGTAAGAACCAAATCACCATACATGTGAATTTAAGAATGAGATTCAACTTGACAGTCCTTCCCCCAGACACCTTGTGACTCATGCCATCCCTTATAGCAACTGGTAGATGTGACATCTCTCGCATTAAATATACACTCCATGGTGAAGGGATTTCATCTCAAGCATCTCTGTAGGCCCTTCAGCTTTGCACACAAGCACTCAGCAGTTACTTTTCTTTTTCTTTTTTTAAGTTTATTATTTATTTGACAGACAGAGATCACAAGTAGGCAGAGAAGCAGGCAGAGAGTGAGGGGGAAACAGGATCCCCAATGAGCAGAGAGTCCGATTCAGGGACCCTGAGATCATGACCTGGGCTGAAGGCAGAGGCTTTAGCCCACTAAGCCACCCAGGCCCCCATTACTTTTCTTAATAAAAATTCCATCACTCCCTATGGAAACGATCTGAAAGTGCCCACAGATGCTTTACATCTGAAGTCAGGGCATCCCTTCACTGTATTACTGTGGTGACCACAAATCTGAAATCTATCACAACCAGAAGATACAATAAAGTAGTGGGAGAGGCAGCCAGGGAAATTGAAAATAGAGGGGGAAAGGGAAAGCTTCACTTTATTCTTCAAATGATATGACAACTTCACTGTCTTGTTTATCAGAGGCAAGTAAAATAATGTGATATGGAAATAAGACGACGCATAGGTGGATTATGGGCTAGTCCAGTTAGAGCTACCCTGAGGCTACAGAGGACTAACTAGAAAAGACAAGTAATTCTTGAGCACAGGGAAGTGTTTTAACATCAGAAGTAGATGGCCAAGAACTAGACCACAGAGCTCTTATGAATTCCAACAAAGCACCTTTAAGCCATCCTTCTGAATTGGTGAGGAAAGTCAGAGTAGAATCAAAAAGAGCCAAAAAGCACAGAGATAATAATGCTATCAATGGTCCATGGTGATGGGCTGTC
Organism: Martes martes; assembly: GCF_963455335.1. Lineage (NCBI taxonomy): Eukaryota > Metazoa > Chordata > Mammalia > Carnivora > Mustelidae > Martes > Martes martes. Next base: position 60,711,663 of record NC_137892.1, read on the forward strand.
AGGGAGAAAAAGTAAATGCTAACTATTGGTTACTGTATCACATATCTAGGAACTGTTTCTTGTCGTGTTTTTATCACCACTATTCTGCATTGCTGGTCTTAATAAATTTAGGCTTGTTGAATAAAAGCACTGGGAGCACTTTAATGTTTTGCATCAGTGAGGGAATTAAGAAATGTATGTCAGCGATGCATTATTTTTCACTTCATACAAATGGGGCTCAGTCTCCCCAATAACATCACTTATATCAATATGCTTTGCTTTATCTAGTAAATATCATCCTAAAAAAATCATGTCATATAATTGGTTTGTACATTTCCATGCTCTTGGGTTATAACATATTTCTACCCTTTGGTTGCTGGCACGGAAAGATCATTAATCTTTATTACTGCTGTTTGCCAGGTACTGTGCTAGGAGCTTTACGAGTGGTATGGAATTTCATCCTCATAACCAAGGACAATAATTCCAATTGCCATTTATTGCATGTCCACCAAGTACTCAGCAAAGTACCATGAATAATGTGGCTTCTTCAACAACAGCAGCATCCGAATTGGGGTAAATGTTATTCCCATTTACAGATAAAGAAACAAAAAGAGGTGAAGAAACTCGGTAAAGGGCATAGTTATTAAACAGCAGAGCCAGGATTTGAGCCCAGGTCTGCCCATTTCTAAAGCCAGAGTGCGTTTAATTGCATCTCATTGGCTGGATCCAAAGTTTAGACTTCAATTTTTTCTTACAAGGTGGCAAACCAACACGTAAGGCTACAACAAAAGATCCTTGCAAAGTAAGTGATTCCCTTTTAGTTCTAAATTTCGAGGTGTGCTGACAGAGTGGCCCTCATTATAGAAATCTGTGTTTCATACTGTAATGAGTACCAGACGTAAATCTTTATTTATCTAACTAGAATTAAAATTTTCTCAAAATGTGCTCTTTCCCCAAATTCAGTATGTTTCCTACTGTGAACATCATACAGACAGACCAGTGCTTTTTAAATTTCCAGTCATGACTTATTAATGGGGAATGAAATCGGTTTAGTGGGCTGTTAGCAGAATTTAAAAAAAAAATGAAATAGATGAAAACTGACTGAATGGATTGTACATAGAGAAGATGAGTATTCTTCAGGGAAACTTTTGTATCGTGTGTGTGTGTGTGTGTGTGTGTGTGTATCCTGAGTCAAAATGTAAAATGCATTTTTTCGAGTAGGTTGCAATAAAAAAGTTTGAAAGTGACTGATGTAGACAACCTGATTATTAGACTGTGTTTAAATTATCTGCATGAACTTCCCAGAACTCCTGGGAAACTGCGTGCTTTACTCTGAAACATGTCTGCAGGAGCAAGCAGAGGGTGCTGCTTCTCCTACTGGCCCCCCATTGCTTCTGTCACCAGATACTTTCCCCATTCCATACCTAACCCTCCTGTTTGTCCACACTGTCTCATTCCTTGGTTCCCGGTCTGTGCTCCAGCTGACTCCGTGCAGCTCTCACTCCTTCAGGCACCTAACTGTCTCATTGTTTTTCTGTGCACTCCAACCCACACCTCCAGTTCCAATATGCCCCCAAATCCCTCATTTCAAGCTTCTTTTTTTTTTTTAAGGGTTTATTTATTTATTTGACAGAGAGAGAGATCACAAGCAGACAGAGAGGCAGGCAGAGGGGTGTGGGGGGGGGGAAGCAGGCTCCCTGCTGAGCAGAGAGCCCGATGCGGGACTCGATCCCAGGACCCTGAGATCATGACCTGAACCGAAGGCAGCGACTTAACCCACTGAGCCACCCAGGTGCCCCATTTCAAGCTTCTTATGAGAGATGTCCATATAATGACACATTCTATCCTCATAAGTAACACACTTATGTATTAGAGGTATTGAATTAAATGTAAAATTAAACGTATGTTTCTTGCTCTCAAGCTCCTCCCCATCTTAACTTACCCTTGAGTTAATGGGATAATCACAGTTTCGGCCTCTCAGATGGAAAACCTTATTCTTTTTTTTTTTTTTTAAAGATTTGATTTATTTATTTGACAGAGATCACAAGTAGGCAGAGAGGCAGGCGTGGGGGGAAGCAGGCTCCCCGTGGAGCAGAGAGCCCAATGTGGGGGATCCTGGGATCATGACCCGAGCTGAAGGCAGAGGCTGTAACTCACTGAGTCACCCAGGCGTCCCGGAAAACCTTATTCTTCTCTGTCTCTCCTTTGCTTTTCCCATTCAGTTAGCAAATACTGTTAACTTTCTAGTAGCATCTGTCAGATTTGTCCCCTTTTCTCCACCCTCCTGCCACAATGCTAAGTCTAGGTTCTTCACACATGTGTAGTAGCTACTGTCTCCTAGATAATCCTCCTTCTTCCATTCTCTCTGTCCTCCTGTTCTTCCTCCATCCCTAATTCAATTATTCAGTCAATAGCTATAGAGCCTCTACTGTGTTCCAGGTACTGTGTAGGTACTGGGAGACCAAGAGATGTGGTCCTTGAGCTCACAGAGTCTGCTCTATAAATGGGGAAGACATAACCTTCAAACAAGTAAAACACCAAAATGCATAACTGGAAACCCTGCAAATGAGCAAGTTGCATGTCTCTTCGAAAATAATCTTAAATCTCCCTTTCACTTGTTCCTGTTCTAGCACAAGTATTTATAATGTCTCCGTACTGCACACTGAACCAAGTAGAAAATCAATTCCTAGATGTGAAGAAGGTAAGTGACTTACTCAAGGTCACATAGCTAGTATACTGAAAAAGAAAAGGTAAACACAGACAAGCAGGAGATTTGCACATACACTACACTGAACCCATGATAACAGTGTCCTATTGCGAAGATAACACATGAGGCAATGAACAAATGCTGCATGGTGGGTTTTGTTGTTGTTGTTGTTGTTTTTGACTATTTATAAGTGTGCTCTTATCTCTCAGTTTTTGAGTTCTTCTTACATTAACCTGAGATTTTCTCTAAGTACAATTAACTTAGTGAAAAAGCCATATTTTTCTAGACTGAGGAAAAGAAGCTCAGCAAGTTTATCATAATCTGTGATAAAAAATACACAAAGAATGGCAAAATCAATACCTTTCACTTGCTTTCATCTTTCAAGGAAATAAGTAACTATCAGCTGAATTGTTTTTATGGGTTTTTAAAAATGTGTGTTGTAGATTCTTTTTATTTTTATTTATTTATTTATTTTCCTAAGAGAGCCAGAGAGCAGGTGCACAAGTCAGGGGAGAAAGTCAGAGGGAGAGAGATAGAATCTTAAGCAGGCTCCATTTCTCGTACAGAACCTGATGCGGGGCTTGATCTCACAATCCTGAGATCATGACCTGAGCCTAAATCAGGAGTTGGACGCTCAAGTGACTGAGTCACCTAGGCGCCCCTGTGCTGTCAAGATTCTTAAAGGAATGATTTTATACTAAACTTAAAACTTGTGAGAACTTTTGTGTATTATTTCTATTCTCACAGTTCCAGAAAATATATTCCTTGCTTTTACAGATGGGAAAACGCAGGCTCAGAGAAGTCCAGTAGCCACATAAATTCACAGAGAGTAAAGGGAGAGACAGAATTTATGGCCAGATGATCTGACTCTAAAACCCAGGCTCCTCCCACTGAAACACACCACCTGAGTGACTCTCCCAGGAAGTGCAAGGCGCTCCTGCTTATGGCTGGGTCGTCTTCAGCCCTCCCATTGCTGCCCCACCAGCTTCTGTGCTGGTGTGGAAACGCAACAGGAACAGGAATGCCAAGAAAGAGGGTGATGGTGACTTCTGCCCAAGCAGAACGAGGGCATCTGAGGAGTCAGTGGGAAGTGAAGCCACCAAGTAAGCAAAATTACTTGTCAAGATTATTGCTGAAGCAAGAAGTAAAGAAAGAGCCTAGAAACTGAGAGGTGACACAGGTTCATAGGGGACAATAAGCTGAACCTGTTTGAAAACTAAGATACAGCAATCTGAAAAAAAAACCTCAAAAGCACAAGATCTAGATTACTTTATGTCAGAGTTTGTTGACAGCACAACCACTATTAGCTGAGAGGCCTTTGAAAATACAGGGAATTCGGGGACTTTGGGGGAATATGGTGGAGTAGGAGGATCCTAAGCTCACCGCCCACAGACACATCTAGATAACACCCACATGAGAGTAAATGACGCAGAAAACAACACAAAGACTTGCAGAATAGACTCTCCCCAGCTAAATATGCAGAAGAGGCCACACTGCAGAGGGTAGGAAGGGAAGAAACTTAGTTGGTAGCTAAGCAAACCCATGGGACTGCCCTCGGAGGCAGGGGCTCTGTAGGTGTAGAAAGAGGAAAGAAAGAGACACACTGGGCAGCCCAGTATGTCTATAACATTTGGCCTTGAAAACCAGAGTGGTATAACTTCATGAGTTCTTTCAGTCAGTGGGGCTTAACACCTGGAACTTTAAAAGTCAGTGGGCCTGACTCTGAGAGAGTTGCAGGGCCACAAGAAAAGGAGTCCATGCCCTTAAAGTGCCTGCACAACAGCCCTTCTGAGACAGAGCATAGAAGGAGCAATTTGAAAAACACTGGGGGTAGGGACGCCTGGGTGGCTCAGTTGGTTAAGCGGCTGCCTTCGGCTCAGGTCATGATCCCAGCGTCCTGGGATCAAGTCCCACATCGGGCTCCTTGCTCCGCAGGGAGCCTGCTTCTCCCTCTGCCACTCTGCGTGTGCTCTCTCTCTCGCTCTCTCTCTCTGACAAATAAATAAATAAAATCTTTAAAAAAAATTAAAAAAAAAAAAAGAAAAGAAAAACACTGGGGGTAAACGGGAGCGAGATTTCTTTAATCCTCTCAGAGCATGTGCTGGAGGGGCAGGGATCCTTGGGAGACTTCTCCAGGAATGAAGGAGCTGGCGGACACCATTCCCTCCATCACCCCACAGCCTAGACCCATGGACACTTCTGGGCACCAGTCCTATACCAACACCCCTGATGTCTAAACCGCTAACAGTATGCCCCGCCCCCTGTGCTCTCCTATGGATATACCCCCACCAGCCAAGCCCAAGCACTTGGTCTCCTCACATAGCAGATCCACACAAACCTTGCTTACACTGCATGCCCAGCCCCCCGCCATTCTCCTGCAGACATGCCCCTGCCCACCAGTACACCCTTGGCCAGAGCCCATCCAAAGCAGTGCCACAAAACTGGAAGTGTGCAAGCAGCCCCAACAGGGACCAGCATGGCTCCAGAAGGACTCCTGCCCCAGGAGGAGAAGAAGATAACCAACACACACCAGGCCAACTGTAGCTCTGTCAAGAGGTTGGGGCAGATATCTGGTCTGACTGCAAGCCCTGCTCACCATTGAAAGTTTCTCAGGGGATGACACAGAGAAAGACCCCTGCAGTTTGCTCTGGCAAACCCCTAGTCTGACTCAACTCAAGCCCAAAGCAACCCCAGACTGCCCCACTAATAAACCATGGACTAAACCCTGCCCAAAACAGGTAAAGAGAGCCATTCCAGATAGTAGGGGGCATGTAGCCCTGAGGAGACAGAGGAATACAACCCAAATGAAAAAACAGGACAAAATCACAATGAGGAGCTAAATGAAATGGAGATGAGTAATATGCCTAATAGATAACTTAAAGTAATGGTCATAAGGATACTCACTGGACATTAGAAAGAGTGAAGGATCTCAGCAAGACCCCCAACAAAGAGATAGAAAACCTAAAAAAGGACCAATCAGAAATGAAGAACCCAATAACTGAAATTAAAAATAGAGTAGAGGGAATAAACAGTAGACTAGAGGAAACAGAAGAACAGATTAGTGACCCAGGGGACACAGAAATGGAAATGGAGAGGAAAAACGATAGTAAAAAATGAGAGTAGACATAGGGAATTCAGAGACAGCATCAAAGCATAATAACATTCACATTATAGGAACCCCAGGAGAAAAGACAGAAAAGGAGACAGAAAATTTACTTGAAGAAATAATAGCTGAAAACTTTCCTAAGCTGGGAAAGGAAGTGGAAATCCAGATCCAGAAGGCACAGAGAGCCTCCAACAAAATCAACTCAAGGATGTCCACACCAAGAAATATAGTAATTAAAATGGCAAAAAGGAGTGATTTTAAAGGCAGCAAGAGAAAGGAAAGAGTTATATACAAGGGAAACTCTATACGGCTGTCAGCTGATTTTTCAGCAGCAAATTTGCAGGCTAGGGGGAGTAGCATTATGTATTCAAAGTCCTCAAAGGAAAAATCTGCAGCCAATAATACTCTCTCCAGCAAGTCTATCATTCAGAATAGATGGTGAGATAAAGAGTTTCCCAGACAAACAAAAGTTAAAAGAATTCATGACCACTAAACCAGCCCTACAAGAAATGTTAAAGGGGGGCTCTTTGAGGGGAAAGGAAAACTGTAAGTAAGAATAAGAAAACTAGGAAGCACACAGAGTAAAATTTAGTACATCTATAAAAATCAGTGAAAGGACTCACAAAAGGATATAAAATATGACACCATATATCTAAAACATGAGGTGGGGGTGGCAGGCACCTGGGTGGCTCAGTTAGTTAAGCATCTGCCTTCAGCTTGGGTCACGATCCCAGGGTCTGGGATTGAGCCCCGAATCGGGCTCTCCACAAAACAGGGAGCCTGCTTCTCCCTTTCCCTCTGCCTGCTGTTCCCCTTGCTTGTGTTCTGTCTCTCTATCTCTGTCAAATAAATAAATAAAATCATTTAAAAAAAATTTTTTAAAAGAGGTTGGGGGGAAGAGTAAAGAATGGGTTCAAACTTAAGCAACCATCAACATAATATAGACTGCTATACACAGAAGATGTTACGTACGAATCTAATGGTAACCACAAATCAAAAGCCAATAGATATGAAAAAAGTAAAGAGAAAGGAATGCAAGTACAGCATTAAAAAAAAACAGCAAACCATAAGAGAAAAGAGCAAGAAATGAAAGGAACAGAGAAGAACTACAAAAACAACCACAAAACAAGTAACAAAAAGGCAATAAATACATACCTGTCATTAACTACTTGCAAATGTAAATGGACTCAACACCCCAAACAAAATGTGTGGGCTGACAGAATGGATAAAAAGGCAAGACCTATCTATATGTTGCCTACAAGAGACTCATTTCAGACCTAAAGACCCATGCAGATCAAAAGTGAAGGGATGAAAAAACATTTATCATTCAAATGGAAGTGGAAAGAAAGCTGGAGTAGCAATTCTTATATCAGACGAAATAGGTTTTATTTTTTTAAAGATTCTATTTATTTATTTGAGTGAAAGAATGCAGAGAGAGAAAGTGCATGAGCAGGGTAGGGAGGCAGAGGGAGAGGGAGAAGCAGGCTCCCCACAGAGCAGGGAACCCAGCCAGCCCAGCTGATGCAGGGTGATCCAGGACTCTGGGATCATGACCTAAGCCAAAGGCAGATGTATAATTGACTGAGCCACACAGGTGCCCCCAAACAAAATAGACTTTAAAACAAAGACCGTAACAGGAGACAAAGAAGGACACTGTGTTATCATAAGGAAAAAAGTCCAACAAGAAGTATAACAATTGTAAATATTTATGCACCCAAGATGGGAGCATGCAAATACATAAAGCAGCTAATAACAAACATAAAGGAAGTAATTTATAGTAGTACAATAACAGTAGGGGACTTTAACACCCCACTAACATCAATGGATAGATCATCCAAACAGAAAATCAGCAAGAAAACAGAGGCTTTGAATGGCACATTGGACCAGATGGATCTAACAGATTTATTCAGAACATTCCATCCTAAAAAAGCAGAATACACATTCTTTTCAAGTGCACATGGAACATTCTCCAGAATAGATCATGTATTAGGCCACAAAACAAGTGGCCAACAAATTCAAAAAGACTGAAGCCATGCCATGCATCTTTTCTGACCAAAAAACTATGAAACTAGAAATAAACCACAAGAAAAAAAATCTCGAAAGAACACAAATACATGTTGCCTAAATAACAAGTTACCTAACAATGAATGGGTCAACCAAGAAATCAAAGAAGAAATTAAAAAAAAATACATACTGACAAATGCAAATGAAAACACAGTGGTCCAAAATCTTTGGGATGCAGCAAAAGCTGTTCTAAGGGGGAAGTATATAGCAATAGAGGCCTACCTTAAGAAGCAAGACAAATCTCAAGTAAACAATCTAACCTTACACTTAAAGGAACTAGAAAAAGAGGAACAAAGAAAACTCAGAACCAGTAGAAGGAAGGAAATAATAAAGATTGGAGCAAAAATAAATGAAATAGAATCTAAAGAAGCAATAGTACAACGAAATCAGGAGATGGTTCTATGAAAAGATCAACAAAATTGATAAACCAGGTTCATCAAAAAAGAGAGAGAGACAGAGACAACTCAAGTAAACAAAATCAGAAATGAAGGAGGAGAAATGGCCAACAACACAGAAATACAAAGGATTATAAGGCAATATTATGAAAAATTATATGTCAATAAATTGGACAACCTAGAAGAAACGGATAAATTCCCAGAAGCATGTAACCTCCCAAAACTGAATCAAGAAGAAATGAAAATGAATGGATTGATTACCAGCAATGATATTGAATCAGTAATCAAAAACCTCCCAACAAACAAAAGTCCAGGACAAAATGGCTTCACAGGAATTCTACCAAACATTTAAAGAAGAGTTAACACCTATTCTGCTCAAACTATTGCAAAAAAATAAAGGAAGAAAATCTTCCAAATTCATTCTATGAGGCCAGCATTGCCCTGATATCAAAACCAGATAAAGACACTGAAAAAAGAGAACTATAGGCCAATATCTCTGCTGACCATAGATGCAAAAATCCTCAAGAAATATTAGCAAACTGAATCCAATAATACATTTAAAAAAACTATTCACCACAGTCCAGTGGGATTTATTCTGGGGATGCAAAGCTGGTTCAATATTTGTAAATCAATCAATATGACACATCATATCAACAAAAGAAAGGATAAAAATCATATGATAATTTCAATAGATATAGAAAAAGCATTTGCCAAAGTACAACATCCATTCATGACAAAAATCTCAATGAAGTAGGTTTAGAGAGAACATACCTCAACATGATAAAGGCCATATGTAAAAAACCCACAGCTAACATCATACTCAATGGTAAAAAATTGAGTGCTTTCCCTCTAAGATCGGGAATAAGACAAAGATATCCGTTCTCACCACTTTTATTCCACATAGTATTTGAAGTCCTAGCCACAGCAATCAGACAAGGAAAAGAAATAAAAGATATCTAAAATGGTAAGGAAGAAGTAAAACTTTCACTATTTGCAGATGACATGATACTCTATATAGAAAACCTGAAAGGACTCCACCAAAAAACTACTAGAACTGATAGATGAATTCAGTGAGGTCACAGTATACAAAATCAGTATACAGAAATCCACTGCATTTCTATACACTAATAGTGAAGAAGCAGGAAGAGAAATTAAGAACACAATCCCATTTGCAATTGCACCAAAAATAATAAAATATCTAGGAATAAACTCTACCAAGGAGATAAGAGACTTATACTCTGAAAACTGTAAAAAAACACTGATGAAAAAAAAAAAGTGAAGATGAACAAACAAATGGAAAGATATGCCATGCTCATGGATTGGAAGAATAAATACTATAAAAATGTCCATAACACCGAAAGCAATCCATAGATTTAATGTAGTCCCCATCAAAATACCAACAGCATTTTTCACAAAACTAGAACAAATAATCCTAAAATGTATATGAAACCACAAAGACCTCAAATAGGCAAAGAATTTTGAAAAAGAACAAAGCCAGAGGTAACACAATCTTAGATTTAAGATACACTATAAAGCTGTAGTAATCAAAACCATATGGTACTGGGACAAAAACATAGATCAATGGAATAGAATAGAAAGACCAGAAATGAACCCACGATTATCTGGTCAATTAATCTTCAGCAAAGGAGGCAAGAATATGAAAAGATAATCTCCTCAACAAATGGTATTGGAAAAACTGGACAGCTACATGCTGTAAGCACCTGGTGGCTCAGTTGGTTGAGTGACTGTCTTCAGCTCAGTTCATGATCCTGGAGTCCCAAGATCAGGTCCCGCATCAGGTTTCCTGTTTGGCAGAGGGTCTGCTTTTCCCTCTGACCTTCCCCATCTCATGTTCACTCACTCTCATCCTCTCTCTCTCTCTCAAATAAATAAATAAAATCTTAAAAAAAAAAAGAATTCTTATTTCATACACAAAAATAAACTCAAAATGGATTAAGAATCTAAGTGTGAGACCTAAAACCATAAAAATCCTAGAAGGGAACATAGGTAGTAATTTCTCTTATATCAGCCACAGTAACATTTTTCTAGATATCTCTCCTAAGGCAAGGGAAAGAAAAACAAAAATAAACTATTGGGACTACAACAAAGTAAAAAGCTTCTGCACAGCAAAGGAAACAATCAACAAAACTAAAAGGTAACCTAACATATGGGAGAAGATATCTGTTAGTAGTGTATTCAATAAAGGTTTAGTAACCAAAATATATAAAGAACATATACAACTTAACACCAAAAAAAAAAAAAAAACCAATTAAAAAATGGGGAGAACACATGAATAGACATTTCTCCAAAGATAGACAGATAGGCAACAGACACATGAAAAGATGCTCAACATCACTCATCATCAGAGAACTGTAAATTAAAAAATCACACTAAAACATCATCTCACACCTATGAGAATGGCTAAAATCATAAAAACAAGAAAAAGTGTTGGCGGGGGTGTGGAGAAAAAAGAGCACTTGATCACTATTGGTGGGAATGCAAATAGGTGCAGCCACTGTGGAAAACAACATGGAGTTTCCTCAAAAAGTTAAAAATAGGGGTGTCTGGGTGGCTCAGTTAGTTAAGCATTTGCCTTCAGCTCAGGTCCTGATCCCCAGGTCCTGGGACTGAGCCCTGCATTGGGCATCCTGCTCGTTGGAGAGTTTGCTTCTCCCTATCCCCCACTTGTTCTCTCTCTCTGTCTCTCAGGAAAATAAATGAAAGCTTTTTTAAAAAAGTTAAAAATAGAATTACCATATGATCCAGTAATCATACTACTGGCTGTTTATACAAAGAATATGAAAACACTAATTTGGAAAGATATACACACCATATGTTGATTGCAGCATTATTTACAGTAGCCAAATTATGGAAGCACCCCAAGTGTCTATCAATAGAGGAATGTATTAAAAAAATGTGGAATACATAGACGATGGAATATTACTGAGCTGTAAAAAAGAATGAAGTCTTGCAACTTGCAACAATGTGGATGGATCTAAAGAGTATAATTCTAAGTGAAATAAGTTAGAGATATCACATGATTTCACTGATATGTGGAATTTAATAAATAAAATAAATGAATGAAGGAAAGAAGAGCAATAAACAAAAAACAGACTCTTAAAGAACAAACTGATCATTACCAAAGGGGAGGTGGGTTGGGGGCTGGGTGAAACAGGTGAAGGGGATTAAGAGCACATTTATCATAATGAGCACTGAGTAAGGCATAGAATTGTTGAAGCACTACACTGTATACCTCAAACTAATACAACACTGTATGCTAACTATTTTGGAATTAAAGTTAAAGAAAATACAGTGAATGCACTAGAAATGGTTAACATGGAGAATACAAAAAAAAAAAAAGAGGAACGAACTTTAAATTTCTTGATCACTTTCTTTTCTGCCTAACGTTGTAACCAACTATCTGAAAAATGAAGGGAGGAAGGAGGAAGATATTTGGTAAATTAGTCTTAATTCCCTAATGGGCATTTGCTACCTATTCTGGATTAGGATGTGACTCAGCAAACTGATGTGAAACAATATTCATAACCTTTACATCAAGTCAATTTCCCCCCACAAACCCAAACATTAATAATTGTAAAAATCCTTCTACACTTCTTTCTGTAGTATTCTACACACACACATTAAGAAATGCTTTTCCATGGGGGTGAGGTGCTAGCTTCTTCTGTGGGGAAGGTGCGTACAAAGTGTGTACAAAGTTGGGGATGAGCGTGCACCGGTGTACGTGGGGTGGGGCAGGGAGGGGTGGCCACAAAATTAGCTGAGATATTCTTAAGAATCTGAAGCAGGGATATTTAGAGATAGTTGGGGGGGGGTATGAAAACAGGCCATTTTCTCCCTCTTGATTGTTAACATGTAGGAATTTATACAAAAATTTTAATGCATAAAAATGGTGGATTTTACTACTAGAAAATGAAACACACCTTGGAAGGGAGGGTGGAAGCCAGAGAATACAAAGGTAGCCCATTTTATTCAGACACAAAATATTTATTGAGCATCTTGTGGCAGTCACTCATTAGGAGCTGGGGTATAGCAGTGGACACAGAGAAGCAAATAGCTGCTCACAGAAGCTAGGATCTACTGGAGGGCCACAGAAATAACAAATAATAAACCTATAAGCAAATTAACAAGGATAATCAGATATAGGGAGCATAACTAAGCTAATGAGAGACAGCACATCTGCTAGGTGGGTTGGGAAGCCCTTTCGAAGAAGGAGACTCATGAGTTAGGACTTGAACATGAAAAAGAGGTGGCCACATGAGGTCCTGGGAGAGGAGAGCTTCAAGCAGAACAGCCAATGGAAAGACCTAGAAGCTCAGCATGCTTAGAGGAACAGAAAGCAGCCCAGTGTGACTGCAGCCTGGTGAACATGAGGGCCAGACAATGGTGAGGAAGGTAGAGAGCAGGCAAGATCACCCAGCACCCCTCAAGCAAGTTAAAGAGCTGGATTTTTTTCTCTGGTATGGGGAAGCCAGAGGGTTTTGCTTAAGAATACTAATCTGGTTTACATGCGGGACAGGTTACTCGTGAAGTGTGTTAAGTGTGGCTGCCTTGTTAAGTGTGGGCAAAAGTAAAGTGAGAGAGACTAGGTAGGAGGCAGTTATCCAAGTGACCCCGGTGATGCAGACAAAGGTGTGGTAGGAGTGGTAGAAAGTATTGGAGATGGAAAGCTAAGGCTTGCTGTTGGATTGGGTGTGGAATTCTGTAGAGAGGGGAGACTGATTTCTGCTGCCCCAAACCGAGGCTGTCAGGGATGGCCAACAATCACCAGAAGCCAGCAGAGGCAAGGTGGACTCCTTCCTTAGCGCCTCCAGAGGGCATGGCCTCCCTAATACCTTGATTTCGGACTTCTAGCCTCTAGAACTGTGAGTGAATAACTTCTGTTGTTTTTATTTGCCCATTTGAGGTAATTTGTAACAGACGACCTAAGAAATTAATACATGGTCTGACGGAAATTGAGGAATCAAGAATAGTTCTGCTGTTAGAGGCCTGAGCAGCGGGGAGATAATGATGCCATTTCCTGAAATGGGAAAGGATAGGTTTGGGGAAAAAAACCAAGGGTGTGGTTTTAAATAGAAAGAGGTCTCTTATGTACATCCAAGTGGCAATACCAATGGGACTATTATACATAACAGCCTGAAACTCAAGTAGAAAGGTTCAGACCGGAAATGTGAATCAGAGAGTATTAGACATTTATTTTTTTTAAATATTTTATTTATTTATTCTGTGGGGGAGGGGCAGGGGGGAAGAGAGAGAAAATCTGTACTGAGCACAAAGCCCAATACCAGGCAGATCCTAGGACCCCGAGATCATGACCTGAGCTGCAATCAAGAGTCAGACACTTAACTGACTGAGCTACCCAGACACTTCAGTATTAAATATTTAGAGGTTTTTTTTTTTTTTGGTAAAGATTTTATTTATTTATATTTCAGACAGAGATCACAAGTAGGCAGAGGCAGGCAGAGAGAGAGAAGGGGAAGCAGGCTCCCCACTGAGCAGAGAGCCCGATGTGGGGCTCGATCCCAGGACCCCGGGATCACGACCCGAGCCGGAGGCAGAGGCTTTAACCCACTGAGCCACCCAGGCGCCCCAGTATTAAATATTTAAATAGGACTTAAAATCCTGCCCCTGGAGGAGCTTATCTAGGTAGAGTTCTTAGTCAGGGAAAAAGGCCAGGCAGCCCTACTGGCCTCACAACCAGTAGAGATTTGGTAGAAGAGAAACCAGAGAAGACGACCAAAAGGGGGAAGAGAGCGGGATGAAAGGAAAACCAGGCACATATGGACAGACTCAGTGGGGAGAAGTGTTTCAACAAGGAGGAAGTGACCTGCTGTGTTAAATTCTGTTGAGAGGTCGACTACGACGAGGCCTTTGGCTTTGACAAGATGTAGGTCACTGGTAACCCAGATACAAGTCATTTCAGGACTGGCAGAGTAAAAGTCCAAGAGGAGGAGAAAAAGAAGGGGGATGAAGTGGAGACATTAAAGATGAATGACTCTTTCAAGACATTTTGCTTTGCAAACAAGCAGAGAAAGGCAGCAGTAGTTGGCGAAATGAAGTCTGGCTGGCATGTTGATGGCGATGACCCAGGAGCGGGAGAAACTGGTGCTGAGGGAGAACAGGGCAACTGCATGAGAAGAATTTTTGAGAAGACAGGGGCTGGGATGGGAACAAAGTAGAGGGGTTGACCTTGAGCTATCCATTTTTCAGTGTGAAATAGGAGACAAGGTCATCAGCCAAGAACAGACAGGAGTGTGGAGATCTGAAGAGAGAAGACATGAAATGGTCATCCCAGTTCACAGGAAAATGCCACTACTAGGATTTGCCGCGCATTCCACACTGCTGGCAGTGTGGGATGCTCATGTGAGATCTGAAGTTGCCAAGTGAGTCCAGGCAGCACGACTCTCCGAGTCTCCAGAGAACGGCTTTCCTCTGTCCTAATACCAAGTCCGTCTGATTCCATCAAGTTCAGTTATGGTCTCAGTTGCTCCATATTCCCTGTCTGGGATCACACCGTCAGAACTCGCCAAGAGAGGCTCTGTTTTTCCTCATGTGCCTTGGAGGCGGCTGTAGAGAGGTGGAGGGTCAGATGCAGACATCCGTGTCTGCAGATGCTCTTGTGGCCTTTTGCTTTAAATTCTGCGCCAGCTTTGAATCTTACAGAAAGTGCAGTGAGGAGAATATCACTGTCATCCAGTTGTGTACTGAAGCGTGCAGTTGAAAGCTCCTCCCAGGGCTGCAGACTGATTCTGAGCAGCTTGCTGTAGAGTTCTACTCCCATGAATTAGTTTAACAATGCTGACTGATCAGTGATCGCCCCAGGTCCCTTATGCAACAGCTTTGGATCCGTCACCTTCCCCTCTGAGGGCAAGAGCCCACACTGCTGAGAGCAGCCCAAAATGGCCATACTTAGGCAGACACTGTCCAGGTCATTCCAGTCCTTCACTCTCCACAAACCCTGCCACATTGCCTATGACTGGAAGATTGCAACCTCCTCAAGGAGATCAGAGGACAACTCCCCTTTCCTTTAACATCTCTCTGCCATTCCATCCTTACTCTCTACCCTTGGAGGCAGCAAGATGTGATGGAAGGAACTACTGTTTAATGGGTTTATCTCATCGAGTGGCCTTGGAAGACTTCCTTTGTCTCTCGTGTTCTCAGTTTCCTCTTTGGTAACATGAGGTGCTTATCTAGATGCCTCTGTCTCCTTGGACAAAGCTCAGGTGTCCCACCATGTGTCCAACAGCCTTGCTTCCCCGGCATCATGAGTTACCTACCTCCCTTCTCCCATCTTTCCTCTAGTACCTCAGTCTTCTGCTTATAAAGGCCTTTCCTCAATGCTGCCACTGCTTCACATGTCACAACGGAAGCTGTGTCTTTCTTGCCTATCCTAGATATCTCTAGAGTATTTTTAAGCAGGCAAGGGCTTTCGGCAGGAAGAATAAAGTGTGCCCTTGCTCCAGTAATCCTCTGGTGCGTTGGTCCTGAATGCTTCTTGGGAAAGCTGGACAATACCAATTCCATACACGTGACTACATCCATGCAGTTACATAAGGCCCCCTGAGTGGAAACAGACCACAAGCCCATCTCTTTTTTTGGAGGCTCAATGACACTGGGATGCATCAGGTAGACCCATGTGGCACAGACAGAACCAGGTCGGACTGTAGGAAAGGATGCTGGGGGCCCCTGAAAGTCAAGTCACTAGAAGCAAAAAGGAGTCTGAACTGGAACTGGTACCCCAGAATGAGTGTCAGGGCTTACAGAAGATAGAGGCCATGTAATCTAGGCAAGTTCACGGAATTTGCACCAGCTCAAGGGGTAGTGGTGAAGAGGGTGGTCTTCACAGGAGCATCTCTGCAGATTGGCCAAAGCTTCTGCAGCAGCAACAAAGGCTCCTAAGAACAACGGGTGAGGCTTTGATGTGGTTAGGATGGGACAGCTGGCCTAGGGACGCACTAGCAGGCAAGCAAAGACAAGGAAAAACAGCAGTAGGAATTCTTAGAAATGTTCCCAAGGAACTTGTTGAAAGATGGACTTTCCAGAGATGATCCATACTGGATGCAAAGTCAGGGAGGCAGTCGTTAAATTTTTGTAGTTCAAATTATCAGAAGAGATTGGGCCTCACTCTGAGGTCCCACGCTGGAGACCTGGGATGCTGGGTTGGGTTCACCCTTCATGCAATGGGCCTTATACACAGTGGGGACTAAGTCAATCTGCTCAATTACTCTTATTTTTTAAAACCCAACATTTTTTATTCACTTTATCATTTGTGGATAAACATACCAACACAGACTGGTTCCATTTATTGGAAAACCTTGGTATTTCCTGAGTCAGGAGGTTCCTGAGCCTCCCTGCCTTGGAATTTACCACATTCCTCCTGCCCATCCCACCTTCCCCAGGGTCTGTAACCACAAGACTGGAGGTATCATTGAAGTACTTTCAGCGTAGTGGCTGAGGACTCAGAAGGGAAGCCTGTACACAGCTGTGGAAACTTCAGCCCTAAGAAAATGCCCTGCACACAGGAGCAGGGTCACCCTGGGCCCCATCCTCAGCCTAGTCTCTGCCCTAGCTGGGGAACGACCCTGCCTGACTTCCATGTCTTTGCAGAGTATTTCAGACAAAGTCCATTTGTATCATTTCAATGGAAGATGGCTGCTCAAAGCTCAATGTTGAAAACTTTCCAGTAGATTTCTAACAATTCTTAAAACGTGTTTAAGAGCTTCAAAGTCTCTCTTTGCCCCATTCAGACACCTCCATCTCAACCACGCAGGATTTTAACTCTCATATAGGCTCTTTGTCATTCTTCCCTCCAGAATCCAAACGTTGCTGATCAGGACAACACTTACTCATTGGTATGCATGCAACTGCAAAAATGTACCAGAAGCTTCCCAAGAATTCCATTCCCTGTGTTACTGTCACTATTCATCAGGCTAGAGACTGTCTTTTCTTAAAACCACAAAATCTGAAAGTAGTTTCTATTTAACCCCCAAGAAATGATTCAATAGTCTAGAAATGATTCAACAGTCTACTGGATACTTGTGCAAAAATGTTTTCTACCAGATCAGGTCAAAGCATTTGGTTAAATAAATATGAATAAATGAACTACGTGGATTCCTAAACTTCACCAAGGTCAGCCTCTTTTTTCACAAAACTTGGCCCAATATTAAGGGCAGGGACCTTAATTCACACAGTGAACAAGTGTGGTACAAAGTCATTTTGGTCAGAAAAATAATTTTCCAAAAGTAAACTAACATCTTGGACTTGAGGTTCTATTGGAAGACTGTAGAGCATGCTAATCCAGTGGAGTAAATGTGCACATCCCTGAGAAAATGCCCTTCATCTCCTGGAGAAATGAAGATGGCCTTTGTGCTCTCCCCTCTCACATGGAAGCCTGCAAGTCTGTCTTACTCTTCAGAGGTAGGAGGCGTCTGGGTTCAAAGGCTTAGAGTAATATAGTGCCACAAAAGCATCATTTTAAGAGTTAGAACATTATGATCATGATTATTTTATAGACAAGTTCACTCAGTGCTTACTTATACCAGGGACTAAACTCATGTAAGCTTTGTAAGGATCCTATAAGTCAGGGTTATCCCCATTTTTAAAAAATTTTAAAGTTTTTATTTATTTATTTGACACAGAGAGAGCGAGATCATAAGTAGGCAGAGAGGCAGGCAGAGAGAGGGGGAAGCAGGCCCCCTGCTGAGCAGAGAGTCCGATGCGGGGCTTGATCCCAGGACCCTGAGATCCTGACCTGGGCCGAAGGCAGAGGCTTAACCCACTGAGCCACCCAGGCACCCCGGTTATCCCCATTTTTTATAAAATAGTAATGATATAATAATAATAGCAACCACTCACATAGGATTTATGATACACCACGCACCACTCTAAGCACTTCACACATATTAACTGACTGAACCCCTACAATGACCCCCTGAAGCAGAACAGTTTTTTGCATTGCCCAAGGTCATTTGGCACCATTCACATCAACCAGAGAAGCCACTACAGCAGCTGTAAGCTCTAATTTCCCTATCTTGCAAGAGTTGTTGCTGTTCTTCTGCTTCTTTTTTAAGATTTTATTTATTTATTTGTCAGAGAGAGAGAGAGAGAGTGAGAGAGCACAAGCAGGGGGAGAGGCAGGTAGAGGGAGAAGCAGTCTCCCCACTGTGCAAGGAGCCTGATGTGGGACTCAAGGCCAGACCCAGGACCCTGAGATCATGACTTGAGCCTAAGGCAGACGGTTAACCAACTGAGCCACCCAGGTGGCCCCTTACAAGAGTTTCTGAATGAGAAATACCTCCTGGTGCAGGCACCCAGCCCAGCTCTCTGATTACACAGCACCTCATACTGTGACACATGACACATCTGTATTCTCCCCAGGTCAGAACAACAGCCAAAAAAAGAGTGACGTATTCTAAGCACAAGACTTGATGTACACTCATATGCACATAAACTGGGAACGTACAAGAACCCTCTAATTGCAGGCATGGTTTTTTGCTTTTTTTTTTTTTTTTTTTGTAGCTAGACATACTGTAAAAAACTTGCTTTGCTTGAAGATGTTTTAAATTAGTGAGTTTGGGAGTCCACAGAGGTGCATTTAAATTTCTAAGAGCACTTTACATTCCTATTTATCTAATTTTTGCATATTCTTCTGGTATATTCATATCTGTATTTGAATTAAGATGGTGAAAAATGCACATGTTCTTTTAAGCATAACTGATTCCACGTAAATGGCTAAGGCGGAGAGGTGCTCCTTCGTGCTCTCTGAAGCTTGAAGGCTCAAAACTAAAAATTGCATTTTCCAGGATCTCTTGCAACTCAGGTTGTCAATGCAAACGAGAACACGTGCTCAGGGCCTGCAAGGTGGCCGCAGGATGGAGGGTGTCTGCCGCCGTAGCAGCTGGTTTTGCCGGCAGGCTTGCAGGGCCCTGCACTGTCCTGGCCTGCAGCAGCAGCCACAGCTGCCTGGTCACTGACACAGCTGAGTCCATCTCAGGTCAGCGGTGTCCGCAGCCATCTCCTGCTGGTGCGCCCTCCCAGGACAGCAGAGGCAGCAGCCTCCCAGTGGGTCCGCTCTACCTGGGGTCCCAAAAGTGATTCCTGGAGGGCAGCCTGGGGCCTCCTCCTCCAGCCCTTCCCATGTAGCCAGTTTCCTGTAAGACTCTCTTCCCCAAGAAAAGAGCTAACTTGGTCCCCACAGCCCAACAGATAGCAACTGCCCAATGACGAATGTCCGGCAGTCTGCCCGTGATGCTTAATATTTGCAATGAGCAACCGGGAGCTACCTTTCCTGTCAGCTGTTTGAGGTAGGTGAGGGGGCAGTGCCTGAGCAAGTCTTGACATTCAATTAAAACAGCACATTCCTCATTCAGAGTATTACCCCTGGAGGCTCTTCCGTTTTGCTGCCTGCCTTCTAACAGACCTACATAATTTCTACTTAAATACCCATGCTTCTCACGGTTCATTTCCCACCACTACCCTCACTAAAAAATTTTTAAAAAGGGGAAAAAAAAGGCAGAAGAAGAAAGAAAGAGAAAAGAAAACAACAAAAATCCCAGCAGAGGTAGGGAGACTTCACAGACGAGCTTCTTTCTCAACCCTGAAGCCAGTCCTGAGTCCATGAGGCACTCATGGCACCTACATGTATCTTTAGAAGATGGTGAGCACGTGAGAGTTCTAAAAAGCCTGTCTTGGTCTATGTCTACCTGGCAGAACCTGACCTCTCATTCAAATGACAGCCAAACAAACCACTACAAGGGATTGGTCTATAGATCAGACAACAAGGCTGATTATGGAATGAAAGGACTCAAATAGAAGAAGATAGCGTATATCAGACTAACACATGGGCAAGGAATTCACTGACGCCAATAATGTTCACAGCAACGTCTTCACCGCGAGGGTTTGAGTAAGGCAACAAATCATTTGCACATTACAACTCATAAACAGGACTCTTTGTGTACAAGGTGGAGAGAAGCCCACAGTAAGAACAATACACTATTTGTATTTTGTCTAAGTGGTCCTCTCCAGCTATGGAATTTCACTAAGCTCAGCGGATTACAAAAACTATGACTGGCACATAGAGAGTCCTCCTGAGGCGATGCATTTTCACCTCTGGTTCCTGAAGATTCTAAGAACTGGCTCATCGACTTAGGTCTAAGAGCGAGGACTGAACAGAATCTCAGTCACACAGTGAGGGCATTTACCAGTGCTTATTCCACATCATCTGCCCAGAGAAAAGGCTGTTTTCCTTCAAGGTCACATCTCGGAAAGGCTCTCTGATGAGGAAAATAAAACCAAATCAGCAGACTGCTATACCAGCCACCACGTGGCCACCTTCTTCTCAGTAGGATCCATTCTGTCACCAGCAAGATAACTTTCAGCTCTAAGAGAATTGGCCCATGTAGCAGAAATGTCAATGATTCCACAATTTATAAACTTACTCTTCCAGTAAGATGCAGAGCGAAGTGATGCAATCATCAAAGATCAATGATCAATGATGAAATGAGTCCTTGACCCATCTGAGACTCAGTTCACAGGAGGGGAATTCAATGATCACAGCAGACAAGTCGCGCATGGAAATGCTCTCTCTGTGGCAAAAAATAATCCTCAAAAAGCATTGAAAATTCCCTAAGCATTAGATGAATTAACCTACTCTGGTCTAAGATAGATATTACAGGAATTTTCAAAGAAGACAGGAAGAAAGCACACACAATTAAAAGCTCCTTTCTTACCCATCTCCAAAACCACAGTCCCCTGACTTTCAGTTCAGGGTACCGTGGCACTGACAGTGTCATAAAGCTTCTTCCAGAGCTCTAACTAGGGCTTTCCTTATAATAAGGTCCCGAGAGAGTTCAACAAGACCCCACTTAACTCATATCAACTTTTGCTCTAGAGGGAAGAGTTCAAAGCTCCAAGGCACTTATAAAACTCCCCAAGCCTGTTCTGAGCTTGACCATGAGAGTCCCTAATAAGCTTTTCACTGAAGATAAAAGTAATATTAGGAGGATAAAATGGCAGGCCACTAGCACAACCGAAATACGGATAAATAAAAATACCTATTACTTTATATGGGTTTTTGAGATATAATTTACATGCCGTGAAATTCACCCATTTTAAGTGTATAATTAGCTGATATTTAGTGAATTTATAATAGGGTTGTGCAACCCTAATCACAATCCCACTACAGAACAATTCCATCCCTCCAAAAATATCCCTTGTGCCAATCTGCAATCTGTTAGAAAGTGGACGAAGCCCATAAAGTGTCCTTCAAACTGAGAAAGCCCTTTGAGATAAAAAAAAAACGAAGCAGGCAACCCCATGCAGTTTACAGAGTTTTATCAGGGTAACATCCTGAAAGGCAGGATTGGGCAGGCAAGGCGATTCACAACTGCACAGTTACTCTCCTCAAAGTCCAGACCTTAGTTCAGATTTTACAGAGTGAGCAGACATGCAGAAGAGCACTGTCGTGAGATCAAAGGATTCCAGTGTACTTAACTGACAGCTAACCTTTAATTAGATCTCGGGGTGCCATTTGTGCATCATGAAGGGGAGGAACTGTTTCATTATCTCTCACAAATTTACGGAGAGCCAAAGCAAGCCTCCCCACATTCCCACCTTGCTGGGTATCTCTAAGGCATGTATGTTAATCTCCAATGGACCCAAAACACATTGCCCCAAGAAAAGTCATGGAAAAGACATAAACAAGATGGAGGGCCAAAGATGGAGTCAGGATCATCAGCATTCCCACACAGTCAATCCCCCCTCTCATCCCTGGCCAACACCAGCAATCTGCTTTCTTAGGTTTACTTTATATAGATTTATAGATTTACTTTTTTTCTGGAAATTTCATATAAGTGGAATCATACTATGTGTGGTCTTTTGAATCTGGCTTCTTTTCAATCTGTAAACATGTCAGCACACTGCCTGGTGTTTTTGTAAATAAAGTTTTATTAGAGCAGAAGTCATACCCATTCATTTACATATAGTCTGTTGCTGCTTTAGCACTATATGGGTAGAGTTCGGAAGTTGTGACCGAGACCATACAGTTCATAAGCCTAAAATATTTACTATCTGACCCTTTAAAAAACTGTTGACCCCTAACTTAGCATGATATTTTTGATATTTCTTCATGTTGTAGCATGTATCAGTTATCTGCTCCTTTTTATTATAGAATACTCTATTGTATTTATACATTGCATTTATTTATCCATTGACTTGTTGATGGATGTCTGACTTGTTTCTAATTTAGGACTATCATGAGTAATTCTGCTATCACACTCATCTACAAGTCTTTATGTGAACATAAAGCTTCATCTCTTTTGCATAGATACCTAGTACCCAGGAATGCAATTGCTGGATCTTATGGTAAACTTATTTTGAACTTCTGAAGAAACTGGCAAGCTGTTTTCCCAGTAACTACTATTTTGCATTCCCACCAGCAATGGATGAGGGCTCCTGTTTCTCCACATTCTCACTGGCACTTGTTATTTTCTGTGAATTTTACTATAGCTATTGTAATGGATATGAAGTCATATCTCATTGTGGTTTTGGTAGGCATTTCCTCTAAGGAGTCATGAATACCTTTTTATGTGCTGTTTGGCCACTAGTTTATATTCTTTGGGGAGACACCTAGTCAAATCTTGCACCCATTTTGATTTTAGTTCATCTTATTATTGAGTTGTCAGAGTTCTTCATATATTCTGGATAGAAGTCCTTTATCAAATATGTGACTTGTGAATATTTTCTCCCCTTTTCTCTATGGAGTGTTTTCACTTTCTTGATGGTATCCTTTTAAGCACCCAAGTTTTCACTTATGATGAAGCCCAGTTTATCCTTTTTTTTTCCATCTATGTATCCTGCTTTTGATGTTGTATCTAAAAGTGCTTAGCCCAACTCAATGCACTAAGATTTCTCTCATGTTTTTTTAATTGAAGTTCATGATTTTAGCCCTCATGTTTACGATGAAATTAACCTATTTGTTTGCAGCCATCTAATTGTTCCAGCACCATTTTTTGAAAAGACTACCCTTTTCCCATTGAATTGTTTTGGTACCTTATGGAAAATCAATGGGCCATTAATATCAGGATGTATTTCTAGACTCCTACCTCTGTTCCATTGATACATATATAACTATCCTTATGCCGGGGCCAAAATACCTTGCTAAAAGTCATCTTCTACTAAGTTTTGAAATCAGGGAGTGTAAGTCATCTTGGCCCCCTTTTCTCAAAACTGTCCTGGCTATTCTGAGTTCTTTGCATTTCCACAGAAATGCCGGCACACCACGAAAAACAAAAACAAAAACTTTGATGAGATTTCTGATATGTATATCAGAAAAATTATATATATATATATTTATATTATATGTTATATAATGTTATATAATATATGTTATATATATGTTTATATGATATATATAAACATATATATAAAGTTGTATATTTTTTCAGGATTAGTTTGTCAATTTCTTCAAACAAGCCTATTAGTATCTTGAAAAGAACTGTGTTCAGTCTATTGGTTGATTTCTTTCTTCCAATCAGGATGCCTTTATGTTACCTTTTTTCTCTCTCTTATGGCACTAGAAAGATAATCCACTGCAGTGCTGAACAGAAGTGGTAAGAGTGAACATCTGGATATTGTTCTTGATATTAGCAGAAATGACAATCTTTCACCGTTAAGTGTGATGTCAATTATAGATTTTTCATAGATGCCTTTTATCAGGCTAAGGAGTTACTCTTCTATTCCTAAGTTCTTAGATAGGTGTTGGATTTCATGCAATGTTTTATCTGTTTCTATTGAGATAACCATCTGATTTTTATTCTTTATTATATTTACATAATGTGTTATATTAATTGATTTTTTTATGTTAACCCAACCTTGTATTCCTGGGATAAAGCCCCCTTGGCCATGGTGTTTAATCCTTTTCATAAATAACTGCATTTAATTGGCTAATATTTTATTGAAAATTTCTGCTTTTATATTCATGAGGGATTTTAGTTTGTAGTTTCCTCTCCTTATGTCTTTGTCTTCTTTTGGTATCCCAGAACACTGGCTTCATAAAATGAGTTGGTAAGTGTTTCCTCCTCCATTTTCTGAAAGATTTTATGAATGACTGACATTCTTTAAATGTTTGGTAGAAATCACTTGTGAACACATTTGGTCTGGAATTTTCTTTTTGGGAGGATTTTAAATTACTAATTGAATATATTTGTTATAGATCTATTCAGATTTTATATTTCTTTTTTGGCAGTTTTAGTTATTTGTGTCTTATAAGAAATTTATCTACTGCATGTCATTTTGGCATAAAGTTATTCATAGCATTTCCTCATAATTATTTTAATTCTGTAGGACTGGTTGTTATATCCCTACTTTTATCTTTGCTTTTGGCAATTTGAACCTTATCTCTTAATTAATTAATTAATTAATTAATTTTAACAATCTGGCTTAAGGTTTGTCCATTTTGTTGATCTCTTCAAAAGATAACTTTGGCTTTATTGAATTCCTCTATTTTTTGTTTGTTTGTTTTCTATTTCATTAACTTAGGTTCTAGTTTTGCCTTCTTTTTGCCTCCTTTGGGTTTAGTCTGCTTTCTTTTTATGAATTTCTTAAGGCAAAAGAGGGATTATTGAGTTGAGATCATTTTTATTTTCTAGTGTATTGAAAAGTAAATTTCTACATATTGAAAGCTATAAATTTCCTTGTAAAGACTGCTTAGTTGAATCCCACAAATTTTAACATGTGTGTTTTCATTTGTATTCATTTCAATATATTTTCTTTTTTTTAGAGATCTTATTCATTTATTAGACAGACAGAAAGGAAGCACAAGCAAGGGGGGAATGGCAGGCATAGGGAGAGGGAGAAGCAGGCCCTCCGCAGAGCAGGGAACCTGATTGTGGGACTTGATCCCAGGACCCCAAGATCATGACCTGAGCTGAAGGCAGTTGCTTAACCAACTGAGCCACCCAGGTGCCCTCAACATATTTTCTAATTTATCTTTTGATTTTTTTCCCCTGACCCATGAGTTATTTATCAATGTGTTGTTTAATATCCAAATATTTAAGATTTTCCAATGTATTTCTGTTACTGATTTCTAATTTAATACCATTGTGTCCTGAAAACATATCTTTTGTAATTTCAATCTTTTAAAAATCTATTGAGACTTGTTTTATGGCCTAAGGTATGGTCTAGCCTAGAGATATTTTCATGACTCCTTTAAAGAATATACATCCTGAAAAACAAAACAAAACAAGAATATATAATCTGCTTTCATCTGGTAGAATGTCCTATAATATCTACTAGGTCAAGTTGGTTGATAGTATTGTTCAATTCTCTTATATCCTTTTGATTTTCTGTATAGTTATTTTCCCAATTATTTAGAATAGGGTACCAAAGTCAATAAATATTGTTAAATAAATAAATAAATAGTCTATTTCTTTCAGTTCTATTAGTTTTTGCTTCATGTATTTGTGGCTCTGTTGTTAGGTTCATATACATTTATAATTATTATGTATTTCTAAGGAATTGACTATGTTTTTATTATGAAACATCCCTCTTTGCCTTTAGTAACATTTTTTTGGTCCTATATTCTATTTTGCCTTATATTGATAAAGGCACTGCAGTCTCTAATGATTACTGTTTGCAAGGAATATCTTTTCCATCCTTTAATTTTCAGTGTATTTTTATCTTTTAATCTAAAATATGTCTCATATATAGCATAGGTTAGACCTTGAATTTACATCTGCTATTTTGTTGGTTACTTTTTACTTATCCTGTATTAGTTTTCTGTTGCTGCTATAACAAATTACCTCCAACTTAGAGGCTTAAAACAACAAAAATTAATAATTCTATCTCCAGAGGTCAAAATTTGACACAGGTCTCACTGGTCAAAAAGCAATGTGGTGGCAAAGCTGTGTTCCTTTCTGGAAATTCTGAAGAAAAATCCATGTTCTTGCCTTTTCTTGTTTGCAGAGGCTGCCTGCATTCCTTGGCTCATGGCTCTTTCACATCTTCAAAGCCAGCTATGGCTGCCTGAGGTTTTCTCTGCTTTGATCACTCTGACACTGACTCTTTGGCCTCCCTCCTCCACTTTTAGAGAACCCTGTCACTGCATTGGGCTTACCTGAATAATTCAGGATAATCTTTCTATCCAAGGGTCAGCTGATAAGCAACCTTAGTTCCAACTTGAATCTTAATTTCTTTTTCCATGTAAAGTAACATATTCACAGATTATATTAAGTAGGATGTGAACACCTATGGACATCTTTGGGAATGCATTCTTCTTCCTGCCACAACATCCGCGCTCATCCTTTACTGCCTTCTTTTGTGTTAAATAAATCTTTTATAATGTACCTCTTGAATTCTGATTCCACTATTACTATTATTATTATTTTACTTTCATTCCCCAGCCAGGATCTCAACTTCAGGCTACCTATAATGTTGGTATTCTCTGTCTGCTTGCCACTGAGATAGCTAATATCTCTGACAACACCCAACATCACAGGTTTTTTCCACACTCTGCTGTGCTCCGAATCAGGTCATTACCCTCTGACAACAAAGCTGCTGGCTTTCATAGCTTGCCCAAAGAGGCTGGGAATGCTGGCACGAGAGTATCCCCAAGCTAAACTGCCAGACTCCCACTGCTCTTACCTATGATTCAGCAGTCCTTGCTGAATGAAAGCATCTCAGTTTTTTGTATGGCTATAGTTGATTTTAGGAGTCCATAAAAGATTGATTTTGATAATTTTGTCCAATTTTATCCTTGCTTTCTGGGAAGATAATCTGCCAAACTCTTCACACCACCATTCCCATGGTGGTTTTTTGTTTGTTTATTTTGTTTTATTTTGAAGACCTATGTATTTATTTTAGGAAGAGAAAGAGAGAGAATGAGTGCGTGTGCAGAGGCAGAAGGAGAGGGAGAGAGAGAATCTCAAGCAAACTCCCCAATGGGTGTGGAGCCAAATGACACAGGGCTCAATCTAATGACCCTGAGATCATGCCCTGAGCTGAAATCAAGACTAGGAAACATAACCAACTGAGTCACCCAGGTGCCTCCCCGCTCATTTATTAAGCACATAAAATTTTAGCAAATAATATATCATAGAACCTTCATCTGAAGTAGATAAAGTCACTCAGTTTCTGAATTTGATAGCTTTGTAGTGAAAAGAGAATCACACACTCCCTAAAAACCTACCTACATTGGAAAAGGGAAAAAAAAAAAAAAGGATAACCTAAATTTGCATACTCTTTTCTCCTTTTAGATGTATTAAATCATTTCATACTTTGGCAAGAAGCGTATGGAGGTTATTGACAACAGCTTCAAACTATTAGTAATAACTGTCCAAAGGCTGAGTCTAGTACCTATCATTTTTATTTGAATTTGAAAAATATCTTCATTCCACAGATTTAGTAATGCTTCTCAAGATCCTTCTGACTAATGAAAAAAACCACTGTGCCCAGTACTGAAAGATACCTGAATAACATATTATAATCATTATGCATAAAAATTTATCAGAACTTGAAAAATCATAAATTGAATTAAACCACACTGGAAACTATTCTGGAGCAGATCCATGATCACAGCACCAGTACAGCTGAGTCCAGCCCTCGATATAGTCCAAGATAGTGCCTATAAACATCAACCATAGGAAAGTCAGTCCCAGCAGCTGGACCTGTGATATACTAACATGGGTAGGGCAATATTGGGGAAAGCCTCAAGGAACTCTTGTGTTAAGAAAATCCCAGAACCTACCACAGAAGGTGAAATAAAGCATCTGGAAGCTATTCAGATCAGTTCCCTGATCCCAAACCTCCTGTCTCTTCACTCTCAGCATCCTCTATATCCAACAGAGCCATCTTTTTCTGGCATAGGTCAACCAGACAGTAGGAAAGTGTCAGTAAGTGGAAAGCAGACTTAAGTAAGTCCTGGGCACCAAGAAAATTAGGCTTAATCCATTTGCCATCCTGCAATTCACACTACAAATTTGTCCTCACGTAGCACCTTTCCTTCTGATTACCACTCTATGGGCAACAAAGAGTTAATTCTCAAAATCTCCAGTAAATTAGATATAATTATTCCTTTTTTGGTTATGAGGAAACTGATCTCCAAAAGAGCTAGTAAGTGACTTAATCCAGAACTTGCTGTACACAGGCAATGAGAACACCTGTCCCTCGATCCACTGGCATTCATGCCAGCAAACACCACATCAGCTGACCTGTCTTCAACAACGGCAATAATTGCACAAGACACATTCACTGGGATTTGTGACACTTTCAAGACAGAAGGTTACAAACAAAATCTGTATCATTAAGTTACCAGTTCCCTATGATGGACATCAAACTCAGTCTCCCTTGGATTCTATCCCGAGTGCAATCCAGTCCATGTTTTCTGACTCACAACATGGCCAGGGATTTGTCTCAAGGCTTTTCCAAAATGATATCAGGTATAGCATATAAACAACCTCAGGGGATACCTCTTCAAGGGTGAAAGAGGCTAGACAAGCTCATCTTGGAAGTACATCTAGTCCCTTCTCTGGTTCTCCCCACTTAGATTTGCTGACATCTAACACTTAGGTAACTGTGAGTTGAGATCATTATCATATTACTAACTTAGTCTTTCGGGCCTTAGACTCACAATTTAATCATCTGCATTGCTTCTTTCTTTTATATCATGCCCTATATATAATCCATCACAAATGTCTACACTAATATTTCTTAGATTCCTTCCCCTTCCAGAACAGTCCCAAAGCAGGTCCTACCAATACTACCATAAAAACATACTGGTGAGACTTTTCACCTCTTGTCCCCAATTACCTATCATTATACACAAAAACCTACTGTGGCGAATACCACTATATACCATAGATTCATTTAACACAGTTCTTTCTAGTTCCCTTGACTGTGCCCAGAAACAACACTCCTTTCATTGGATAGCTCTGGGATGAAAAACAACTGGCATCTTTTGCAGTCAGCTTACTAATTCTTGCCAATGTAACAGTAAGCAGGGGGTGTCGTGTGCATGTGTGTGTGTGTGTGTGTGTACCACACATATGCCACATTTGTGCAACAAGTGAGGCAGGAAGAGACAGAGTGAATAAGTGGACTCCTGGCGAATGCATTCACTTCAGTTCAACACTGGTCTGTTATGACGACTGAGTCTAGAGCTCTAATGGTAAACACGACGGTCCCTGTCCTCAAGAACTTTATAAATCACATGGATGAAACATCCAGTAGTAACAGCAGGAAATATTCACGGAGCACTAAGGGTCCCAAATGCTGAGCTGAGAACTGCCGTGGGTCATCTCAGCATCCTGACAACTATGTGAGGAAGATACAATCATTAAATCCTTCACTTTAAAATGAAAAAAGAAAAAGAGAGAGAGAGACACACACTCAGAGAGCCTGTCCTAGATCGCACAGCTGGACAATCAGCAGAACCTAGACATAGGTTTATTTGACAAATCCACTCTCTTGACTACTTTTCACTCCTGACCCTTCGGAGACTCATTCTTCACTGCCCTGACCGATAAGCCTTCTCTTTAAGGCTCTCTCAGACTGTGGTTTGTTTTAAGGCACAATCCACAGGAATCAAGAAAACGGACTCTGGTGGCATAACAGTATTTGTCAGATGAAGGTTTATTCCGACAAAGATGCTCCACTACTGTTCTGAATTAATTCTGAATTGTGTACAGTATCTTGAAGATGAGAAGCAAGACAAAGAAAAGACTGTAAAGAGGAGGAGGTTTATAGGGAGGTAACACCTGCAATGCTGCCACTCAAATGCTAAAACATATTGAAACATCTACTGTCAGGG
The DNA here is from genome assembly GCF_963455335.1 of Martes martes. Lineage (NCBI taxonomy): Eukaryota > Metazoa > Chordata > Mammalia > Carnivora > Mustelidae > Martes > Martes martes. The sequence goes on from NC_137892.1 coordinate 60,741,734, forward strand.
TTTTTACAGCTGGTGATCCAATAATATCTGAAGAAGGAGATAGTTAGCCCCCCGGTGACTATTTGTTACATTTATTTAAAACAAACACACACACACATCACACCACATCACAATACTACTGTTTTACTCTATTTCGACTAGTCTATTTGGAATTTTCTGTAGGTTTACGGCTCCCAATTTTTGAAGGCACTGAAATATCGTTTGCTTCAGTATAAGCCTTTCATCACTTCTCATTATGCTGCCTGTGCAGAAATCGTGGCAATATTAATTTAGTCCAATATGACAGAAGCTGCCTCTGCTTAATCCAACACCAGCTAATTCCTAAGACTATCACACACCACACACACCAGGGAGTGCGCGCCCAAAAAGAGTAATGCAGATCCAGAGGAAAACATCATCTCAGAGTTAAAACAACAACAACACTATTTTCAGGGAAAGCTGACTAATTAGAAGGGTGCATAAAATACTTTGAAACTATATTAACCTTTTCTTTCAGGGTCATGCACTGAAGCCTTGTTATTTTGCTAATGTGACATTTTCAAGTCCAGAGATTTACAACAGGCCCAATAATTATACTGGTTATTATCAGTAACCTGTTGTTTCCATCTTGATCACTTGAGACTTACTTTATGCCTGTTCAGTTCATCTCCTCAACTGGTTTGTCAGTTCCTATGTCAGTTCTTACGAGGCAATGCCTTATATTTCATTTTTATCTTTTCATAGTACCTGATATGGCACTGGGTGTACAACACAAAGACCTCTAGAACTAATGGAAGATGAAACAAAATCAAATAAACTTATGCATCATTTAATCCAAAGCCTGGGAAAGAATGCTTTTAAGCATTCTTGATACCAACCTTTCTGATGAACAATTGGATTTAGACCTTTGGTTTAAAAATTCAAAGCCACTGACATTTCCTGCAGCCTTTCCCATCAGGGCTGGGTGGTAAAAACATGGCAACTAGAACTCCCACCCTCTCCTCCTCCCCAAAATTTGTCTGGAAACCCCATCCCTGCATTGTCCCTTCCTTAATATCAATGGTCCAGTGTCTAGTCACAGCATTTTAAGAGCCATGTTTTTGGTCCAGAATCAAGGTCCAAAGTTAGTACATAGGGAACACAAACCACCTACCAGTGAGGAATTTGCTAGCTTTTTTCAGAGCTTTGTCTTAGACTTCTAAATACCCCATAATTCCAAGAGACCAGCTCTCCCAGAGAGGGGCCTCAAACTGGAACACTGTAATTCCCCGGGTAGCTGAGATGCCAAGGTAAGTGTAATATGTCACAAAGGCCAGCTTCAATTTCATCTTAAAATGATCATTACAATTTTAAATTCAGCATTCCAGACAGACAATAGCTACACAGGGAGGCTCCTCTCAGTTTGCAGAAGAGTCATTAAGTTCGCTCCTATTGCTAAGCAACAGTTGTTAAAATCAAACTGCTCTCAGCTCTCAAACAGCTGAAAAATCAGTCTATTCAATTCAGAGCACTACAGGTGAAGGGAGAAGAGAAAGACTGTTTTAGGGATCTTGAAATATAAGGTAGATTTAAGCTACATGTTAATTTTAGATACAGTCCCCAACTTCAAAATATTTGGTAGGGAATATGCCCAGGGTGTTCTGTCCCACACGAAATCGTCCAGACATGTCTCTCTTTCCAATATGTAACTACGCTCCTAAAACTCGACTTGATTATGAATAATTTGGCTAAAGATTTATTGGCTATCATGATACTACCAGTAGTAGTTATCTATCGTTGCATAACAAATTACCCAACAACTTAGAGACTCCAAACATATTTCCGGTCATGTAGTTTCTTCAGGACAAGGTTTTGGAAGTGGGTCAGCAGGGTGACCCTGGCTCATGGTTTCTCATGATGTTGCACCCAGATGCCCACTAGGGTTACAGTCATCTGAAGGCTCGACTAGAGCTGGAAAATCCATGTCTGAGCTCACCCATGAGGCTGTTGGCCAGATGCCTACTTTCTAGTTTCTTGTTACCTTCATGGCCCTCTCCTCATGACACGGAAGCTTGTTTCCCCCAGAACAAGTGATCTGAGAGAGACTGACCAAGACAGAGGCCGGTGTGCCTTTTGATGACTTAGGTGCCAAAGTCATACACGATCACTTTTGCTCAATTTTATTTGTTAAAAGCAAGTTACTAATTGCTACCCACACAAAAAGAAAAGGAAATCAATCTCCACCTCTTTAAGAAAGGAGTATGAAAGCATTTGGGGGCATATTTTTAAAACCACCAGACCATTCAAGAGAAACGTTCATGTCTTTCTCCAAACAAAATGGCAGCATTGCAGAAACCCCAAGAATGAAGTTCCAGCCCTGCGCTACATACACCAGGCAAAGGTTTGGACTGGTAATAGTTCCTGCACATCCTCTGGTCATTAGCTCGGTGACAGTATTCAAAGCTGTCACTTACTACCGATGTGACCTTAGAGAATTTGCTTAATTCTCTGTATCCAATTTCCTCTAATGGCAAGAGAATATAATACTAGTAACTATTTCATATCTCAGTTAACATATGTAAAGTTTAGAATAGTGCTTGGTATATAGTATACCCTATAGAATTATATAACCTTATTGTTGTTGCTATTGTCATGTTGATAATAAGGGCAACCACTCAATTTGTCCATGGAAATACCCAGCAGGGCAGCATAAGATAGGGGTTTACAAGATGTGGGTGTCACTTCGGGAGATCCTCTGCAAAAGCCAACCACAATTATGATGCATTCACAATCAATAAAACAGGCTAATTACATGCTGTCAGGTTGCCTCTTCAGGTCTTCCCAGCACTTGTGAGGCCACAGGTTATGAATGCTGGTAAGAGAAACAACCTGAACCAGACGTTGCTGGCTCCATAAAGTTAAGGACACATGGAGGACCTGTGTACTCAGGGGATATTCCTGGCAGATGAAAAGCCCATTCCTCATTTACCATACACTTTAGAAGCTCTAAGATTCAGTTTACCTGTGCTGACTTGCATCACTAACTGTGCAAAAGCAGTTCATTTCCTTTAAAATTTCTTAAATTAATTTATTTATTTGAGAGAGAGAGAGAGACTGGGGAGGGACAGAGGGAGAGAATCTCCAAGCAGACTCCCCACTGAGCATGGACCCCCCCACCAAAGGGCTTGATCCCACAACCCTGAGATCATGACCTGACCTGAAATCAAGAGTCAGCCACTTAACCGACTGAGCCGCCCACATGCCCAAAAGCAGTACATTTCTAGAGGTTACTTCTACTACCACACTTAATCTTTGATAAACTACTTTGAGAAATGTTGTGACTGAAAGCTTAGCTCATCCTGTTTAATGCATGGAGCTGAGGCAATGTTACATAAACACAACAGTATCACCGAGTATTTCTCCCAGTAGAAAATTCACTGAGAAATTTCATTTTTCATTACGTATCCTTGGGGCTGTTTACTACCCTTAACTTTACAGAGTAATGATATCCAGTTTTTTGTAGTGTTGACATGCCTATTATTGCTTATTGCATTTATTCTAAAAGTTATTGCATTTATTGCATTTATTCTAAAAGTTCAAAAACCCAAAAAGTCCAGGAAACCGTAAAGTTTTTTAGTCTTGTATGAGGATGATTGTTTTTTGAGGATTATTTTTGTTTTATGATCATGGAGTCATCATTAGTGAAATTAGTTCTGACTCATCAGAGCTTATGTTCTTTCACTGTTGAAAATACAGTATGTTAGGATTTTATAATATGTAGTCTTTTCAGAGAATCAGGAGTCCTAGGTTGATTTTTTTCTCTCTCTCTTTTAAAGATTTTATTTATTTATTTGAGAGAGAGAGAGAAAGAGAGAGAGAGGGCATGTGCAGGGGGAGAAGCATGGGAAAAGGGAGAAAGAGACTCTCCACTGAGCAGGGAGCCAGCTGTGGGGCTTGATCCCAGGACCTTGAAATCAGCTAAGCTGAAGGCAGCTGTTTAACTGATGGAGCCACCCAGGCAACCCCCCATTTCCCCCCCTTTTTTTAATTAGTCTCCTCCAGCCTAAGATTTTTCACCTTCAAAATAAATGAGATTGTTTTCTATTACCATCTTTCTCACCATGGAAAAGTTTTGCAGAACTAGGATATAATCCTGGAAATGCACTGAAGGGCATAACCTGAGCCTTACAAAACTATCAGACTCCTGACAAGGCCGCAAGATGCAGGGCTGGCTTCAAGTGTGCAACGTGTATTACACTGTGTCCCAAGCTTAGAAGGGCCCACACTTGACTTAATGCTCAACCGTCACTGTCTTGAAATTCTTTGAAATTTTTAAAATAAGGGGACCCCCACTTTCTTACTGCCCTGGGCTCTACAAAGAATGCAGCCAGTTCTGGCATTTGGACATACCTCCTTGAAACAGTGCAGAACTCCAAGAGATGAGAACATACCAAGGAAAAAAGACAGCAGGACACAGGGAAGGGGGAGATAAGTAAGAACTAAGATAAGGGGTACTGCACAGAAAATTAAAAGATGGTGAGAGCCCCAAATGAGAAACACTACGTGCAGCCAGCACTTTAACCGTGGACTTCTCAACACTGTTGCTAGCTTGGGTTAGATAGACAGCCTCTTTCCTTGGATGTCCTGATTACCAGGCAATAGGACACTGGGAAATAAGAGAATTAAACTGAGAAAGTGAGCACAGTCTTTCCAAGGATGGCTGATAGTGGAGCAGTGATTCTTAGCCTTATTTCTATTTTCATACAATTCACATTGCAGCACATTTCCATCAATAACATCTGTTTTGGAGCACTTCCCTTTGGGAGGAAGCTGATCAGAAGCCTCAGGGGGATAACGGCATTTTGAAGAAGTCCCTGACTGTTCTCCTTCCGCCCCATCCAAATCCCAGTGAGAATCACTGCAATGATGTATCTACACAGCATTAACTTTCTGAGTTTGAAACAGAAAATCAATTTGTGATTCCTGCCTGAAGTTACAGTTTTACCTTGTAAAACAGACATTGGAAAAAGCCCACATTCTGTTCCTTTCTTACAAGTTCACTCAATAAATAGATAAGCTACTTAAACAGAGCTGAGTGTTCTCACAAATCCTGAAAGAGACTGTAGGCAGCAGGGTATATGCGACATTAACTTAATTCATGGTAACCAATATCCTACTGAAAATTTAATCCAGTTCTCAATACAGAGATAAATGCTTCCTCGGACCAAATCATATCACTGTACTCAAGGCCCTCGTTTCTGCAGTCCGGTGAAAGAAATCACAGATCCTCAAGACCAACTGCTAGCCAAGTAAGAATCTGCCCACGGATGACTGATTTCACCAGGGCTCATCCCTCTGGGGTCACCAGCTGCTGTACCCATCAGGTGAATGCCAAGCGGACCTATTGGTGGGAAGAACAGGGAGGAAATGGGTATTGCAGACAACAACAGCATTAAGAGTCAGTAACGACGTTAAGTAATTCCAGTTTCCCAAGATCTTGTTCTTTCTGAAGTTGAGGTCGGATTAGAGGTACCATCGGGGCAAAGAGAGCAGGCACTTGCTGGTGGACAGATCTGAGTGAGCCTCATTCCCAGTAAGTGCAAGAACCAGGGCCAGGCCTTTCACCACTCTGGCTCTCATGCTTCCTTCAGAGTTTATGGTCCCTGCTATTACCTCCACAGTGAAGGGGTGATGACGAGGCAGCCTCCAAGTCTTTCAGAAAAGACTACCCAGTGAAAGCAAAAGCGGCTAAGTGGAGGAGAAGAGATGGACGTCCTGTAGAACTGCTTGGCTGAAAGAATAGGGAACAGTCAGGGGGAGGGCACTACGGCGATCAGGAGTCCACTGCTAGGATGTAAGCCTGTCTCCGGAAATCTCATCTCTATTAACCTGAACTCCAGATGTAAGTGATTGCGGGACATGTGAGGTCACACACTGGCGGTTCACAGCCAAATGTGGTCCTCAGAAGCATTTTGTTTGACCTGGATGGTATTTTTTAAGGAGTATGGATTCATTACTAGCAGTTAAAGCCAGATTTCACATAAATATCCAGCTTTCTGGCTTTCCTTTTAAAAAGAAAAGAAAGAAAGAAGACAGATCTGAGGCCCTCATTTGTAATCCCTCGTGACAAAATCAGGGGGAGCTGAGTAGCACCTGCCCCCTTTACATACGGCCTCAGCTCTCCAGCCCGTCCTTCAGTTACCTGCCTGGCCCTAAAATGGAGGAGACTGAAAGGCAATCAAGCCCCAATTAAGCAATGTGAGTGAATCAAAGATATGAGCAGACACAATCAACTACATTGTACCTTTGCCGAGGAGAGACAGTAATAGAGGAGAAGGGTCTCCTGGAGAGGGCGGCACAAAGAAAGTGAACTTGGCAATGCAACATGGTCAGGAGAGAGGGGGCTCAGGCCAGCTGGAACAAGGCTCTGGGTCTGCTTGAAAGCATATGAAAGACATTTGATGAGCAGAGGAGGAGTTCCATGTGACCTAGCTCACAGCAGCACTCCTTCCCAGGAGAAGAATGCAGCGACCACCTGATATGAACATTTTAGCGGCTTTGCAGGCTGGTACAGTTAAAGAAGGAACTTCTCAGTTCCAAAATTCTTATTCCAGGCAGAGAGAGAGAGAGAGAGAGTGTGTGTGTGTTTAAAAATAAGACTTGGGGAATAAATAAATAAATAACCGGCTGACTGACTTGGAATTTAAATTTGATTTACCAAAGCTCTTTATTTTTCTTTAATAACAGTGATAATAATGTTTTACTTAAAAATATAAGTTAGACACATTCTATCCCCAAAACTTTCTATCTTTGGTGAAATAATGAAAAAAATGTTTTTTATACTTTGGAAAAAAAAATAATGGAAAATATGTCCCAAACTAGGATACCTCCAGTTGGGGGGTGGGGATGGCTAACAAAGAAAAGCATCATTTATATTCAGGAATAAAAGCAACAAAACAAATGTAAGACTTATATGCTGAGAAATGAAAAACACTGCTGAGATGAGCACAGATCTAAATACATGAAAAGACATTCCACATTCAGAGATTAAAAGAGCAAATATTATTTTTTTAAAAGATTTTATTTATTTATTTGACTGACAGAGATCACAAGTAGGCAGGGAAGCAGGCAGAGAGAGAGGGAGGAAGAAGCAGGCTCCCCGCCGAGCAGAGAGCCCGATTCGGGGCTCGAACTCAGGACCCTGAGATCATGACCTAAGCCGAAGGCAGAGGCCTAAACCACTGAGCCACCCAGGTGCCCCAAAAGAGCAAATTTTTTTTTTTTTGGTAAAGATTTTATTTATTTATTTGACAGACAGAGATCACAAGTAGGCAGAGAGGCATGCAGAGAGAGAGGAGGAAGCAGGCTCCCCGCTGAGCAGAGAGCCTGATGTGGGACTCGATCCTAGGACCCTGGGATCATAACCTGAGCCGAAGACAGAGGCTTTAACCCACTGAGCCACCCAGGTGCCCCCAAGAGCAAATATTATTAAGCTTAACAATTCTCCCCAAACTGACCTAGAGAATCAATAGAATCACCGTAAAAATTTCAAGGGAGACTTCCAGCTTCAGCGCTGATGTGTAAAGAACTTAGAAGCTGACATATTTGTCTTTATAACAGGTAAAAGGTGGACAAACTAAAAATCCATGACTTGGACACATCAGAAAACTGAGGTTGCAGGACAAACGGCCAGCCCCAAATCTGGAGAGACACACCTGATATCTGCTTATCGGGAGCAGAAGTTGCTGGAGCCAGGAAGGGGCAGCAACACCAAATGGTCATTTTGACCAATTGCTAGAGGCTGTGTGTGCACCAGCGTTAGCGTGGACACTGCTGAGGACTGTCTTCTTAGGGGGTCCCCACACTACTTCTGGCTCTTGCAGGGAAGGGGGAAGAGCACCGTTGTGAAATACGCTCAGAGACTTCCCCATAAAAAGGTCTACTCTCCAGGGAAAAGGACTGTCTAAGCCTTACCAAGCTGGGGGAAGAGCATCTCTCCCATTCCTGCCTTATCTAAGGAGAAAATAATGTAGTCCAGAGAGGTCAGGGGAGATAAACTGGGAATGCTTCAGCCAGAGAAGGAACAAACAAAACCTCCTCCATAGTCCAACAGTTCCCCAGCGTGCCTCCCCACTAGAATCTCCTGGGGAACTTAAAAAAATCCTGATGCCCAGGTTGTACCCAGAGCAGTCAAGTCAGAATCTCTGGGGATGGGACCAGGTACCAGGATTTTAAAAAACTGGCCCAAGCCAAATTCACACCAAGTTCAGATCTATTACTGATTACACACCCTTGAGTGGTTTGACAGAAAAGAGAACAGATTACGAATTACCTACTTTACAAGGACCAAGTAATTACCAGTAAAGAACTCACTATTTCTCTTAGCACTGCGACTGTGCCGTGAGCTTTCCCTTGAGTACATTCAACCATTCCTCTATTTTGTTAGTTTACCTTGACTTGCGTTGAAAGGGAAAACATATCATCTGCTCACAGATGATCAAGAGTGGCTTGTAGTAACTCCATTGCCGTGATTTCTAGTCTCATAAAAATAACCCACCTCACTCTTCCATATTTCACTTTAGATCATTTCATAAAGTCTATAATTAACCCTAGAGCTTCAGGTGTGTAGTAAGCACCACGATGTGCCCTGATATGTGTATTCCCTGGTTGTGCACTTCTATTCATACCACAACTGTATCCAACTTGCACCTGCAGATTCCCTGTATCAGCAACCCTCAGAAATGCACACATTTTAAATTCTACTTTGGTGCAGAGCTTCTATATTTGAGCAGATGCTTAAAAATACACTGCAACCAGTGCAGTGACACTCAAGACCTTGTGAATTGTCCTTCATCTCGGTCTTGTATAGAGTTAAAGCCTCACTACAGGAAAGGGCACTTGATTGACTGATGATGGTCCCACCCCACCCCCCCACTCCCACCAAAAAAATTTCCTATAGCTGCTGCAATTCCGAGAATGATCTGGACTGGACTCATAAGCTTATTTAATAGGAAGCCAATGACACTCAAGCTTCAGGGCCTCTCACTTCTTCCAAAGCCCTGGGAGGTATCCTGAGGGTTTGTATTTGTGATTTTTGTATTCTTTTCCTTGAGACAATTGTGTAAGTATTAGGCCTCCAAATTTTGGATCCTACCATAAGTGGGCCCAATGTAAATTGGCTTTCAGAAGGTAGGCACTACAAAAACTGTTGAATCTTCATACTGTGAAGTTAACAAGGATTGCTTTAGGGTTGCAAACATACCCGCAGAATTAGGCTTGCCTTCATCTACAACGAGGAGCCTCCAAAAGAGGTAAAGGTAACATGATGCAGAAGGAGAGACTTGCCTATCTTTGGAAAGGGCTGGGCTCTAGGTCCTAAAAGAAAGCAGGCCTGGAAAACCCAGGCTTTTCCAGTGTGTGTGGAAATTAGTCAGGCCCAGACCCCAGGGAATGGAACCCCAGGCCACCTTCCACAAATAAAATCAGCTTTCTCCACCTTCAGGGCCAAGCAGGGACAACCTGTCTGGGGTCTTTACAAAGAAAACTATCCACTTTCTTGCTAAATTTGAAATTCCTTTTAATAAAGTAGCAATAATTAAAGAAAAATGGCTTAACATGCAAATGCCTGGAGTGAATATTTGAAAACATACTCATTAATTGACAGGTCTAACCCAGAGCTGCCAGACTCCTGTGTATTTGGGTGGGAGTAAGGGGTGGGAGTAGGCAAGTGGGAGGGGATTAAAGCAGGATGGAACCTGGAGACAGCCTGAAACATGGAAGCCCAATCTGCACACCACGTGGCCTAACCAGGCACCCCCTTGCTTCCTGCCAGGGCAGAGACACGGCAGAGGTGCTCTGCCAGGTGGGCCACATCACAGCCCTATAAGCAGACGGGAGGCCTGCAAAGGCTGATGTAAGTGTGAGGTGTTCACTTGCTTCCACAACCTTCCCTCCTGCTTGCCTTGGCAACTCCCTAGGTTCTGGGGTGAATCTGGGTCAGCGATTCCTGCTTCAGAAAGTGGATACAGAATCTGGTGTGGGAGTTAACCACTATCTAGTCCTTTCGTCCCTTGAACACTTTTCTGTTGGGAGCTAGCCCTTCCCAGGGGAGGGAGGTCCTACTCTCCCTGGCTAGCCAGTAAGTCTGGATCGTCTTCTGCACACTTCCCTGTTTCTGCCCCCAGTCCACCTTCCCCAGCCACCTGTGTACCCGGCTCTTAGGTCCAGTTCTCCAGGAATTCCCTGTGGGGGGCCAGCTCCACAGAGTGGCTGAGCCCCAGGAATATGCTGGCCCTCACTCCAAAAGAAACCCCCTCTCTTACCATCACTAGCCACTGCAACTGACCCATGTGCAACCTGCCGCCCTTACAGCAGGGCCACAGCCATGGCCACACCCAATCCCTCCTAATGTGGAATCATGTGGCACCAGACCACATTCCAGGCAACACCAGCAGCGCGGTTGTAAAGAAGAAGCGTGCTTACTCGGGATGGGGTAACCCTGCCCCTCGCCACACTGGTTACGGGCAGTCACCATCCACCCCTCCTCAGCTAGCTCACTGAAGAGAGCTTTCCTCCTAAAGCTACTTAAGTAGCAGGGAAGACGTCAGAAGAGAGGCAGCCAAAATGGCAGTGTTCCAATAGTGTGGAAGACTTGGCTGTTTTGGTCACTTTGTCTTCTGGCCCATTTTGCACGCACCAGCCAAAGCCAGATGCCATTCTCTAAAGCTCCTCAGAACTTTGCTGCAATCCCAGATGAAAAAGAAGCACCCTTCCCCTCCCCAGCCACCAGCAAATGCAGAAATAGGCTCATGAAGAATTAACATTAAAAACTCTTTTCCCTCATGAACCATATTTAAATGATAAAACCTATGAGGAAGCTCTGCACCTTTCCCAGAAACTAGCTTATGACAACAAAAAACTGAGGAGAGGGTCTCAACAAATCACAGTTGGTAACCAACCCTGCTGAAAGCATAGTTAAGACGCTGTCATTTCACCACAGAGATGTTCATTATTATGGATGGGTTGACAACAAAAGTCAACGGAGTTGACAAGACATCAATGCTATTACCATTATAGGCTGTTTTGTGTTATGTTGATGGGAATTTGGGGGGGAAGGTTTTGAGAATAGTTAGAGCAAAAAACACCCCAATTTTCCTGACCATGTCCAGTGCAGCATGTATGGCAAAATACTGGAGGTAGAATGTGGTTAATCTGCGAAGATTTCCATTCAGATAGGAAATAAATAGATTTACTGTGATAGTTCAGGTTGATTCTAGAACATGTCTCTTTATTCTTACTTCAATTTAGAAAGAATTCACACAGATAGTACTTACTATTGTTGAATACAGATTCATAGGCTTTGGAAACGGACTCTTTTGTGGTAGGTCAACAATGGCTACTAAACAAAATACACCCTCTACAAAGTTCTACAAAGCATGATGATCAGAACCCATGCGGTTAGTTTAGGTGAAGACAATCACAGCAAGAAGGCTGCTTAAACAATATACAGATTTGTTAAGCAAGAGTTCTTCCATCCTCCTTCCCCCCACAAGCTTTCCCCATCACCTTGCATATGCTTTACCATTGTACTCAATTATAAAGGAAACACTTGTTCCTGATAATCTGGATAAAAAGGTTAGAGAACTCCAGAAAGCAACATGGGAGAAATATCACATCCTTCTGTGACACAGAAGTTCTTGAAAGTACCACACACACAACACTCAGTGTAAGACTTACCTGAAGGCGCTTACTTAAAAGACAGTCTATCGGTAAAAGGGAGTGGGAGATCCAGGCTTCTGCTTATGAAATGAATGAGTCAGGGGGAATAAAAGGCAAAGCATAAGGATATACTCAACAATATGGTAGCTACATCTGTGTACATCACAGTACAGAGATACTGAATCACTAGGCTGCACACCTGAAACTAGTGTAAAATCGGGTGTTAACTATACTCAAATAACAACATTTAAAATAAGTTAGTACATAAATAAATGATAAATGAATGAAAGACATCCAACACACTGACTTAGAATGTAAATCGGGAGTCTGCCTTCGTAGCCAGCTGCGCAGTGTCTCCCCAACCCCGGCAGGCGAGCGCCGCTGACCTCGTGTGCATTCCTGTCAGTCTGGATGTGGCTGCTCCACTCTACTCACCTGGTGGACTTCCGTGGCCTGCAGCCGCCGTGGCAATTGCAAAAGCAGACGCCGGCGAAACAGAGCAGAGGGAGTTGTCGGCCGTCTGTCCTGGTTATGTAAAAGAATTGAAATGGCATGGTGAGGCAGATGGGTAATATTCTGTCATGAAAATTCTCATTTTCATTCCTGCACTGGATGAAGGGTTAGGCTAGATGTCCTGTATTGTTCTTGTTAATAGAAAAATAACAAGATTTTACATCAGTAATTGCACTCTAGGTGTACAACCAAGGGAACTGAAAGTAGAGCCACACAAAAACCAATACATGAATATCCCTGGCAGCATTATTCACAACAATCGAAAAAGTATAAACACCCGAATGTCCATCAATCATGGGATGGATAAACCAGATGTGGTATATTGATACAAGGGAGTACTATTTAGCCACAAAAAGGAATGAAGGACTGATACCTACTACAACATGAATGACCTGTGAAAACATGATGCTACACGAGAGAAGTCAATCACAGAAAAGCATGTATTGTATGAGTGAGCCTGTGCATATGAAATGTCTGGGAGAGGTGTGATTTCCAGAGGCTGTGGGGAGATGGAAAGAGGGGGTGATTGCTAATGGGCAGAGGGTTTCTTTTTGGGGTAATAAAGATGCTCTGGAGTGAGAGAGTGGTGACGGCTGCCCCATCTTGTGACTATATAAAAGCCACTGGCCTGTACACTTGAGAAAGGTGAACTCTGTGATATCTGATTTATAGCTCAATATAAAAAAGTTTTTTAAAAATTTCCTATATCAAAAAGAATTTTCCTACATCATATTACCGACAGAATTTTCTGCTCAAAACATCTCTAAAGTGTGGATGGATTCTAAACTCAAAAGGATGTTCTGAGCACCCTTTTGCAGCCTCCTTCCCTCCTCGGACATTTTACTCACAGCATCTGATAATGCTGATTATCAGCAACTTCGCTTTTTTCCTCATTCAGGCTTCTGGTGAAAATAACTCACTGTGATTCTGACCTGAAGGGTTTTTATTAGTTTGCCCCTAAAGTGATATAGTCATGCTTAAAATAAATAAATATGAGGCAAGGCAAAGAGCTGCTTAATATACCTAAGTAGAAAGCATGGAAAAGCTCTACCCTCTCCTTTAGCAGTAGCCTTTAAATATTTGTGGCATAAGGTGGCAAGTAGACAGATGAACAGGCAAAATTTCAGCTAAACAGCAAGAAAATGTTTGACACTGTCCCCATTTGGATCCTCCGTTTTACCACAGATTTTAGCTTCCTTCCCATATTCCTATGTCTCTGGGGTGTAGTCACATCAGAGAAGAAACAAAGGACTTAATTCACAAACAGGATGAGGATTTCCAAATAATGCTTATATAAATTTAAAAATTTTATATATGAATATAAATATATAAAGAAAGACTATAAAGCAGAGAACTAATAATAGTGACCAAGTGAACAGTATTTATTTCTTGCCTTTGTAGAGTTTCACTTTCATGGGCTTTGGTTCAAAACTGTTCCAGGTTACCATGAACTCAACAGGGAGTCTGCCCCATGTGGCAACGGTTAAGGAAGTCGGCAAGGCCTGGACTGATCAAAGCTCTAAGAGTGAGAGATCTGGCTAACCCCACAGTAGACCTGTAACAAGCCAGGAGAGTCCTGCTAGCCATTTTCATTTACCAGAACCACCCAAACGTCAGGGGGATCCATGATTATCAGGAGTCTGAAACTGGTCCACACTCCAAGGGCTGATATCCACCTAGGTGAACCTTCTATTTTCTTTCTTTCTTTTTTTTCTTTTTAAAATTAACATATACCGTATTCTTTGTTTCAGGGGTACATGTCTGTGATTCATCAGTCTTACACAATTCACAGCACTCACCACAGCACATAGCCTCCCCAATGCTCACCACCCAGCCACCCCAGCCCTCCCCGCAGCCATCTCCAGCAACCCTCAGTTGTTTCCCAAGATTAAGAGTCTCTTATGGTTTGTCTCCCTCTCTGGTTTTGTTTTGTTTCATTCATCCTAGGAATGCATCCATTTCTTCCAGATTGTCTAATTTGATGGCAAATAGTTGCTCATAATATGTTCTTATAATTGTTTGTATTTCTTTGGTATTGGTTGTGATCTCTCCTCTTTCATTCATGATTTTATTAATTTGGGTCCTTTCCCTTTTCTTTTTGATAACTCTGCCAGGGGTTTATCAATCTTATTAATTCTTTCAATGTGTGGATTTTTTTTTTTTTTAAACTGAAAGCAAACTTCTTTATTGTACACAGTACAGAATATAACGCAGCTTGGCAGGATTGCATACGGCCCTGCGCGGGGGAAAGTATTTCAAATCAACTGGCAGGTTAAAGCCTTTCTGCACTGTAGACTTTCCACACTCTGGAAAAGAAGCAAAAATAAAACAAAACAAGAGAAATAAAAAAAAACCAAAACCATCCGGGAGGTGCATGAGTCCAATGGGAATGCAACGGTGATACGCCATCCTGTGTCCCATGACAGCACAGGCCCCGTAGTTACAGCGTCGGAGGGGTGGTGGGGGTGGGCAGGGAGGGGGGAGGAGAGCTCAGGCTACAGAGGGTTAGTTTCATACTTGCTAAGACAGCGTAAATCCATCAAGAAAAGAAAACCCAAACCAGGAGAAGGAAGAAAAAAAACAAATCCTATACAGCATTTACAACAAATAAATCTCTAGCCAGCTGGGGGTGAAGTATGCATCTATATATAGACTATGTGTAGGTTAGAGAGCTATAAATATGGTTGGGGAAGAGTCCTTTGATTAGAGTACAATGCTAATTAAGGCCCAAGCTAGAGGTTCAATACCTTGGCGGGCTAATTAGCTTCCAATAGTGGGAAACCTTATGTGTTCATAGCTGTAAACCGCACCCCTTCTCCCTATTGAACCTCTTTGCGAACGTGCTGCTGCTGGTCAGAAGGGGGACTAGTGGAGACGGGTGCGCACCCTGTTCAGAGGCAACAACGGAAAGCATGTTTCTTCCCCTCACTGGGTCAGCACTGTCTGGTGCAGGTGCAGACCAGGGGTCATTATCAACGTGCTAAGTGCCACGGGGGGCGGGAGGTGGGGAGCGAGGGATCCTATCAGCGGAGCAGGCAGCAAGGCACTACCACTTCCTAAGAACTTCTCCTCTACTCTGAGGCCGACTTGCACATCGCTTTAGCTGGGTGGTGGAAAACTTTTCCAATATCATACAGCATCTGGAGTAAACTTTTTTTTTTTTTTGATAAAGTGGAGGGAAACTAAACTGCTAGCACTGTTTTACCTGTCAGTGTCACACATACATCTCAAACCCTATTGAATCCTATGCAGGGTTTAAAGTCCAAGAATTAAAGAAAATAAAAAGAAAACGAACTGATGAGATGGAAATTGTCATCGGTCATGCCTGGGGAGACAGCAGACAGCCCCAGGGTTCCCACCGGGTGGCCAGGTGTCAAATGGACATGACGCGTATTATGTACATATGCTTTCCAGAGAGGGCGTGTTAGAGGACACGGGGAACTATACACATGGAATCTAAGCGGTGTGTCCAGGCTGCCCTGCACACCTCAAAAATGTACAACTCAGGTGCAAATGTTCCATCAGGCTGACTGGTGCAGAAAGCACAAAGCAGGCAATAGAGTGGGCTTGTGCGTGGCTAAGGGGGCGCCCCCAGCAAAGCCCCTTTCAAGCTGCAGCGTCTTCATCAGTCGGCACTGCCGTGCTAAGGACGCAGTGCACAGTTACCAAAAGGTTTGTTTTTTTTTTTTGCTTTAAATACCAAAACTACAAAAATCAGTTTATAAACTGTTTTCCCAAAACAACCACCAAAACAAAACGATCCCCCGAATCGAAGCAAAACAAAATACTGTCAAAAGTGTAAGTCACCCTTCTACAATGAAAGCCATCCACACACTGCCGTGTGACTGGGAAGAGAAAGGGGGCTTGTTCTACGTGGTGACCACATGGCTAGAAGGTTCCCAAGAGTAGCGACGGTTTATTATTTGAGAACCACGGAGTGGGTAACAGCTGTTCTGACTTTCACCCCCTTCTTTCTAGACCCAGGGGGAAACATTTCAGCTTGAGCTTGAAGAGCTCTCCGAATTTTAAGATCTACTTTTAACCCTTCGCGGGCTGAGCTGCCCCAGCTTCTTCGCCGAACGTTCTATGGGTTTGTCATTTCTTTGTCAATAAATTGTGCAAATCAGAGCCCTTCGATGTAAAGGCAATTAGTAGTCCATGACCAATGCAGATTGTCACACACTCTGTCCCGGTTTGTGGGCACTAACCTGAACAAGGTATTGCTTTGCAGATAATGTCCGTGGGAAGGAGGCTCCTTTGCAATCTCTTCCCAGAAACCTTGTCAGGATCAGAGCTGAGGCAGCAGCCTTTTGGTGGTTTTTCGGTCCCTTCCCTGTTCCCACTCCCAGCCAAGGTATCTGTCGTTAAGGGTGCCAATCCAGAGACAGCTTGGGTTCTCCAGATAATACTCAAAGGGCAAGCTTTAGGAACAGCCAAAAACACACACAAAACCACTGCCCTCGTTTGCCTGAATGGGAACTGCTAGCTCTAGGGTTCGGCCGCTCAGCCACTCAGAAACTTAGTAAGCAAAGCCCTCGGCATAGGGGAGGCTGCCGCAGCGATCCATGTCCAGGAGGTAAGCCGGGTTGTCTTCAAAGTGGGTTAGCGGCAGGGTATCTTCCTCGTTGAGGTGACACTCAGACTCTGCTTTCAGGAACGGACGCTGGTTGTCGGGGAAGGCCATGGAGAAAGGGCATCCGGGTCACAGACAAATTTATAGACGTATCGCTCCCCGGCCACCTTCTGCATGATGCCCTTTTCGTAGCTCCTAGTTTTGTTGATCTGTTCTACTGTTCTTTTGGTTTCTATTTCATGGATTTCTGTGCTGATCTTTATTAATTCACTTCTGCTGGATTTAGGCTTTCTTTGCTGTTCTTTCTCCAGCTCCTTGAGGTATAGGGTTAGGCTGTGTATTTGAGACCTTTCTCATTTCTCGAGAAAGGCTTGTATTGCTATATACTTTCCTCTCAGGACTACCTTTGCTGTGTCCCACAGATTTTGAACATTGTGTTTTCATTTTCATTTGTTTCTATGAATTTTTCAAATTCTTCTTTAATTTCCTGGTTGACCCATGCATTCTTTAGTAGGATGCTCTTTAGTCTCCATGTATTTGAGTTCTTTCCAAATTTCCTCTTGTGACTGAGTTCTAGTTTCAAAGCACTGTGGTCTGAAAATATGCAGGGAATGATCCCAGTCTTTTGGTACCGGCAGAGACCTGATTTGTGACCCAGGATGTGATCTATTCTGGAGAATGTTTCATGTGCACTAGAGGAGAATGTGTATTCTGTTGCTTTGGGATGAAATATATCTGAATATATCTGTGATGTCCATCTGGTCCAGTGGGTCATTTAAGTCCTTTATTTCTTTATCTTTGCTTAGATAATCAGTCCATTTCAGTGAGGGGGGTGCTAAAGTCCCCTATTATTATTGTATTATTGTCAATGTGTTTCTTTGATTTTGTTATTAATTGGCTTATATAACTGGCTGCTCCCATATCAGGGGCATAGATATTTAAAATTGTTAGATCTTATTGTTGGGAAGACCCTTTAAGTACAATATAGTGTCCTTCCTCTTCTCTTATTATAGTCTTTGGTTTAAAAATCTACAATTTGTCTGATATAAGGATTGCCACTCCAGCTTCCTTTTGATGTTCATTAGCATGGTAAATGGTTTTCCACCCCCTCACTCTAAATCTGGAGGTGACTTTGGGTCTAAAATGAGTCTCTGGCAGACAGTATATTGATGGGTCTTGCTTTTTTTTAAATCCATTCTGATACCCTGTGTCTTTTGATTGGGGTGTTTAGTCCATTTATATTAAGGGTAACTACTGAAAGATATGAATTTATTGTCATTGTATTGCCTGTAAGGTGACTGTTACTGTATATTGTCTCTGCTCCTTTCTGGTCTATGTTATTTTTAGGCTCTTTCGTTGCTTATTAGAGGACCCCTTTCAATATTTCCTGTAAGGCTGGTTTGGTGTTTGCAAAATCTTTTAATTTTTGTTTGTCCTGGAAGCTTTATCTCTCCTTCTATTTTCAGTGACAGCCTGGCTGTCCATAGTATAACAGATAATAATATAACAGTATAATATAATACATATATGTATATCATATATATAATATTATAACAGTATAATAATACTGGCTGACTGTAGTACTCTTGGCTGCATATTTTTCTCGTTTAGTGCCAGTCCTTTCTGGACTGCCAGGTCTCTGTGGATAGGTCTGCTGCCAATCTAATATTTCTACTGTTATAGGTCACAGACCTCTTGTCCCAAACTGCTTTCAGGATTTTCTCTTTGTCTCTGAGACTTGTAAGTTTTACTATTAGATGACAGGGTGTGGACCTATTTTTGTTGGTTTTGAGAGGCATTCTCTGTGCCTCCTGGATTTTGATGCCTATTTCCTTCCCCAAATTAGGGAAGTTCTCTGCTATAATTTGCTCCAATATACCTTCTGCCCCCCTCTCTCTTTCTTCTTCTTCTGGGATCCCAATTATTCTAATATTGTTTCATCTTATGGTATCACTTATCTCTCGACTTCTCCCCTTGTGATCCAGTAGTTATCTCTCTTTTTCTCAGCTTCTTTATTCTCCATCATTTGGTCTTCTATATCACTAATTCTCTCTTTTGCCTCATTTATCCTAGCAGTTAGTTTCCATTTTTTATTGTACCTCATTAATTTTTGTTTTGATTTCAACTTGGCTGGATTTTAGTTCTTTTATTCCTCGAGAAAGGGATTTTTCTAGTATCTTCTATGCTTTTTTCAAGCCCAGCTAGTATCTTTATAATTGTCATTCTGAACTGTGGTTCTGACATCTTACTCATGTCCATATTGATTAGGTCTCTGGCAGTTGGTACTGCCTCTTGTTCTTTTTTGTTGAGGTAAGTTTTTCCATTTTGTCATTTTGTTCAGAGAAGAATAGATCAATGAGAGAACAAAGTGCTAAAAAGGTAACAATGACCCCAGAAAAATATACACAAAACAAATCAAAAGAGACCCAAAACTGGGGGGAAAGAAAGGAAAATAAATAAGTAAGTAAAAAGAAAAGGAAAAAAAGAATATGATCAGACTGGTGAATAGAACACAGCACACACTAGATTTTGGGTGTATTTTGAACTGTTAGAAGAAATGGTCTCCCAAAATTTTAAGGAAAGAAAAACTTTTATATATATACTAAAATAAGGGTAAATACGATGTAGGGTGACTGTAAAGATGAAAATCAAAAAAGATTTTTGAAAAGCAATTGATAAAACAAGAAGCTGGTAGAAAAAAGGAAGAAAAAATTTTTAAAAAATTAAAAAGGAGAGAATGTGATCAGGTGGGAGACTATAACAAAGTCACACGCTAGATTTAGGGTATATTTTAGTCTGTTAGAAGAAACTTTATCTCGAAATTTTAAAGAAAGAAAAATAAATATATATATACAAAAATAAGGTTAAATACAATGAAAGGATAGAATATGACTATGAAAATGATAATTTAATACAATTTCAAAAAAGGAATTGACAAGAGTAAGATGTTGGTTAAAATAGGAAAGAAGAAAAATTTTTTTAAAAATGGGAAAAGAAGAAAATAAAGAAAATTTTAAAAATTAACTTCAAAAACCTAAAGAATCATGGGGAAATAGCCATGAATTCCATGTACTGTATTCCCCTAGCACTGGTGTTTTACAGTTCTCATTGATCAGTAAACTTGGTCTTGGCTGGATGTTCTTGCTGATCTTCTGGGGGAGGGGCCTGTTGCAGTGATTCTCAAATGTTTTTGCCTGAGGTGGAACTGCACCGCCCTTGCCAGGGGCCAGGCTAAGTAATCTGCTCTGTTCCCTCTCGGGAGCTTTTGTTCCCTGACAGCTTTCCATAAGCTTTGGAGGAGGAGAATGAAAATGGCGGCCCCTCAATCTCTTGTCCCTGAGGAGCTGAGAGCTCGGGGCCCCACTCCTCAGTGCGCCCTCAGAGAAAAGCAGTAAATCCCTCCTGTCTCCCTGGTCTCCAGCCGCGCTCTGTGCTCACCCAGACTGTGACCAAGCGTCTATCTCTGGCACACAGCCCTCTTTGGAGTCTCTAAACCCAGCAGATTCCTGTGCTGCACTCCCATGCCACTTTTCCCAGGGGAGGAAGGTGAGTCTCCCCAGATCTGTCACTTATGGGGTCCCTGCTCAAAGTGTGGTCTGACTGTGCCTCGGATTACAGTTTAAGGTAACTCTGAGCTAAGAGCCCCCTCCTTGGCTCCGTCTCTGCAGCCAGCTTCTCATCTCTGATACCTGGGAGCTCTGCCGCACTCTGGCACCCACGGTCTTTCTGTGACCCCAAGGGACCTGAGGCCACCCTGTGCCCGAGAGAGCTCCACCACTGCTTAGCCTCTGGAGTGATGTCCCTCAGTGGAGCAGACTTCTAAAAGTTCTGATTTTGTGCTCTGGTGCTATACTGTTTGCCAGGAGCTGGCTGACACAGGCTCCCTCACCGCCGGGATCTATCTTCTCTAATATCACTTCAGATTCGCTTCTCCGCACGTCCTACCTTCCAGAAAGTGGTTCCTTTTCTGTTCATATAATTGCTGCTCTTCTTTTCTTAGGTCTCCTGTTGAGTTTGTAGGTATTCAGAAAGGTTGGTAACTATCTAGTTGAATTCCTGGGACCACGTGAAATTTAGGCCTCCTACTCCTCCATCATCTTGTTCCTCCCAGTCCCCAGTGAGTTTTCTGACAAGAGTCTGACCCAGGTTAGCTTCTCTTGGAGCTGATTACAAGACAACAACTACTACCACTTGGCCAAGGCTACAAATGAACGGCCATGTGGAGCCTTTGCCAAACTGTTCTACTCAAAGCAGGTTTATGAAAGTCTAAAAATCTTTACATTTTACTTGGATTACTTGGGGGGAGTTTGGTTTCATAACTGAATAGTTTTCTCTTGTAGCTTAAAATAACTTGAGGAGAAAAAAACGAAACAATTCAAAACCAACTGTTGTGTTTTTGTTTTTGATTAGTAAAGCAGAATGTAAGGATTAACAACACATCTGTTTAATTTGTTTTTAAATATTTCTAGGGTTTAAAAAATGTTTAAAGTTTATAATTCATAATGGAAAATCATCTGAATGCATACCCTAATGGCAAACCACTGTAAAAATGTTTCAAAAAACAACTGTTATTTGGATTTTTTTATTTGAACAACGGGAAGATAAAAGATTTCTACCTTTCCCTCCGACGGTTTTTCCTCCAATTAGAGCACATTTCGTATGTTCTATAACAAATTATGGGTAATGCTTTATAAGTGTCCTAACTATAGAAAATACACCAGTTTTTTGCCACATGAGCAATAATGATTCTTCAAACAGCCATCCTTTAAGAACAAGCTTCTTGATTCATGTTACTCCACAGAGTGCCGTGCAGTGATGGGGCAAGATGAGTATTAGTTACACTAATGACATATTCTCTAATCATTTATTTCTCCACTACTTGACAGTCACATTGTTTCCTTCCAACTAATTTTTGTAACTGAGATTAAAAAATATTTTGGGAGTGCAAAAGGCAAAAGAAAGATTCAGAAGCTAGAAACTACCTTTTGCGTTTATACTTTCACGTCTCCTGAACTTACCTACAGGCTGACGATAGCGGAGGTGCTGAGGAGTGGAGGGTGATCGGCAAGGTGAAAGGTCCGTGCTGTCTGCCACTGGGGAACTTTCCACTCCTGCTCGGTCCACAGGTGCAGACTCTAGGACGGCTGCTTGGAAACATCGGGAATTTTAACAACCAGGCCATGAATTCAAGATGTTCTTGTCAGTAGTATACACAGAAACACAAAGGTCTATTATGGATAACCGACTTCCAGACTAGTCTACATTTTTAAAGGGCTTTAATATGAAATCAAGTCATTCCTTCTAGCAGCGTGCTAGTGTCACTAAATCTCAGTGCAGTGTCTTCTTTATCCCTGTCTCGCTGACCCTGCTAAGCCTGGCTAACTGTACCCAGTCCTTTATGCCCAACACAACAGCAGATGTTCAAAAGAAGAGGGGATGTGATATGGGTTCCCTACCCGCCAGAAAAGTAGGGCAAGAAGGACACTCCCAGACGGTAAATCAGACTGGGAGCAAAATTGGGACTTCACTAATTCTTAAGCCACCTGAAGTTTGAGTCCCTATCAGGGTGCCGCCCCCCCCCCCCAACAAGAAGCTCTGGGGACTCCTAAGGGTCTAGAGCTGCCCTGTCCAACATGGTAGCATTAGCCAAATGTGACTAGATAAATTCAAATGAAAACTAACTGAAATTAAATTACTATTTCAGTTCCTTACTTGCACTAGCCATATTTCAAGTGCTCAGTACCAAATGTGGCTAGTGGTTACAGTACAGGATGGCAGAGACAGAGAGCATTTCCATCCTCCCAGAGAGTTCTGCTGGACAGCCCTGATCTAAAGCTACAGATCAACAGGAAGCAAGTGGAAATTTTTAGAATGAACCATGGGGAAAGCTTGAGATCGTCTGAGCCTTTTCACTGCAGCTAAGGTCTCATGAACAAAAGACACATCACTCTAGGGTCACCTTAGGCTATTACTGATGATGTTTCTGTACCACTCGCACTGGCTTATTAACCAGCTAAAACTACAACCCTGCGTATGTTCTTTCACGGAAAAAGCACAACCAAAAATTCATACATTTCCACCATCCTCTTGTATTTCTTTTTTCCTTGGGCTTTTCATTAACTCGTAACAACTCTGTCTCCTCTACTAACTTTCCAAGACCCCTGTCAGCAGGACTGCTCTCAGCCCTGCTCCCTTTGTCATTCCATTCAAGATTTCACTCAATAAACCCTTCCAAAAATACCTAATGACTTCTTGCATTTGATTTACTTCCTTGCAAATAGGGCCACGGCCACGATCCGGCTCTTCTGCAACACAAAGGGGCCAGGGAAGGGAACCGGTTAGGCTCTTTCCCTGAATGACATAATTACAGTAAAGCTGGCAGTGATGCAGGATACAGACAAAAAATTCATGCTTAGCTGTTAGTTTTATTATTTTCTAAATAACTCCCTCAAAATTCTGTAATGGAAGGCATCTGCTCTGCAAGAGCAAGCAGAATTATCAAATACACGTGTCCTTGGGCTGATTCAACCATTCAATCCTCTGAGGCAAATGAAAAAATCATTTCATCAGCAATTACACTAAACCCGAAAAACTTCCCAGTGAGAGAGACGGTCAGGCCTTGAATATCTCCTGAAAGAACAGGAAAGCAAAGAATAACACTGTAAGCAAACAGAGGCAGCTACAGAGAGGAGAAACCCTGCCAGCAGGGTGGGGGACAAGCAGCATTTCCTTCTGGCATGTTCGCTTTCAATCAAGTTCCATGCAAACAGCTTTGCTTTCAGGACGAGTAGGCAGATGTGGGCTCAAAACAAATGCTAAAATTGGGAGCACTTTCAGCCCACAGGCAGGCAATTTTCAAGCTAAGAACACAGAAACAGACACCGGTGATGCAGGCTGTGCAGCAACACTGGGGCTGGCTTGCACAGCAGGGACCCGAGGGCACGCTGGTGGGTGTGGTGAGAGACCCCAATACAGGCAGTGGCCCTGTGCCTTCCCTTGCTTGCCTGCCACTGGCTGGATTTTTGTGGAGAGCTCACCACTGGGTGGCATACGGAAGGGAGCTGGGCTGAGATGTGCACTTCTAAGGAAAATCCAGGGTGGAAGAAGGTGGGGCCTGCCTGCTAGGAGGGTTTAATGACTAAGCCAAGCCTGGGGCAGACAGGGGAGGCAGGGGAGACTGGATGGGGTCAGGGAATGAAGGGTCTTCGTTTTCCCTCCAGGGTTCATCATTTTGCTCACTCAGAGGGATAGCTCCTATTTCTCTTCTTCCTCTTTATGTCATTTGAAGTTTTCTTGCCAGGAAATATTGCAAGCCTGGCATTAGCAGTGCAGTGACAATAAAACTGGACAAAGGTGACTAGCATTTTTCACATGGCGTGCCCTGAAACTGTCTAGCAGGTCAGCGGTGAGAAAGACCTATGGCCTCAGTAGGGACCTAATGGAGGAAGCCGGTATTACGTAATGAGGTTGTACAGAGTTGTATCCTGAAGTGAAAAGCCAAAAATGTATAAACTGTTGGCATAGAATTCTTATTCAAGTTTGCCAACTGTTTTAAGTGTTAACATTATGCAAAGCACATGCAAACATCTTTCAAATTAAAGACAGATCAGTGTCTCCCTTTTCTTTGCCAATTAGAATCTTCAAGACTAGACAACAGAGTTAACACAGCAGCACTCTTGGCTCCTACAGACATCATGTACACACACACATACACAGAACCTGTCAGACTGATGCTGAAGCGAAGTGCTTTATCCATGACTTTCTTAGGCCTATTCATGACCAATATTATCCATTTACCAATGCAAAATAAAAGAAAAATCTATGATTCCTGTTTCACCTCTTCAGAAAAATGCCAGAGAGCTCCCCAGTCTCCAGTGTTAATTCTGAGCTTTCTACCCACAGCATTTCCTTTATGGGAATTCATAGGATAAATTGTTCTCAAATCCCAGTAGGAAGAAAAGATACGCCTGTACACCAGTATCTTCTTAGGTTTCATATGAATCACAGAATTGATTATTTTCGGAACCCAAACCAGGGCGACTCTAGGAACTACAGAAGACCACACAGTGTTGTGTTCACTGTTCACTAACCATACCCTTGGCCTCATACAGTTTTTCTCCATTACCTGATTTCCTTATTCATTTTACTTTTAATCCAGCTGTTCCATGTTCCTGTCTGAACTACCACCTTAACTACTTGTTAGGAACAAATAGAAACAAGATGGCAAGTAAATACATTAAAAGTAATCAGAAAACAGCTACAGAAAGGGAAAAGAAAGATATAAAGGGAATGGAGAACTATCTATCATGCTAATGCACATCAAAGGAAAGCCAGAGCACCCATATTTATATCAAACTAATTTTAAATCAAAGACTGTAACAAGAGATGAAGAAGGGCATTATCATAATTAAGGAGTCTGTCCATCAAAAAGACCTAACAATTGTAAATATTTATGCCCCCAACTTGGGAACACCTAAATATATGAATCAATGAATAACAAATATAAAGAAACACATTGATAATAATACAATAATAGCAGGGGATTTTAACACCCTACTTATAGCAATGAATAGATCATCTCAGCAGAAGATCAACAAGGTAACAATGGCTTTGAATGACACACTGGACCAGAAGGACTTAACAGATATATTCAGAGCATTTCATCCTAAAGCAGCAGAATAGACATTCTTTTTGAGTGCACATGGGACATTCTCCAAAACAGATTACACACTGGGTCACAAATCAGCCCTCAACACATAAAAAAAGATTGAGATCGTAGCGTGCATATTTTCAACCACAACACTGAAACCTGAAGTCAACCACAAGAAAAAAATTTGGGAAGACCACAAATACATGGAGGTTAAAGAACATCCTAGTAAAGAATGAATGGGGTAATCAGAACATTAAAGAAGAAATTTTAAAAGTACATGGAAGCAAATGAAAATAAAAACATAACGGTCCCAAACCTTTGAGATACAGCAAAGGCAGTCCTAAGAAGGGAAGTAAAATGCAATACAGGCCTACCTCAAGAAGCTAGAAAAGTCTTAAATACACAACCTAACTTTACCCCTGAAGGATCTAGAAAAAGAACAGCAAATAAAACATAAAGCCAGCAGAAGAAGGGAAATAATAAAGATTAGAGCAGAAATAAATGATACAGAACTAAAGGGGGGGAAAAACAGTAGAACAGATTAACAAAACTAAGACCTGGTTCTTTGAAAGAATTAATAAAATTAATTAACTCCTAGCCAGACTTACCAAAAAAAAAAAAAAAAAAAAAAGAGAGAGAGAGAGAGAGAAAGGACCCAAATAAATAAAATAAGGAAAGAAAGAGGAGAGGTCACAACAAATGCCACAGAAATACAAATAATTATAAGAGAATATTATGAAAAATTATATGCCAGCAAACTAGGTAATCTGGAAGAAATGGACAAATTCCTAGAGACATACAAACTAGCAAAACTGAAACAGGAAGAAACAGAAAACCTAAACAGACCCATAACCAGTAAAGAAATTGAATCAATAATCAAAAATCTCCCAACAGACAAGAGTCCAGGGCCAGATGGCTTCTCTGGGGAGTTCTACCAGACATTTAAAGAGTTAATAACTATTCTTCTCAAACTGTTCCAAAAAATAGAAACGGAAAGAAAACCTTCAAATTCATTCTACAAGGCCAGCATTGCCTTGATTCCAAAATCAGACAAAGACCCTACAAAAAGGAGAATTACAGGTCAATATCCATGAAGAACACAGGTCCAAAACTTCTCAACAAGATACTAGCAAATTGAATCCAATGGTACATTAAAAGAATTATTCACTTTGATCAAGTGGAATTTATTCTTGGGCTGAAGGGGTGGTTCAATATTCACAAATCAATCAAAGTGATACACCACATTAATAAAAGAAAGGTTAAGAACCATATGATCTCTCAATAGATGCAGAAAATGTATTTGACAAAATACAGCACCCATTCTTGATAAAAACCTTCAACGAAGTAGGTATAGATGGAACATATCTTAACATCATACAGGCCATATATGAAAGACCCAGAGCTAATATCATCCTCAACAGGAAAAAAAACAGAGCTTTTTCCTCTTCAGTTAGGAAAAAGACAGGTATGTTCACTCTCACCATTACTATTTAACATAGTACTAGAAGTCTTAGCTTCAGCAATCAGACAACAAAAAGAAATAATAAGCACCCAAATCAGCAAGGAAAAGGTCAAACTTTCACTATTTGCAGACAACATGATAGTCTACATAGAAGACCCAAAACAGCCTACCAAAAAATTGCTAGAACTGATACATGAATTCAGCAAAGTCACAGAATATAAAATCAATGTACAGGGACACCTGGGTGGCTCAGTTGGTTACGTGTGCAACTCTCAACAACCCAGAGAACATGACCTGAGCTGAGAAACCAAGAGTTGGATGTTCAACCAACTGAACCATTATTCATTATTCACACCATTATCATTATTCACACCATTATTCATAGGTTTTCTCCACCTTTGGCTGCCAGAGAAATGATTAATGCTGACACATGACAAGCTCTCCAGTTGCCAAGAGCTGTGACCACAATGATTGTACATCAGTCCAACACCTGCACCAACCAGTCTCTAGCAGACTTTGTCAGTGTTCTTTGGAGCTTAATTCAGTTCGTTCTTTCTTTCTTTCTTTCTTTCTTTTTTTTTTTTTTTTTTTTTGGTCTCCCTGAGTCTAACTCGAGCCAGGGGCAAAAACTACTGATTCCTACCAGTGACCACACCTCCATCCCAGATAGTAGGGCAAACAGGTTTTATATGACATTAGACCATCACTACATACTCTGGGCTTGGGTGTTGAAGACCAGAACCAGGGAACTTGGTGAGCAATGTCAAAATCTGCAACAAGTTAAAAGGAAGAATTAGCCATGATGGGCAACGGGCAGCTTGATTGAGGACCTCTAGAACCATGACATGAGTTCAGACCAACCTCAAAGCCATGAATGTCTGACACTAACATGCTTACTCTTAAAGCTCTCCTAACTCAAAATAACACAAGAATCCAGACTTAGACCCAGACTTCTATTCATTGCACTCCAATTAAAGGAGGAAACAGATCTTCCCATATTCTGGGAAATTCCTGTACTTCCCAGGACACCCTGACCCACAGGGGAGGTCTGTGATAAGCTTCCCTAAGTCACTCTTTCCACAGAGGTTCCCAGGCTGATGCTGGATGGAACACCAAATGTACTTGTCAGCTTGCATGCTGCCTCATTATTCCTGAGAAGAATCCATCATGATTCTACTAAAGCTTGTTGTTCTAATGACTTTTTAATTATCTTCCTCCTTTCCTCCTCCTTAGTTGCTAACTTGTCAATTTAAAGCATTTCTTGTTTAAAAGGGTGCTACTTTTGATGATGACAACCATCCAGTTAAAATTCCATTAAGTTCTTCAGCCAGGAGGCTTATTTTTAAATTATGTGAAGCTAGAAGCTTCAACCAGGTAGAGAAGCAAGGGTCTCTGCTTCCATCTGGGTGATTGCCCTTGAAATTTGGACACTTTGATTGAATACCCAATTTTTTTTATGTCATCAATAAATAAATCAGTTATCATATAGCAAAAAAAAAAAAAAGCTCATTGCTAATTTTGCTATGAAACCTTTTTTATTTTCACCACAGAAACATTAAAGCAACAAAAGTTACCTCCTATAACCCCTACTTTGTACTGAGCTGCAAAAGGCAAGGTAGACAGGACACAAGATCCTTGCTTAGTTAACAGAATGTTTCGTTTGATTCATTCATTTAACAAAAATTAACCACCTGCCAGGCACTGGCCAAGGCACAGAGAGTACAGAGATGAACAAGACAGACAATGTTGCTGATCTTATGGAATTTACACGTCCAGGCAGGAGGAAGAACTAGTGCAAAGGCCCCAAGGCAGAAATGACTGAGCTATTTCTGAGATAAAAAAACGCAATCCCCGTCACTGCATCTAGTAGGCAGGGTGAGGGGCATGATGGAAACAGGGGCTAGAAAGATAGACAAGATCTAAGTCTCATGGTATCTTAAGGTCTTGTGAGGGAAAACAGATTTTAATCTAAGTGCCACAGAAAATCGGAGAATTTAATCAGGAAAACATATCTAATTCACCTTTAAAAAAAAAAACATTTTGGCTGTCATGGACAATGAACACCATCTTGAATTTCATTTTTTCCCCTCTATCTCTGTTGTAATATGAAGCACTGTCTTGGTAACCAAACTGAAGAAGCCATCTTAATGCTTCCAGGCTGGGTCATCCTCAGCAGGGGAGGCTGGAAGCAGTATGGGAGTTCATGGCAGACACCAGGGGAGAAGGCTCTGGGGCCCAAGTTCCCAGAAGAGGGGGCCCACTTCCTGCCTCTACACAAAGTATCATTACCCAACCAGCCTTAACCAAATCCCACGAAGAACCTTCCAGTAATACCATTCAGATAATGCTGTTCTTCCATACACAGCTGACTACAATTAGACTTTTACTGTAGAAGACCCCAGGACAGCTAACTTTGCCCTCCTTTGCACATAGACTAGAGTGACCTACAGGCACTGCCCCTCCTAACTAGCCATTGTATTCATTCTACTTTCAACAGAGGAGTAGGAAAGCTGTAAAGAAAGGGATCTAGGGTTCCAGAAGGAATGGTGGGGAAGCAGGTGGCCAGCAAACACAGGGTGTGGCAGGTGGATAATACCTCTTTGAATACTTCGTTTTAGCTTGTTACACAGATCCATGCGGGGGTTATCTAGAGACTCCTCTATAGATCCCGGGCTTTGTTCTGGAGAAGGAAGGCCTCTGCTGAGATCCAATGGTACTTTGCCAGGGTGCGGTGGTGGGGATGCAGCAGGGCTGTGGGTGGTGGTAGGACTGCTGGATGCTGAGCAGGTGGTCAGGTCCAAAGCTCCTATCCTTGAGTTCAACGGAGAAGTCAAGGACAGCTTTCTGGCCCTCACTGGGGAGGACGTCCTGGACACAGCCAGTGGTGGTGGGGAAGAGAATTTGCGACACAAGCGTGGGGATTTGCCATCCACCAAATGTTCACCTCTATTGTTCTGGCTGGTAGCAAAAAACAATTCTAATGACCTAAAAATAAGAGCAGAAGCTATTGACAGATGATAGCCAAGTAAAGACGATTCCCCTGATTATCATTCAGAACATGCTCCCTACATAAAAAGGCCACAATATCATCACACTTCCGTTGCTGGATTTCCTTCATTTAAATGCTACCTATACACCACACATTTGCTGAAGGAATACAGACCATTTTTAGGCCTTGTCTAATCCCTTGCTTACGCGACTGTGTCCCAAAGACCAGTAGCATTGGTATCTCTGGGGAGCCTGTCAGAAATGCAGAACTCGGGATCCACTCCAGATATGCTAAATCACAGTCTGCAATTTAACAAGACCCCTGGGTGATTCTTAATACATGTTCAAGTTTGAAAAGCACAACTGTTAAAAAAAAAAAAAAAAAAAAAAGGAAAGCCTAAGGCAATCGAGTTCGCTTCCAAATAATCAAGGAGGAAGCAAAGATGAGTTGGGGACTCTAGGGTTCTCAACTACTTCCATGGGAACCATCTGTGAACTCTACCCCCCCGCCCCTCTACAGGCAGGCCAAGTTGCCAGGTGAGCCAATCCTGTAGGAGCAGCTCTGCAGAACGTCTGCTCAGCTGCGTGGAGACCCAGGCACCAGGGGGGCCAACTTCCATGACAGGCAAGTCCAGAGCCTACCTGACAGGGATGGAGGTAAAAGGCCTCTTGTATATATCGGAAAGTTTTGCCAGCACCACAGCTGCCGTAGTGAAAATACGATAGGTGTGCAGAAAGGTGTTGAGGAAATCAATACTAAGAAACCGCAAGTCTGTCAGCCGCTCCAGGAGGCGCTCCACACTGGCATAGCGGATCTGGGGCACTTTGCAGGAGTTGAGTGTTTTACTGAAGCAAATGTCAGTGTCATCTTTATGAAGACGGGCATCAGACCTACACACAAAGCAGGAACATAAGAACAAAACCAGGACATGGCTTTCTTTCAGCCACTGAGTATTTCAGTATTCAGAGACACAAACTTGTATGAGTGCTTCCCATCATATTTGATAAAAGATGTTGAAATGACTTATTACACACAAGAAGGCAGAGCTATAAAAACATCAACTACGTTATTATAATTTAGGAAGGTCAGAATTAATTGTGGAGAAGTTAAGAATAATTCATTTCACTCTGTGGATTCCTTCTGTAGGGGAAGAAAATTATTTTCCCTCTACCTTTCTGAGTTCTTGGCTGAGACTCTTGTAATAGAAGACAGATTAGGAAGAGAAAAACAAACAGAAATTTATTAACATGCGTACCTCATGTACACATGGGAGATACCCAGGGAAAAATAAGCAACTCCCAGAGTGGCTTAGAATTCAGGCTTAAAAACCATCTTAATAGAGAAAATGGGTGGGGGGTAAGGTGGGTAAGGCCTCTTAGAGAAGAGAAAATGATTTTTAGGAAAGATGAATGGACCCCTAGGAGACTAGATGGGAGGTATGATAATTTGGGACAGCTCATCTAGGTGAGGGGTTGACTTCTAGTCTTTTCTCCTACAATAAATTCAATCCTCCCTGGTCGATGAAATTCTCAGGGAGGGGATTTATAACATCTGAGTGCCTTTTGGAGGATCTGTCTTTAGGCAAATAAGAGGAGTTCAGAGAACGTTTCTCCCTGCATTTGCTGTTTTTCAAGTGCCTATAGTTCAATCAATACGCCCAAGTAGCATGTTTGGGGTGGGACATTTCTGCTATCCTGCACTTCTCTCTGTCTAGTTCAATCATGTTTTATTAGAGAAAAGAAACCAAATGTCCTGTTTAGGAGGGACATTGCTTATGTCCTTAAATCAGAATGTCAGAAGTATGCTTAATAAGTAATGGGTGATGTTTTTCCCACAGATGGGTAGAGAGGAGAGGGAGCTACAGATATCACTGCTGTATCTGTGGTTATTTTTTCTCTCACTTCTAATTTTGTGCATTTGTTCCCCCAACCCATCTTTTTTTTTTTTTTTAACTATTTAAACTAAACTGACCAAGAGGTTATGTTATTACGTATTTTTCCCTTTAGAACTGGCTCTTTGAACAATTCTACGGTTTTTCTATATTTTAACATACTCGTGTCTGTACTTGTCTTATTTTCTTCCCACATTTTCTTACAGTTTATTTTGTCATTCTTTTTCTAACTTCTTCAACTGAATGCTTAATTCACTTCATTCTTCCTGGCTCATTAATGAGTTTAAGTCTATCTGTTTTATGAGTAGTACAGTTTAATCCACAAATTGTGTGAAATGTTATGTCTTCATTATTTTGCAATATTTTATAGCATTTGAAATATCTTCATTTAAAAAAAAGTAATAATGGGATGCCGGGGTGGCTCAGTTGTTAAGTGTCTGCCTTCGGCTCAGGTTGTGATCCCAGGGTCCTGGGATCGAGCCCCACATCAGGCTCCCTGTCGGCAGGAAGCCTGCTTCTCCCTCTCCCACTCCCCCTGCTTGTGTTCCTCCTCTCACTGACTCTCTCTCTCTCTCTCTCTCTATCAAGTAAATAAATAAAATCTTAAAAAAAAAAAAAAGTAATGGAAGAGTATCCACCATTAGGTTCCACCATAATGGAACAGTATCCACCATTGCCCCCCCCACCCCCCACTCCTGCAGTGTTCTGCGTTTTCTCATTCTGTAAAACCTTCCATCTGGCTGCTCCTTCACCCTCCTGGATTCCCCAGGGGCCTGAGCAGCTTTCCCAGGTGGACGAGCACACTAGCGGGAAGGTTCACACAGCAGCCTTCACTTGCACATTTGTTCGAAAGGGCAAAGGAGGCCAGCAGAGAGGCAAAGCTTGTAAGGGGAGATGCCTGGAAGCAGAGGCTGAATCCAAATGGGGCTCAAAGAAATGCACACCTTCGTTAGGACTGCCCAGAGCTTTCGCATTCTCTTCTGAGATCCCTTGTTCCCCTCCACTGCAGTTATCTCAGAACAGGCCATCAGTGAAGTCCAGGATTTCACCAACTGATCAAAGGACATACTGCGGGGCTTGGAACGTTCAGTAAGGCAACTGCTTGCTTAGAATCAGCTCATGTGTTGTGAGGGCCCTGAATTAGCCCCTTCAGCACTTCGAGGGATTTTAAATTATATATTTATTTTCTTTAAAATAAAAAGGAATCAATAACTTTCTTAGCTTGCTCTTGGAAACTTTCCACCCCAACGCATGCTGGGTGCAGGCAGAAGTACTTCATTTGCAGGCTCGAAAGAGCATTTTAAATGAGCAGCTTACCCCTGCTGAGGAACTAAGGGTGGCCCGTTAGTTTTAGCCACTTTATTGATCTCGAAAATACACAAAAGCATCTTTTGAGATCCTTGAAAATGGCATGGGGCTCTTTTTTCCACTCATTATGTGACCCTTAATCAACTTTACTCTTAGGGTTCTTAATTTTCTCATTAGGAGAAAGACCTTAAGAACTTTCATGAGTCAATCAGTCTGTCCAGAAGATGGATGTTCAAGGTAATCACTTTCTCCCCCATCATTTTCCCATTAAAAATCTCTGTTTTCTAAGAAAGGTGAGTTTGACTATTATTAAAAGGAAGCAACCCTTACCCTACCCTATCCTAAAATGGAAGCATCACTTAAAAGGGAATTTTCACCTAATAAATATCATAATTTTGCATTCTAATAGTAGTTCTGAGCTTTGCAGCTTTTGACTCTAATTACTTTACTCAAAACACTGGAAGAAATGGGGCGCCTGGCTGGCTCAGTTGGCAGAACATGCAACTCTTAATCTCAGGGTCATAAGTTCTAGCCCCATGTCGGGCATGGAGCTTACTTAAAAAACAGCAACAACACTGGAAGAAAAAACTATGTTGTGGCAACATTAAATTGAAATAAAACTGACTAATGATACCACTGTCCTTCAAAATTATGATTTTCCTTTTAAGAAAATAAATTAAATATGATGAAATTATTTAATTTTCTTTTATTACACTGAACGCAGTGTTTATTTCCTAAGGGGCTCTCAAGTGAGATACAATGCATTACTTAAGCCTCCTGTGACAATAACAACTCCTTTTTTGGAGAACTCAAAAAAGCAATCTTGAGACATGAAACCCAAATCACCTATTATAATTAAGTTTTAAAGGGAAGTGAGTGCCTCCATAGTGACACCATGTCAGTAATAAGACGCAATGAGGGGAAAAAAAAGTTGTCTTTTTTTTTTTTCATGGTATGTGGCCAAGGATATGCACAGAGAGGAGCTCATACAAAATTTAGGGTAGAATAGGGCCACAGGGGGAACTATCAGAAGAAAGAGAGACTTCCAAATTATCCTCTTTCCTCTGAGGAAAATCAGGCTCAGTAAGGCTGGGAAAAGTGGAATGAAGAAATATATGAGACTTTACTCTGCCTTGGGATTACATTCAGAATAGGCTAGATGGGCATCAAAATATGCGTGACTCTAATCAAAAATCTTTACAGCCCAAGATACAGGTTTCTGTCCTAGGAGGAGAGCGGTTCCTCTCATCTGTGCTCCCAAAAGAGGAAAGTCGTGGTCTGCGTGTGAGGCAGTTACACATGTGAGGCTAGACATGGACATTGTCAAACGGATATCTTAGGTGACAGAAGATGCCTCTGGGCGTCAGCCATAACCAGTTAGGCACGAAACTAAAGTTTGTATCTTTATTCATTTTTAAAGTCAACAAAGTGTATGTACAGCATATGTAAAGTAGCTCTAGGGTTTAGGAGCTTATAACTTGGCTGCAATGTCCAATTTACATATTCTCATTCTAAAGCGTTTGGGATTTTCATGGCTGTCGAGCCTTCAAGAAACTACTTTCAAAAAATGAATAAAAGTAACGTATGCTACTTTGTAAAATATTAAAATAATAATCCTATGGTAGAAAATTAAACTAACTCTAAGCTAATGATGTGAATTTAAAAATTAAGTCACAATTTGGACCTCTTGGTTGAATACTGCATACCTGGTCTTAATCTTAACCTCATACATTTTTAACTAACGTGGTTTAAAAAAAAAACTAGACTAAGTCAAAAACAAAAAAACTGAATGCTAAAGGAATATTCGCCCTATAGCCTTAAAACAGTTCTACCTAAAATGTTTTTAAATTTGACCAGTAATTTAAAATACTGTCATTATTTCTCAGTTTATATTTTTCTCTAGTAATTACGGCACTAGTACAACATACTCTGCCTTCATCTGACACAATAATAAGTTTTAAAAGCTGTACTGTTGGGATGGTGCTAAGAGCACTAATTTCCTATCAGAAGAGGAAAATTAACGTTATTTATTGCCTTAGCACAAACAGCTCAGATCTAAAAAAAATCCACATTAAAAATGCATAGAAGACAAATATTTTCTTAGTTTCATGTAACTTTTTTTAAAAGATATAACAGGACTGCTCTCAAAAATACATTTTATTTTTAGAATTTGAATTGCAAAAAAAAAAAAAAAAAATGAGAACAGGGAACAATTTGGTCATCTCAAAATACTCCTGAAACCATTTCAGAATTTATAACTGA
This sequence comes from Martes martes, assembly GCF_963455335.1. Classification (NCBI taxonomy): domain Eukaryota; kingdom Metazoa; phylum Chordata; class Mammalia; order Carnivora; family Mustelidae; genus Martes; species Martes martes. The sequence goes on from NC_137892.1 coordinate 60,777,058, forward strand.
AAAAGTATGTAGGGACAAAAGCATTAATACAGAGAGCAATGGCACATAGTTAATGATATAATTTCTCATTGAAAACTACCATTTCCCTATTGGCCACTTTAAATTATAGGATATGTTTTGTTAACAAAATAGAGTGAGAGCATGATGACAGACTTGGGCAAATCCACACATAGGCATGGTAGATGGTACCATGGGAAGGCCAACTGATTCATGTCACGTGTCTTTGAAATCTAAATATATCTCTATAACCAAATCTGAGTAATACAATTCATACCTACTGGGAAGATGCCAGAAAAATATGCCATACTTTGACCCAGACTCTGACCCTGGGTATATCTGGCTGTCACAACTTTTCATATTGAATTTGAAAATCTCAGTAGGCTTTTGCCCTGAATAAAAGCATATTTAACAGTATGAAAAACATTTTTCTAGGCTATGAATCAATAAACATGAATCTGAAAAACCATTTTGATAGTCTTATTATTTATAATAGCATACCATGAATTATCACATTACTATCAAGAAACGTAGTCACAAAAATGAAGCAGAATCCTATTGAAGCAATATTTTATGCAGGGCGTTATGTTCTCTACCAATTCGACTTGATTAAAATGTAAGGGAAAGGATTATTACACTTACTTAATCATATGTGGCACAGTAACTTTGGAATTCTCTTCAAATACTATAGTCATTAAACCATTACACCGTATATTGTCCACACACTGTGAAATTAAAAAACAAACAATTTCAACCCACATGAAAACCTAGGCAGATCATAGAGTCTCAGAATTGTCTACAACCACAAAAACAAGCTGAGTTTCTCATTCTGTCTGTACACACACACACAAACACATCAGCAGCACATAAACATTATACATTAATGAACAGATGCAGTACCCAGATACCCAAACTGTACACCTGGCAAACACCTGAGGAGAGATATAAGAGCTGTTCTCCTGGTTTTTACTGCCTAAGGACTCTGGCCCCAAAGTCACATCATCACAATTCTCTGCCAGTGGCTGCCCAGTTGAGAGGTTTATACCTTCTGACAGTAATTGCCTCTGCTGTATTCATTCTCTGCCTGAGGGTGGTCTGGGGCAGGCTGAGCAGAAATGATGGCTTTCTCAGACAGAACTCATCTTCTGTCTCACTAGTAAGCTCTATGCCTGCTTCTAAGGTGTTTTTTTGCCAACACATCCCCACACTTTCCAGTTTCTCTAGCAGTTTCTGTTGGTGCCATGTTGATTTGATGAGGATACATTGTGTAATTTCTCCTGCTTCTGGAATGCATTAAACCATGTCCATCTTTTTTCTCTTTTCTTTTTAGGAGGAAAATTCAAGAACGTTTGCTAATTTCCACTGCCTTATTTACTTATGCCTTATCAAGTTAAAAATTCCCTTTGCAATTAAAGAAGGGTTAGAGAAGGATTTATTTTGAATTACACAACTTCCCTTTGAACAAAACAGAACATGAAAAAAGATTTAAGCCATTTTAAAAATCAAAACTTATTTCCAGTTACTAGGATACTGTGTAGTGATTTATAACTGCAATTAAGTGGTGTGAAGAGGTTGACTGGTGGAGGGTGAGGGGCATGGGGAAGAGTGTTATATGGGGCCAGGACTCACACAGACAGGGAGAGAGAGACAGGACAAGTGATTCTTTACCCCAGTGGCCTTCTTTTCATTTTCAATGTTTCTAAAGCACAATAAGGATGCCGCTTGAGTCACCAACGCAGGAAGTGACAGAGATGGTATTTGGTGAGAAATGTGGAAAATGAACAATGTTCCTTTAGTTTCCTTTAACATTTTAAGCAAATGGCATAGTTACACAAACAAGAGCTTTAGGATGATTTAGGATTATAGTTTCTATGTCTAGATTTTCTATTTGGTTCTTTGACACGTCAACCTGGTCCTTTTTACATAATCATCTTTTCCTTTTCCTTCCTTCCTCCCTTCCTTCCTCCTTCCCTCCCTTCTTTCCTTCTGTCCTTCCTCCCTCTTTCTTTCTGGCTTTAATATATTTTAACCATTCTTACTTTACAGTCTTTTCCAAGTTGTCACCCTATTATCTGAAGTTCTAACAATATTAATTCTGCTGCTCACTGTGTCTTCTGACTCTCTCATGATAGATAAGTTACTTATAAGATTTGTAATTTTTGATTTTGAACACACTATCACAAGGCCTAAATTGTAAAGTGTTGCTAACAGAGTGACTTTTCTGTTTGATTCTACCAAGCAGTCTTGGGATTTCAACAGTCCCCAAATTTGCTTTTATGTTAATTCCTTGGTTTGGATTTTTCACACCATGTGAATATTATGCATTTAAATTTCAAATCCATAAGCCAGAAACACATTCATTTCTTTCAAAGGAGAATTTAAAAAAAAAAAATCAGAACCCAAGACAAAGACAAACTTCCTTATTTCTTTTTGGGGCTAATGGGAAGAGTTTTTTGAGTTCTTATCTCGCAGAAGGGATACCCTTCCAATATCCAGGCTTAAAACAGGGAGCTTAATTGGTTTAAGGGGCCCAAGGCTACCTCAGTCCCCTTAGTTAAAACCCCTCGGGCTTGGAACCAATGCTCAACCTAAAATCATTCCCAGGTCTCTAGGTCATCAGCTTATAAGGTTTCTGCTCTAACTTTAAGTTTCTCCAGTATTTCTGACAACTAGAGATTTCTGTAAAATATCACCAATCTGCAAATATCACCAATGTATTAAAACATTTTTATTATCCTGATTTTATATGTTAAACATTTCTGTTTTTGTAACTAGAGGGGATCTAAATCGGCTCAGTCCTCTGCACTGTCAGAATTGGAACTTGAGAGAAATATTTTAGTTCCAAAAGAGATTTATGTGACTACTTTTGACCGTCTCATTATCCAGTGTCATAGCTCATTCATAACTCTTCCTGATTTACTGTATGAAACATTAAAATTATTTTCAACAGAAAAAAAATTTCACTTACGCTCAGGTTTCAGGAAATCAAAACCTACATGCAATCAGAACTATAGCTCAAAGGCCACGTAATAAAAATTCTTATTTCCGAGAGGCTCCTCAGACAGGCCCCAGTGACAACATGGGTTGACAAACAGAACTCTTGGGGGCTCTGGGTCACTAGCTCTACTTCAACAAGAGTATTCTTTTTGTAACTCACTTCCATTAGGGACTTTCAATGATACTGCACTGGAGAAAGGGTTCTCTTCTATATAAAAGTCACACTATAATAATTGGTGTATGAATATATTTATATTGGAAGGCATGGTATATATACTCAGGACCATATAAGCCTGTCTTCAAGTTATGTTGGGGAAATAATTTTGGACTGAGCCCTGGGAAAATATATGCAGCTCACTCATTCAAGAAGGACCACGATAAGCAAGGTGTCACAGAGCTTTAAGCATACATCGAATTTATGTGAATTATAGTAAACCTTGAAATTAATAGAATTAGGGCACCTGGGTGACTCAGTTGGTTAAGCGACTGCCTTCAGCCCAGGTCATGATCCTGGAATCCCAGGACTCAGTCCCACATCGGGGCTCCCTGCTCCTGCTTCTCCCTCTGACCCTCCCCGCTCCCGAGCTCTCTCTCTCAAATAAATAAGTAAATAAATCTTTCTTTAAAAAAGAAATGAATAGAATTAATAGAATAACATGCATATTCACAGTAGCCCCAGGTAATTTTGATGCAACTGGCCCTTAGACAATTGCTGAGAATGACACCTCCAGCAAGGTCTTCTGAGGATCCTGCTTGAGGCCATACCTGTTGAAAGGAAGTCCACTTGTCTACTGTGATCTACCACTACCCTTTTTAACTTCTAACATTTCTAAGTAGTGGGAAGAAAGGTTAGATTCAATTTTTCTCTTTTAATTTACTTTTCATGTTAAAGTAAAAAATTCCCTATTGATTCCAGAGGAGCTATTTTAAGGGAGAAAGCATGTGAGAGTGTCATAGGTTTGTCTATACAAGGTGTGCATTTTCACACATCTGCCCAAACCAAGCTCAGAGGTGAATTTTAATTCTGCATTTTAGTTAATACCCATAATTACAGAAAAATCTGTTTAGTACACCATTATGTATGACAAGAAGACAAGTGTAAATGAATGCACTATATTGAAATGAATGGTCAAATCTTCAGCCTCAAATTTTTCCCTATAAATAGATGAAAAGGGAAGAATTATTGGTCAAGACCATTAGCTATTTGTTCGTTTTGTTGGAGGTGCCAACAGTTAATTATGGCCTTCCTGGTGTAACTAAAGGTGTTATTAATCATTCAAGCAATTGTTACTTCTAAAAATTACAGCTTCAGAGAAAGAGATCTGGCAAAACCAGTCTTAATTTTTGTATTGAGTTCTTTATATGAAACTGGGATTGTATCAATATTCAGAAACCACTTTATTATTTTAAATAAGAGTCATATGTGATTAGTGTAACATGGTGCAGTAATTTAGCCAGGTGGCTTCAAATCAAGTCACAAAAAAATTAAGATCTAGCAATATAGAGGGACAAAAATAAAATGACAAAGTAATGGGGAACATATTCATAATATGATTTGAAGGAAAATGTTTATTTCCCTAGTCTGTAGGGATAGCTCCAATGAATCAATGTCCATCTGGCATAAACAGATAAGAAAGAGAAATGGTAGAAAATATTAATCTCATTGGTAATTATAGAAATGTAAATTAAAATCAGTAGAGAATCACACTACTTTTCCACGAGATAGGAAGATGTGATAAATACGACAAAACTCAACAATGGCACAGGACTTAGAAAAAAGTTGCACAGATATCTTGCCGATGATGTAGTGAAATGATGAGTCACAGATTTCTTGCACTTTGGCAGTCTGTCAAGTCATGAGTCATGAAGTCATGGAAGTTACCAGACCCTCTACCCCAACCTTACTTCCCGTAGGGAAGATATGCCAACAGGGAACTGAAAGGGAGAGTAACTCCCTGCATAACAATGTTTAGTACCACAACACTTACTAACGCTAAAACCTGGAATATATCCAACTATTTGGGAAAAGCTGGAAAAGTGGTATATTAATGTGATACTGTGTGCGTGTGTGTGTGTGCACATGCATGTGTGTGGCCACTCAAAGACACCAATATGAAGAATCCTCAGGAATACAGGAAGATGTAAATGAGGTAAAACATGAAAATGATGTATATATACACTGGGAGGCAAACTGCGAAATTATTTCTGTATGGCAGGATTGTGGAGGTTTTAGAAGTGGAAACCACTGATTTTCAGGGCAAAGTTCCTCCTATTTAATTATGCTAAAGTAACCTGTGGAGCTTGTTAAACCTGGGTGGGGGGAGGTTGTCTGGAACATAGATTCAGGAACCTGCAAGTTTGCAAAAACCCTCAGGCAACTCTACCACAGTTATCTGTGGAAATACTTTGATAAATATTAATTTGGTGGGCTGAATGTTGACAGTATTTTTAGCTCCTTTTTATGTCCACATTTTTACATATACATAATAAAATATTAAACAGTACATTTTCCAGCATTCAGTGGGCTCATCTTATTAATAATGAATATGTCCACAGATATACTGGGAGACTGACAAATAACCATCAATGTATGTATAGCGCATAATGTCCCCCATAAAACGAAAATGCTTTCAGCAGAGAACAAAGCCAGTTGAGATGCAGGCTGCTAGGTGGCAGGCTAGGCTCAGTCAACAGTGGAGCACTCTGTCCCTACAACCCACTAATCAAACCCTGCACTGGCAAAATCGCTAAGAACCTCAGAGCACTCACTACTGTACTCAGCCCTTAGTAGCGGTAGACACGTGACCGCTCCATCCTTCTTGGTACATTTTCCTCACTTGACTTCCAAGACACCATACCCTCAGGGCTGTCCTACCACACTAGTGGAACCTTCTCGGTCCTCTTGCTGCTCCATGACTCCTAACTCAGTCCATGGCCCTTTTCTCATTTCTATCTCTACTTACTCCCTAGGTGGTCTCAATATTCTCACAGCCTTAAACACAACCTAAATAACACAGACTCTCCCACCTGAAGCTCTCCCCTAAATGCTGGACTGCTGCTCACTTAACAACTCAGTATTAATGACTTTCTTACATCACTCCATGCAAATGTGTTTAACAGCCTTCTGAAACTGAACCTACCTAAAGTAAGCTTCTGACATTCACCGCAAATCTCTGTTAATGACAACTCCGTTCTTCAGTGGCTCAGGACAAAAACTCTGAAGATATCCTTGATTCTTCTTTTTTTTCTCACACCCCAAGTAAAAGCCATAAGAAAACCCTGTTGGCTCTCCCTTAAAAATGAGTCCAGAATCACAACCCTCATCTCCAGTTCCATTCCTGCCACGCTGATCTGAGCCTTCAGGAACTCTCGCTGGGTTACACCAACAGCTTCTCATTCAGCTCCCTGCTGCCATTCTTGCCCTCCACTTCCATTCTACGTGCAACACAGCGGGTAAGGCAATCCCTTTAAAACTTACATCAGATCATGAAATTCCTTTGTCAAACCCTTTAAGAGCTTTTCATCTGACTCAGAGTATAAGCTAAAGCTTGTACCAGGGCACTCCCCCCACACCCACGCTGGACCTCTGTTACCTCCCTGACTTCCTCTCTTCCTATTCTCCCTCTCAAACCATCCACTTCAACCACACTGACATCATGCTATTCCTCAAAATAGACAGTGTCTTCCTACTTCAGAGTCTTCACAATGGCTCTTCCCTTTCTCTGAAATGACTTTCACTTCATCACATATCTACATGGTATTTCCATCACCTGCTACGGTGTCTGTTTAGAGGTCTCCTACAGCCTGAGGGGACCACTGTTTTAAAAAAGTGTACTGGGGGCACCTGGGTGGCTCAGTTGGTTAAGCGACTGCCTTCAGCTCAGGTCATGGTTTCGGGGTCCCGGGATCGAGCCCTACATCGGGTTCTGTGCTCAGCAGGGAGTCTGGTTCTCCCCTCTCATGCTCTCTCACTCTCTCTCAAGTAAATAGATAAAATCTTTAAAAAGTGTACTGACCCACACCTACCCCCAGTAGCGCCATCTTTCCTACCCTGTCCTATCCTCTTCTAGCCTAAAACAGTAGGTACTTACTTATTACATTTATTGTTTATTTTCAAAATTCCTCTGGCTAGAATGTAAGGTCAAAAGGTCAGAGAATTTGTTGTTGTTACCTCTTTTGTTCATGATGTATCACAGGTGTCTAAGCAGTGCCTGGCATATATTATCACTGCATAAATATATTTGTTGAATGAATGAAATAATATATGTTAAAGCCACGCAACATCAAGGTTCTATCAAACATAGTAATTTCATGAATTATCACTCATATCATTGTCACTCAAAAATAACTTTCTGTTAGCCTTATTCTCCAGTTCACTTGTAGATACAGTCTAGAAGAATTTAACACATTAGCCAGAGAGACTCAGGTAAAAATATGAAGAAGTTGTATACCTTTGCCTCAGGATGGAGCCTAAGTGGGGAGACCCTCTTGGATGCTTACGGCTTACGGGTACATATGCTTATGTACCCTTTCTTTAAAAAAAGTTATGGGATCATCCATGCACCCAAGGGTCCTTCCTTCATAAAAATGCCTCTCCAGGCATGCTAATGAAGGTTTGGAGCTTTTATCAATTCTGTATCTTAGGAGCCCCAGTTATGCAACGAGGTAGAAGCTAGAAGCAGCTAGAAAAACACCTTTGCCTCCTCCTTTTCTCGCCATCCTTTCTACTTATCTTGGCTTCACACCTGCCAAATTTTGCTGCATTAAGTTGTCCACCGGCCTTTCTTTCCTACTGGTCTGCCTAGCTCTTTGGGACCAGGAATCATCGCTGTATCCCCGATACCCGCATGATACCTGGCACTGCATGCTGATTGCTCAACATACATTCATAGAACCAGTGACTGATGCAGAGTTTCATAAGGGAAGAGATTTATTACAAACAGAGACTAAAGTATTAAGTCATACAGCACAGAGCTAATGAAAGGATTAATAAATCAACACATGGATATAATTATGCAAAGACAGAAGATCCCACATTTTCATACTTTTTTTGACCAGAAAAGAGGCGCCTTCTCTTCAAGCTATTTATTCACCATCAGAGGAGTCCTGGGGGTTTATAAGCAAAAATCCAGCGCTCCTGTAGAGGATGTTTAGATTGCTAATAGAAGACCTGGATTAGGTTTGACTCCTGACTCAAAGCAGTTGTATAACTTTGGACACTTACCCTTCCAAACCTCAGGTTCCTCACCTGTGAAATGGGCTGATACTTCTCTTTACCTTCAGAATACTACTGTCAGGATCAAATGAGATTAAGTCTATAAAATTTCTTTTGACATATAAAAATATTATTTTGCCCTCCATTGTCTATTGTTCCTCAGTTTTCAGTCACTCAGAAGAAATTCACATTTTTACCTAAGTTTTGTATATAAATGACTATGAGCTCTTCAGGAAAAAAGAAGGCATTTGAATCTACAGTATAGGGTTTATCCATTTGCCCCTATCTTCCTTGAGTTAATAACAGAAAATAACGACCAAGTCTTCTTTTAACATTTGCCTTACATGAACATTTTTCTCCTATATTGGCTAATGGAGTAAAAATTAATGTGGAGCTTCAATTTAGGAACAACTAAGCCCAATCACAACTAGTTTTGACATATTTCCAATTTCTGAATACAGGCAGCAATTCCTTCACTGGGCATTGTTGATCAAGGAAAAGTAAACAAATCTATTTCCCACTTTCTTTCCATATAAAATACAGGAACGCTCATTTTCAGGTTTCCTACTACAGACAGTCTCTCTTCTTTGATATGATTCTTTAATTTGTGACTTCTCACAAATTAGCTGTTTTTGTATCTCTCACCATTTCCCTGCCTCAGGAACAAGTAAGCCAAAGATGATCTTATGGCGGGGGGGGTGTCACTGGAGAATTTATTACTAATAGGGCAATTTTAACACAACTGATTACACTTACAGCCTGCACAAAAATGCCCAGGAATTAACAAGCAAGTGCCACATTTCAGGAAAATTTCAACCTTACAAAGAAAAACAAACAACAATAACAAATGGTCCCAGCTAACAAGATACACAGGGGTGATGGCAGTGACCACAGCAACCAGAAGTAAGTTTTTTAATAAAAACAAAATAACTAAAAATCCCCCCCCCCCAAATTTATGTGGTGAAATTAAAAACAACACAACTTGCAGCAAATGCCACTTGCTTACCTGACTTATGTCGCTCATCCAGGCAGCTTTCTCCTGGCGTGAAGGTGCTAACAAGACTACAGTGAAAGGGGCAGAATCAGGAGGCTCCACTACTATTTTAAAATCCAGATGTCCAAATACTTGCCCAGAACCTTTGGCTTCAACACATGCAAAGCAAACAATTAGATGTGAATACAAAAATACGGGTGATAGCCACTTTCACAGAGTTCTAGTAAGAGGATCGATGTGTGTTCAAATCCAGAATCTCATTTCAGTAACATAGTACTTCTCAGGCAAGGGGAACCCCTTACTAACTCAGAAGTAGATAAGGAAGCTGAGGTCAGCCCGTTCCTCAGGACTAGGATCCCTGGAACTACTCATTTCCTGTTTTCTTTCCTTTTTTAAAAAATTTCCATAATATATAGAATTCCAACTCTCTCTAGTTCAATTCCTTTCTTCTCTGTCTGCCAGTGAAAAATGAGACAAATTCAGTAAAATATGAACTCCCAAAGATGGTTTTACAAAGTTCACAGGTTAAATGATTCAACAGAACTCTTCATATAGAAATGACTTCAGGGAGCATATTCTCAACATCTTCCCTGTCTCCTTAACAGCCCTTCTTTGCTACAAGACGTTGTTATTCTACCATAATTCTAAGAGAAAGAATGTGACTTACAGTCATCATCACTCGTATCGGGCTCCTCAATCAACGTACATTCTATGAGAGAGAGAACCCCACCTGTCTGGAAACAAACCAATTTTTCATTAAGAGGCTGACAGTCCTGCATACGTTGGGAAGCTCAGATTTATAAACCTTTGATTCAAACTGCCACAGAAGAAACCACAACAGTTCTGTACCCTGTACTGCACCAGAAATAACTTTTCATAGATTCCAAAACTAAATTTGGTTGTGTAAAAGTAATGACACTCACTGAACTTCATGATTCTTCTCCCTCAACCCACTCTCACTGCCAGTGTTTTATAAATTGAGCAATTCGGTCTGTGGGAGACCAGTTGGCACCCTGAGAGTGCCCACCCACCAGGAAGTGCCCACCCACCAGGAAGTGCCCACCCACCACGAAGTGCTGCACACGGTGGAAAGCCATCATCATGGCGCCGGGTAAGAAGTCAGGCACTACTAACAGAAGGTACAGATCGGCAAACTTTCCCCATAAGGAGCCAGACAGTAAATCTTTTAGGCTTTGCAAACCATATGATCTCTACTGCAGCTACTCAAATCTGCCATTTTAAAAAGCGTGGGAGCTGCCAGACAATATGTAAACACCGGAACATGGCTGTGTGACAATAAAACTTTATTAACAGGCAGCGGGCTATGGGTCGTGGTTTGCTGATAAAGCAAGATAAAATAGCAGTTAGCAAATATTAGATCAGTACACTGTGGTGATTTAACAGGATTTTTGTAGCTCAATAGTAATCGTTCTTTCCAGGTGATGACTTTAATTGTACTTCTTTAAGAAAATACACACTTAAATTTCTATAATTTTGGATAAAATTGACAACAAAGTGCATGTCAAGCTTAGCAACTGCACAGTGTCTCACTATGCACCTGTGACAACGTGGGTTTTAGGATACCAGGCATGGGGAAGCCATAATTAAATTAACCTCTGCGCCTCTCAAGTGCATGGACATGAAGTGGAATAGTCACGTAAACCCGTACCTTCAGCAGATGGAGCTTTCCTCCTGAGCTTCTCGTACAAATTAAAAAGTGTTTTGTAAATAAGAAGCACTGTCTTTCTCCTTCCTTTTTCAAAGACAATGAACCCAGGCGAACTTTACTAAGTTTCCCCCTCTCAACAGAAGGTACTTGAATAAGAGAACCTGGTGATCACAAAAGTGAAGAATACACAGCAATTACAATTCTGTCAAGTGAGAGCTGTTCTTGATGCAACACACTCTAGGGCCTGTTTCCCAAGATACCAAGGACTTATTCGACACACCACTGGAAGTAAACCCCCACTACCCTCAGAGGGGAAGAGACAAGGAACCGGGTTTTAAGGGTCCAAGTAATCCCTACGACTTTTGTAAAACACCTCAGACTTGATTGTTCATCTATAAGCTTTAAAATAAGTTTGAAAGAAAGCCAAACTGGAATTCAAACAAGGCACTTCTGCCATCTGTCCCTTGGTGATCTGATCTCAGTGCACTTAATTACTTAAGAATAAGATACAGGGGTGACTGCGTGGCTCAGGGGGTTAAGCCTTTGCCTTCAGCTCAGGTCATGATCTCAGGGTCCTGGGATCGAGCCCCACATCGGGCTCTCCACTCAGCAAGGAGACTGCTTCCCCCCCCCCCCGCCCACCTGCCTCTCTGCCTACTTGTGATCTGTCAAATGAATTAATAAAATCTTAAAAAAAAAAGTATAAGATAATACTGTATAATTACACATGATAATAATAACAACATAATAAAAAGAAAATAGAATTTATTCTTCCTGAGGTCAGGAAGGTAGACAAGGAGCATATTAGTACAGTTTACCTTGTATTTAAAAAATAAAATTTACAATGCATGTATATCATAAGGATACACAGATTATATAATTCAATACAATTTAGTTAATTTTTAAAGGGCAGCTGTTTCAGGTTATATTTAAATTATGTGTGATGGGGCGGCTGGGTGGCTCAGTTGGCTCGGTGTCTGACTTTAATTTCAGCTCGGGCCGTGACCTTAGTTGTGGGATCAAGCCCCGCACAAGCTCTGTGTTAGGTGTGGGGACTGCTTGGGTTCTCTCTCTCTCTTTGCTCCTCCCCCCTCGGGCTCTCATGTGTGCTCTTTATCTCTCTCAAATAAAATATTAATAAATAAATAAAGTGTGAGAAAAATTCTTTGTGGAATCTATGGAAACTTTAGAGTCATAAAGTCTGTACCAGAGCATTCCTGTGAGCAAACCTGTCTTCCATTCAATGTGAGAAGCTGTACAGATACTATATAATTTCACCCTAATAATGACCTCTTCTCCCCACAAAATAAAATTCCAATCTAAGTTAGATATCAAACCAAAAAGTACTAGGAAAGATTCTTGTAAATACCTTGACTTCTGAACTACCTTGAGTCAGCAATATTTCTACGATTTGTTCAATATACCACCTACCCTAAATGCAGCCTTACAAAGGCACATATCAGTCTCATAAGAACCATTAAATGCATATCCAATCCTTTACTATTAACAGGAGTCAGCACTAAAAAACAAGACTGCAGGCAACCTCATTTCTGCCTCATACATTTTCTGCACTTCTTGATTTTTTTTTAATGAGCACAGATTACTTCCATAAGTGGTGAAAACCCCACTAAAAAGGTTCGTATGTGTTAAATGGTAAAACTATGACTGTGGGTCACAAAATGTTCACATTAGCATATGAGTATTTCAAATATCACCTACTTCTTAACAGAGATCTAAAGGAGTTGGGGGGAGTTGGGGGAGGGTGAAGAGGTGGTGGGGGGACCCAAGCCTCCAGGAGCAGATTCCGTCTATTCAGGTGAGTGCTTAGGTGGGGCTGCCTGACAGAGACAAAGTAGGCAGCTATTGGGGGGTGGGGCAAAGAATAGCACAGAAGGAGTCCTGGGGGAGGGCGTGGGACTGAGCAAGGAGAAGGCTTGATTCCATTGAAGGGAATGGGCAAGAGGAAAGGGAAAGGAGGAGGTGAGGCAAGTGGGGGGAAGCTGTCAGAGAGCGCAGGCAGCAAGTAATTAAATTTCAAGAGTAAAGGGTGGGGGCAGAGCAGAAGACAGAATGCCTAGAGAAGTAAATGAGTGAGTAATAGCAGAAGGATTGTACTCATGGGGCTCAGGAGCTGGAATGAAAGCCAGGCGAGCTCTTTCAGAGGACCTGGTTTGTCCCTCATTCAAAGAAGGGGAAACTGAGGCCCGAGGGTCTAAGCAGCTCTCTTAAGATCACACCAGAGGAGTGGCACCACCAGGAGACAGTGGCGGATTCAGCAACATTAAAGCTGATCCTTGGAAAGGGATCGGAGGGGAGAAGACAGTACATTCTAGTTTTGCCATGGGTAGTGGTGAGATCATTTAGGGCAGAGTGAAAGACTGGACCTTTAAGACAAATATCCTGGTGGATAAACAGGTGTAGGAGTCATTTTCAGAAAGGTTAAAACCAAGTTCATTAAGACTTAATACCGTGTGCAGTTAAGCGCTTCTAGCATTTAATGGTTCTGTAAAACAGAAATTACAGAATACACTGTTAGCTCATATATTAGTAATACTGTGATTTTCACCTTTCAGGTAAAAAAATAAATAAATGTTTCCTTGGTAATGATACGCTAATCTGCTTGATCTGTAACTGTTCATCTCGCTATGTTCATTAGGTATATACAGAAGTCTAAACATCAGTATTAAAAGTGAGCAATTTCAACACCATTATTTGGTTTATAAAATAATCATAAGGGAAAAAACACGTTGGGTGGCTTTTTTTTTTTCACATTTCATTTTAAGTTTGACCTGGTGTTTCAACACAACTATAAGACTTGGAGATTCCTCTCTAGTTAATACAAATTAAAGGAATATTTAGTATTAAATTAGTAATTCCTCAATAACAGGCCATTGCTGCAACACAGTTTCTTGCATCTCTATCCTTGGTCAACCTAATAACTGGGGCAATTTACAACAAAGCTTCTGTTAATTCAATCACTAATTCCAAAAGAGTGGCATTCAAGACTGGGTAATGACCTTATTCCTCATTCTACTCAGTACTGAGAAGCAATGAAGAGCCATTTCCAGGTTATTTGGTTAGGTATTTAAGAAGGTACAATTATTTCCAGAACCCATATTACAATTCCAAAGAACACTGCTATACTGAAAGGACATAATTTCCAGTCTGGGAATGATTAAGATACCACAGAGGTCCAGGTCTCATTCTCAAAACATTTAGCTCTGAATTTTGTCCCCTTCACTTAAGGATCCTGATTCACATTTCCACAAGACATTGACTATGCATAATGGGTTTAGTGCAAAATGTCAATTTAGAGCGCCTTATTGTCTACTGAATATTCATATATATTTTATGTTATTGAAAAACAGGAACTTATTCCAAAAGTTAGATCTTGGTTTTTAAATTTATGTCATAGTCTCACAGGCACTAGTCTAGATAGATGCTCTTGGAAGGCCCATTAATTCATATAATCCTCACCACAACCCCAAAAGCTGGGTACTTTTAACTCCAATGTAAGGAGAGCAAACTGAGGCAAAGGAAGGTTAAGTAAATTGCCCAGTATCCTACAGCATGGAAATAGAGGAGGCAGGATTTAACCTCCAGTGACATGGCTATACTGCCTCCCTATTATTGCTTCGGACTCTCACACTTTAGTTCAACAAACTTTGAGTAGATTTTAGAAAATAAATGACATTATCTGACCACAATACAATATAGTCCTTTCCATCCTGCTCATCAACTGTTTAATAATTAGAAAACAATTTACAACAGAGCTTCTGTTATTTCAATCAGTAAATTCCCACAGATAGACAGTTGAGATTAGCTGATGCCTCTATCCCAAGGAGGCCTTTTGGATGACCTGGATGGCCTCTTTTTTCTAGTCTTCAGAACAAGAATTCATTTAAGATCTAACCTACACATAGATTTGTGCACGCACCCCCCCCCCACACACACACACTGAAAAGTACCTCATACCATCCCTAAAAGTATATAACACAAATACCAGTGGATAATTAGAGCTAAGTTGTAGTCCCTTTAAAAAAAAAAAATAGAATCCTTCAAAGTTTAAAAGGATAAGAAACCCACCTCACTGGGTTTCTTAAAGTCTGTTAAGGGTATTTAGGAGAAGTGATAACAGGAATAACCAAAGCAAAACAATGTAAACTTCCCAAATTATGTATAATTGGATTCCTTTCTACGTTCAGATTCAGGTTTGGTTTTTTAAAACCAACTTTATTGAATAATTCCTAAACACACTAACCAGCCAAATACAGAAAAATACTGTAAAGACAAATCATTATATCAACATCAATACAATAATAACATTAGATATATTAATAGCTGACAGAAGTGCTTTAAACATGGGGCACAAACAGGCAACCAATAACATCTGGACAGGAATCAAAGGGAGAGGCAGCTCGTGAGTGCTTTTCCTCCAGGTGCATTGAAAAAAAATGACTTATTCAATATACTCGGCCTTCCAGCATTTTTCATAGAGATGTCTTTTTTTGAACTTAGACAAGAGCAGTCTAAGTTTGTAGAAATAAATATTTATGCATAATACTACTTTTCAATCAAAAGACCTTTCAGAAATAAAATACTAGTTACAGAAACATATTTGTTTGCAGTCTCACGTATTATAAAGCTCTAGTCAATTAGTATTTTTTTCACGAACTCCAAATACAAGAAAAATACAAAACAAGACATCTAACAACCAAAACTGCAATTCAACAAGCAATTCAATTTACTCCAATGCCCGTCTTCCAGGTATTTATAATGGAAAGCAGCATATAAGGCAGGAGAGAATTCATAAACACAGCCCTCCAGAGTTACAATGGCCGGGAGTGACAAGCGTGCCAACGTGTACCTGTAATAAACAAGAGGATGAAACCCATGCGTGAGGAGGGAGGGGCCTCAAAACGAGGAGGAAGGTAAATTCATTCTAACTGGAGGGAAGGGGAGAGTAAGATTAGAAGAAAATTGTAAAAGGCTCCCTAGAGGAGTCTGACCTGAGCCTGGAAGGACAAGCCAAACTTTGATAGGCACAGAAGGGATGGATAAGGGCAGTCCCCATCCCCAGGCTGGGGATAGCGCACGGGAAGGCACAGAGCCAGGCAAGGGCCAGGAAGGCAGGAAGCCATGTGTGGACACACTCTGTGCGGAGGAACAGAGGGGATTAGGAAGGCCTGGTATTTTTTAGCATTATATTCCACCAGATTTAAAGAAAAATCACTATCAAAAGTCAAAAATGAGAAAAGTTATCATTTCTTAAAATATACTTCCAAACGTTAACATATGTCATTTCCCTCTCTGTAAATAAATCATGGAAAATAGAACAGCACGCGTTACATTTTTTCAAGTATTCTGTGCAAAAAATGTATGTTTGCAGCTCAAACAATGTCTTGTTTGATGAGGTAAAAAAAAAAAAACGCTAAGCAGCACATTTTGGTAGGCAATGGAAATGCAAATATCTTCAAGCGATACTGGCACATTAGGAACAGAAACCACATTAAAGGTTAATCCTAGTTCTAAAGGTATATGCCACCAAGTTCGAAGTTATAAATGTGCACAACATAGCGTCACAAACCAACTCCATGGGGCATGCTCCCTTCCCTCCGAACACCTGAGCAACGAAAAGGGACTTAGGATGAGGTTCCGGGCCCTGAAGGGAGATGCGCTGCGAGGCTGCTGCTTCTCCACTGTGTCAACATTTCAGAAGCTTTGTATACTAAGTGATGTTGGCAAAGCACCCATCCCACAGACAAGACACATTCACCATCACCCAAGCCTGGCAGGGGTCAAGAGACATTTCCTTGGGCAACTAGAGTTGCCAAGGGGATCAAATCATATCATGTGGGGCTGATCCAGAAGTGCTGATGAAGAAGGGGAACAAGAGACAGCTGTGTTCACTTCGGACCTTGTCCCCACCGCTATGTGAGAGGGCTTTGAGTAACGCAAGTTTCTCTTGGGCCTTGGCCTGCATATCGTCGCCACCCGGCACTGCCACTCTCATCGGCCAGACCGAGCTGTCCTCCTTGGAGCTGTAGAGAATGTCTGGTCCACTGAGGAGGAGAGTCCAGTCAGAATGTAATTTACTGTCCCACTCGTGCTTTACTATTATTGTGTTGCTGTTTTTCATGGCCCCTGAAAAGAAACAGCACAAAGGTGGGCCTCAACCACAGCCTCGGTCAAGGCCATGGGGCTGTCCTGCATGGACAGCATCAATCGCACAGCTACGTTAAGCCTGCTCCAAAGTGCCTTCCGGGATCTGCCGGTGATAATGTGACAGTCAGAGACATCGCCAAGACCATGGGCCCACTGAACAAGGACTTACCTTGGCGGATGAAAGTCTGGCTGGTGTCCAGCAAAATATCACAGCCCTCTACGATCATTCTTTCTATGGCAAGGTTCTTCCTTATGTTTTCAGTGTCGCTCACTTCATCGTGCATTATCCTGTCAAGACACAGCACGGACAGATCACAGGGAGAGAGATTTTCTATAGCCTGAGCCGGTACACAAAGAGCGCTACCTGGGAAGCTCAGTTTTGAACTTGGATCAGTGTGACTGGGGCTGTGGGGAGAGCAGACCTCTAAGGCTTCAAGTGGCCACGACTCAGACCAAAGCCAATGTACATTATGGTTCTAAATGATAAGTGGGCCAGCGACCAATGAGGACCCTGGGGATGCTGCTTATAAATGCAACAGGAAAGCAACCTATTATTTTATGAACACCTCCCTTCATTGAAACTATAATGTCATTTCTTAGAGGTGGAGCAAATTAGAGAACTCTATACTATTTATTCCATATAAGTTAAAGGAACACAGATGTAAATAATCCACTGAAACAGTGAAAAGTCATAAAAAATCCAAAATACACACTCTCTAGCTTCTTGCCAAATATGAACACAAGGACACAACTAAAAATCATTTTCCTATTATGCAAAGAGAAATGTTAACATTTTCGAACTTAAATCCAAATACACCTATTATCTCAATTACATAAACCCACATGCTATAAATAAAATTAATGTGTATACTGACTCAGCACCATCTGAAAGGCTAGCATTTCACATTCAGGTGAATCTGAGAAGCTGGACTGTGTCTTGCTTCTTGTTCCCTGGACATATATATATATAGATTTCCACAGAGACTAGCGTGCTGCTGTCTTGAAACAAGCCTTTATCATACGTTCTCCACATACCTGGACAGTTCCTCTAGTTTTGATTTAGCAAACTCCAGACTTTTCCTTTCCACGTGCTCGTGGGGTGTATGAGCGAGGAGTTCATGAAGTGTGATGATATACCTAGGGATCTAAACGCAAATAAGGGCCAGCATGAGCAAGAGGTCAGGATGAGCAGCCCTGGGACATTCTCTCCTGGGCCATCAACATGTCTGAGAAGCGCATCTCTACTTCTACAGTTTTGAAACGAACTATGCTTCAAACTTCACACACATATACACACACACGCATTCATCAAGAACACTAGAGAAGAGTGACAAAACATTATGTTCCAAAGAAACACTTGTTTCTTCAGGTTTTTTTTAATATAATCATATATTTCTTAATTGTAAGATTTGAAAATTGGTTCACAGGGAAACATGCACTGCTTATCAAGTCACATGAGCTTTATTTTAGATATACTTGTTCATGATTTTTTTTTTTACTGGAGAGAGAGAGAGAGAGCATGAGTGGGAGGAGGGACAGACAGAGAGAGAGAGAGAGAGAGAGGGACAAGCAGACTCCCTGCTGAGCAGGGAGCCCTACATGGGGCTCAATCCCAACCTAAACCAAAGTCAGATGCTTAACCAATTGAGCCATCCAGGCAACCCCATAATTTTTGTTTTTAAATTCACAATCCTACTGCAATGTTCTCTTGAAGAATAAAAACTTGAGAGAAGATATATTCACCTTTATCACATTCTCATCCTACTTTACCTTAACTCATCCTTCTAGCAGTAAAAATATGGTTTAATTACATTATTTACTTATACTTTTGTTTCTGGATAAACTATCTGAATTCTGTCAAAAGCAGAAACTCTACCAGCCCTATGAAGGTTTTAACAGAACTCAGTAGAGATGTAACACAAATTTTAGCGATCCTACATATTCATTTTCTACTGGCTTACAGACTAAAATTTCATAGAAAACTGGGGCAGTGGGGTTAATTTTAATAACAACATGCTTGGGGCACCTGGGTGGTTCTGTGGGTGAAGCCTCTGCCTTCGGCTCAGGTCATGATCTCAGGGTCCTGAGATCGAGCCCCGCATTAGGCTCTCTGCTCGTCAGGGAGCCTGCTTCCCCCTCTCTCTCTGCCTGCCTCTCTGCCTATTTGTGATCCCTCTCTCTCTGTCAAATAAATAAATAAATAAATAAATAAATAAATAAATAAAATCTTAAAAAAAAAAATAACAACATGCTTGAACAGCAGGTACCATAACACCGCCCACTATGGGTCAGATCAGAGCTCGAGGTTGGGGGGGCAACCCAAACCTTCACAGCAACTTAAGGGTTATTTCCCCATTTTATAGAGAAAAGGTGGAAACAAATTGTGAAGCTTTGTGTCTGGTAACTTGCCCAAGGTGGTCTCAGTCAATGCCAGAGCCAGCCATCATCGTGGCTCTAACTGGTGCACAAGCCCATTGGCTCTCTTCTGTGGGGCCTGGTGTCTCACTGGGTGGGCCCTGGAAAGGACTTCTGAGAATGAAGAAAGTAACACAGCCTCCCAGGGTGCTGTGGCTAGCACCTTCCATCCTGTCCTGAGGTGTTGGCAGCTCAATCCACAGGTCTGCTTTTGCTCTCGTGCAGGTGGTGGGCTTTGCTGGGTTACTCAGTACTGTCTGCTGAAGGCTCATATTTATGCATGAGCACAAAGGGCAGTGCCATCAGCACAGACATGGATCTGCCCTGATACTCTGGGACTGCATCCTAGGGGATGTCATCACATCAAGGTTTTGGAAGCGCAGATGGACTCCGTAGAGGAGGGAGATCCCTCCCCCTGTACAGCGTGGGGAGGACCCTTTCTGTCTCTCCATTCCATAAAACCTTCCCGGGTAAAGGCCCCTGGGATACGCAGACTTTCACATATCTCTTCTGCACAACGCCATGATGGATACCAGTTTGCTTCTAAGTCAGCAGTCCTCCAAGAAAATCCAAGCAATCAACAGCTAATGCACTACATTTTTCATAACAAAGAAGGCAGGAGTGGGAGAGCCTGACACTTACAATGCAGGCACTGAAAACCCACAAAACTAAGTTTAGTCAATAGCTTCATGATCTTCCCCCATTAATTAAATCTATTTTAGAGAGCTCCTTGGCTAAGATTCAAGTAGATGGATTTGAAATTCAGAGACTGGCCCTTTCTCCTTTCTGGTGGAGGAACAAACAAGCCTGAAGCTGCTAAAAAGCCGGGCAAGGATGTTCTGCAGAGAAGTGGATGACTCTTCACAGAGCTCATGTGTATATTCAAGAGCCGATTAGAAATCCGTTCCCCACCAGAAACCAAGAATCACAGTAAGTGCACTCCAAACGAATCTTGATTCTCCTTTCAGTTATGGAACAATACTTGTCACTTTGTAGACATTAATAAGCTTGCTCTCCAATGACAGGGACTAGGTGGCCAGACCTGCAAGTGGCTACTTTCTGGAGAACATCTCACAGCACCGTCCTCGTCCGGGGCAGACTGCATGATCGGCTTCCCAATGGGCTTATGAGAAGCTGAAGCCAATTTAAACAGTACCCATCAAGCGACTGTCTTTGCTAATTAAAAATTATATTAGTGACTACATTATTTTCCATAACAAATTTTTTTCTTGGCAACACTTGGACTTAATGGTCTGATAGTTCAATTGAGGACAAACGGAACTATCATCCAAATTCTACAATTCCTCCATGCTTCTATAGCCCAACATAGGACATTAACAGCAGCAATGGACTTGACAGAGAGGCCAGAAATCACACTTTCCTCTTCTTCTTCTTCTTTTTTTTTTTTTTTTGAAGATTTTATTTATTTATTTGGCAGAGAGAGAGAGAGAGACTACAAGAGAGGGAACACAAGCACAGGGAGTGGGAGAGGGAGAAGCAGGCTTCCCACAGAGCAGGGAGCCAGAGGCAGGGCTCGATCCCAGAACCCTGGGATCATGACCTGAGCCAAAGGCAGATGCTTAACGACTGAGCCACCCAGGCGCCCCACACTTTTCTCTTCTATACATACACAGGCTAAAGGCTGCCAATTGGCTCTCCCTTGTGCCCAACCAATCTCTGCCACCATGTCTAGACTCAAGAAGTCTGGCCAGAGGGCCCTTGGTGGGTCAGGCTCCTCCACTGCTGCCTTACACCAAAAGAAGCGTAGTGCCTCAGCCTCTAGCCTCCACTAGAGCAAGGTGGAGATGGCGATGTAGCATGGCACAGGCACGTCGGGGGAAGTAGCAACAGTTAGACCCTCTGAGGGAGCCAACGCTTCCATGACTCATTTGTGAAAGAACCCAAAAGGAACAAGAAGGAAAGATTGAATCTAGTGAGAGAAAACCTTCAAGCTTCTAGAAAGGGCAATTTTCCCCCAAGTGTCCCATAGGGTCACTCCTACGGAGAAGGCAGGAAGAAGAGACACCAAGCCAACAAGACAGAAAAGAGACATCCAAGAAGAATGAGGCTTTTAGGAGCAAATTCTGATGGTTTTCCCTCTTGCTCTGTTCAAAATAGTTATAGGGAAGCAAATAAATAAACAGCACAATTCCATGTTCTTTCAATTTGTACATTTCTTGCAGTTTGGACAGACTCTGGCTAAATTCAAGTTTGAGGTTTCTCCCAGAACAATGGCTCTCATAACCAGTGCCTTTGATCTGGAAGAAGCCGGAGAATCTCAATATCTGACCCTTCAGCTAAATTCTAGGGTTTGGGGCCACCGCATTGTTGGGGTAAGGATTCCTGGACAAACACCAGGCTCCTTGCAGTGCCACATTACCCAAACTTCCAGAACCAATATAGTCCCCCTAGGATCACAGAGTCAGATGGGAGATGACTAGAGCTCAGGTGCCTCAATTTTAAGAGTAAGAAACCAAGATTTAGATTGGTTCAATTATTTTTCTCCATGGTACAACTGAAGAGTGAGCACGACATCCAAGTCTCCTGAAGATTCTCAGTGCAATGGTCCTTTCCTGCATTATGGGAATTCCTTGGAATCAATGAAAATGCCAAGCTATTCTTACTGGGCTTATACTCCAGGGCAAAGGAGGGCGGGTGGTAGGAGAGTATCTCAGCCTTTGCAAGAGGATCTGAAGGGCTTTCCAAGGACCTACAGTCTACTATGTTTGGTCACCTCTCCTAACGTGCAAGTGCAGTTGTGGCATTTTAAAACACTGAGAGAATGACACCGAGGGGAAATTAAATAGGGTTCGGGAAGATATAAATGGGCTGTCAGAAAGGGAGCCAGGTACCTCCCTGAATGTTCCATGTGACTTTCACAACTCTCCCTTTGAATATTCACCTGAGATGAAGTTGCCAAAAAGATACAATTTTGGGTAATCATAAAGGTAACTGCCAACGACTCAAACAGAATCTTAGAACATTGCACCATATAAAGTTTGTATCACTATAAGTAAAAGCTTAAATTACAATTTTTATAAGGTTAAAAAAAAAACCAACTTGTTTTTTTGTGTTGAAATTTTCCTTGCAAAATATTTCCTCAGAGGGGCAAAGAGTTCAAACAACTCCGTCCCATGAAAGAACACAATAACATTATACAGTTTCACTCTATTTAAGTTGTTTCAGATGCATCCTTTAGGTTTTTAAAAATCTTACTAAACCTCTGTGGTGACTGCCAAGATTTCAAGCAGGACAGACAAACTCTAGGACCATCAACCATGAACCAGAGCAACATTTCTTCCTAAGGCTCCAAGACGATCCACCAGGGTCAGCGATGCCTGTTCAGCGGGGGAGAAGCTGTCCGCAGAAGCCCTGACACATGATTGAGAGAATCGGTTTACCACATGACAGTCTGGGGACCTGGCCAGAAGCCCCATAAATTCCACAACGAGAACACTCAATGCCTGTCCAAAAGAACAGAATCGACACTTTTCAAAAGAGCAGGAGCTTCAATCCACATTTTAGCCTCTGCGGTCCTCACTCAAGGGCTCTTAGTGGGAAAGCCCTAGACACAGGCAAGAACATAAGTGTGCCTAAGCCCTCGGGGCGCGACGAGCCCCAGCCTCTGTGCAGCAACCCAACTAGGGGCCAAGAGTCCCCCAGTCCAGCCAGTGCCTCCAGATGCTGCGTGTCCACAGCCCATGACCCAGCACTTCCTCCTTTAGCTCCGCAGAGCTCCAGACCAGCTCGCGATGAGCTTCAACAGCCACTGGAACAGGGCGGAGAGGCTGGGGGGAAAACAAAGACTCTCCCCACAGCCCTCCACCCCGCAGGCATCTTTTACGCAACCAGCAGATACTGAAAGTTTTGCACAGCGTCCTATTTCTGTAAACCCGGTAATATTTTTAAACATGCTGGAGGAGGAGCCTCCATGGAAGAAGTCTGTGT
The DNA here is from genome assembly GCF_963455335.1 of Martes martes. Classification (NCBI taxonomy): domain Eukaryota; kingdom Metazoa; phylum Chordata; class Mammalia; order Carnivora; family Mustelidae; genus Martes; species Martes martes. The sequence goes on from NC_137892.1 coordinate 60,800,458, forward strand.
GGAATCTTTCTGTAAAGAGAAAACTGTGCCACTTTGCAAAAAATGCTGCCTGATTTAATTGCTTCGAAAATGCCTGGTTTAAAAAAAAAAAAAAAAAAAGCCTGCTTTTCCTCCCTGTACTACACAGAGAAAATGTGTGGCCTGTATTTGTTTATCTCGGTGTCATGCTCAAGATGACAGATGATGCACTTGGGCCCTAATTTCCCACAGGGCAGGCACCCTTGCACACCTTGCTCTGGTCACCCGAGGTATCAGCACCAACCAGACTGCCGTCAGTGACTTATAAAATGCGTCCCAGATGACGTACCTGAAACATTGGATAGGTCAGGAACGTTTCCAGCATCCTCCCCTCACAGGCAGGGTTGGCTTCATACTGTTTTAAGAGTTTGTCAAAATCTCTGTTTTGTTTGCAATTGGCAAGGACTTGGAGACTGTACTGGTGGTTACGCACAAATTCTTGATAAATGTTCAACATGGGGAGCAAAATATCAAACAGATCGGCTGGAAAAGAGAAGTGAACATAGCAGTTTTTCTTTGTGCTCGGTAAATTATTGAAGGGATGAGAAGGGACTCTGTTCACTCCATGGACTGGCCGAGAGCGGCTCCCAGCCCCAGGGTCACATGTGCACAGGGTCCCCAGTTCAGACGCGTGAATGACCGACCTGGTAGAGTGCCCCCAGGAGCCAAGCACCACTCTAGCCCCACAGGCGCCATGACAGGCCAGGGAAAAGGGCTGGAGGGGGCACTGAAACAAGCCCGGTACGCAAGGAAGCTCACAGGTCAACAGGGAAATTCAGACAGCATAGGCTGAATGATGTTGAAGCGATTTTACTTTAATTGTTGCCATATTAAGAGAAAATCTTTTATCTTTAAAGCATGAACTTACCTAAAATTAGAGTAGGCCAGTTTGCTATCCTTGCCTTCAACCCTTGGTGAAATATTTCATGAAGGAACATGATCGTTTCACTATAAAAAAAAAAAGTGGGAAAATAATATAATCCGGTCATTGTAAAGTGTCTATTTTGTTAAAGAAGCCCACTGAGTATTTTTTTTAAAGATTTTATTTATTTATTTGACAGAGATCACATGTAGGCAGAGGCAGGCAAAGGGGGGGGAAGTGGGCTCCCAGAGGAGCAGTGAGCCCAATGTGGGGCTCGATCCCAGGACCCTGGGATCATGACCTGAGCTGAAGGCAGAGGCTTTAACCCACTGAGCCACCCAGGCGCCCCATGAGTTTTTAACGCCTTAATAAATACATGATATGCATGTCTCCCAGGGCCTCCAGACTGTAGACCAAATAATAACATGGACTGCACTAGCCCTCAAAAAGCAATGTGCCTTTCAGACAATTTTTTTTTTAAGATTTTATTTATTTATTTGTTAGAGAGGGAGCACAAGCAGGGGGAGCAGCAGGCAGAGGCAGAGAGAGAAGCAGGCTCCCCGCTGAGCAGGGAGCCCGATGCTGGGTTGGATTCCAGGACCCTGGAATCATGACTCGAGCCAAAGGCAGGTGCTTAACCAAATGAGCCATCCAGAAGTCCCCCCTTCAGACAATCTTAAAAATTGAAGGAAAATTCTGAGGTAAGCTTCAAATACTGGAAGACAGTAAGTACCAAATAATTGTCATATAACTCTCTTTACCAACTTATAACAGAAACATCTTTCTACTGTTAGAATGTAGCACTTCAATGGATAATCAAAAAATTAGCTGTGATCCTTTTCTTTTTAGATTTGATTCTAGATCCTAACTCAGGGAAAGAAGTCTCTCTTTCACTAAAATAAGTTTTGACAGGAGACAGGGGAAAAAATCCATAGCAAAGGTTTGGCAGAACTCTACTGTTAACCACTCCTCAGACTCCCAGAAGGAAACATGAAAGAATCCTCTGAAAAGGACAAAGCCTACATGGAGATACTAAAATATGAACAATGCATAGAGATCCAAATTTCTTAAAGGTTCAAGAAGAGTAGTTACCAAAGCATCTTTTGCTTTCTCCTCATTACAATTAACCCACTGGCGTGAACCTCTAAAGCCTTTTCTGAACTAGCACATCCACAGAATCGAATACAGACTCATTCATGTAAGTGAGACTCTCTGGTTTGCTGAAGTCAAATTCCACTACATAAACATCAGTGGGAAATCCTTAACTTTTTCCAAATGGTCCCTGAAACAAAAAAACTACTGGTTGAAGATAATAATTTATTTTTGTTTTATAGAAATGTTAACTAAGTGGTGTTTGCTATTCAAGGATTTCAACCAAAACAGTTTGGTGGGTATTGGATAATTAGGTTTTTTTTTTTTTAATTGTGTATGTTAGTCACCATACAGTACATCATTAGTTTCTGAGGTAGGTTCCTTGATTTGTCGTTTGCATGTAACACCTAGTGCTCCATGCAATCCATCACCATGCTCATCCTACCGCCAACCCCTCTCCCTTCTAAAACCCTCCATTTATTTCCTGGAGTCCATAGTCTCTCACGGTTTGTCTCCCACTCCGATTTCTCCCCTTTCATTTTATCCTTCTAATGTCCTCCATGCTATTCCTTATGTTTCACAAATAAGTGAAAACTATACAATAATTGACTCTCTCTGCTTGACTTATTTCACTCAGCATAGTCCCTCCAGTCCCATCCATGTTGATACAAAAGTTGGGTATTCATCCTTTCTGATGGAGGCATAATACTCCATTGTGTACTGGGGCCATATCTTCTTTATCCATTCGTCTGTTGAAGGGCATCTTGGCTCTTTCCACAGTTTGGCAATTGTGGGTACTGCTATGAACACTGGGGTACCTATGGCCCTTCTTTTCGCTGCATCTGTATCTTTGGGGTAAATACCCAGTAGTGCAATTGCTGGGTCTATTAGCCTTTTAACCTCCATTCCAACCTCCTTCTAGGTGAACAGGATGGAGAGCTAAAGCTACGCTCCCCAGCCTCCCTTGTAAAGGTGGTTCTGGATGGAGGTTCCGTTCCACCATGTGCACTGAACAGATGTAGTTGGTAAGGCACGGAAAGCAGGAGCAGAGGAGACCTTCCTGTTGCTGAAAATCAGTCATGGAGATGTGTGTGTTTTAGAAGCCATTCCAGCACCCAGCTTCACTGTCGTTTCTAGGCAACAGCTTCCTGGACCTGAGAGGCAGATATGGTGGCAATGGTGGTGGCTGTACTTCGCTAACCACTGAAGCATGTCTACGGTGCTGTGCCCTTGAACTCAAAGCTCCAGGGACAGCTCCCTGACGTGACTCCTCCAGCTCTTCGAAAGACTTCTGTAAGCAGTGAACTCCCTCCACTCACAGAGAGGCTTTACCTTCCTACATTGAAAATGTATAACTGATATAACTACTTTCATATTTTGATACCTGGGTGATTAGAAAACAGATGAAACAATCCTGCATGTAGATAGGGAGGTTTTGCTGTTGTTGTTGTTGTTGTTTTTTAAGTATAAACTTTGTTGAAATTCAAAAATATCGGGGCATCAGAGTGAATCAGTTGGTTTCAACTGACTCTTGGGTTTCAACTCAGGTCATGATCTCAGGGTCATGAGATTAAGCCCCTCTTCAGGCTCTGTACTTGCAGTCTGCTTGTCCTTCACCCTTTGTCTCCCCCCATTTGCTCACTCTCTCTCGCTCATAAATAAAGTTTAAAAATCTTAAAAAAAAAAAAAAAAAGAAATTAAAAAAAAAATGACCTGCCGTAACTGGAAGCCTTTACCTCCCACTCAAAGGCAAGGCAAGGAATCCAGTTAAATAACAGCAATGACAACACCCTATAAGCAAGCCTCTGCTTTAAAAACATACGTCTTCAGTATGTTAACTCAAATTAAAAGTAAAAACTTCTTTGAAAGCAAAAAAAAAAAATGTGGAAAAATAAAAACACAGGTCTTAAAAACAAATAAATAAAAATATAAAAACATACCTCTTCAAATGCCCATTAAGGACAAGGGATAGTAAACAATTGCTAACTGTGTGAAGAGCTTACAGCCTTGCCTTCCAAGAAGTGGCACAGCACATCCTGAATCTGAATTTTAAACAGTATGACAAGCCTGGCCTTCCAGATGGTATATCGGGCAATCCAATGGAAACCAATCCCCAGAGGTGACCTAAGACCAATGCAGTGGTCTGCCGACCTCCTGAGCAGAGTGCTATTTACCATCCTGTCCATTGTCATCAGAACTGTTAGAATGACACATTTGGGTGGCTGACCCATTGCCAAAATGCAAGTTGTATGGCCTGAGGAGCAGGAGCCCCCCCTGGGTCCCTTGCGATGTCCCACACACTTGAGCGTGGCCACTGCCACCTAATGTGGGGAGATCTCCCACCTCACAACACAGAAGCTTCTAATCCCCTGTTAACAAGTTACCATCCAGGGGCACCTGGTGGCTCAGTCAAGCCCCAAGACAGGCTCTGCATTCAGTGGGGAGTCTTCTTGACTGTCTCTCTCTCCTTCTCCCTCTTCCCCTCCCAAATAAATCAATCAATCGTTAAAAAAGAAGCAAGTTACCATCCACCAACCACTCTTTTTGCAGCCATCTACACACCCTCCCAGTCTTGCCCTTTTAAATACTTATATGCATTTTAATTGTGTCCTATGATTTAGTCCCTAAAATCTTCCTTACAGTATGGGTTTTCACTTTATAAAAACCTAGGGAAAATAACCTTTAGCTCAGAATTGGCAGTAATGTAAAATGAACGCAGGCTGGGGGAAGGGTAAAATAAAGGGAATTAAGGGTATATATATCCTGTTAAGCACTGAGTAATGTATGGAATTGCTGAATCATTACACTGTACATCTGAAACTAATATAACATCGCGTGTCAATTATACTGCAATAACAAAAGTAAATAAAGATAAGATAAATGCAAAAAACCTAATTCTTTTTTTTTTTTTAAGCTTTTATTTATTTATTTGACAGACAGAGAGACAGAGAGCACAAGCAGGCAGAGAGGCAGGCAGAGAGAGAGGAGGAAGCAGGCTCCCCGCTGAGCAGAGAGCCCGATGCGGGGCTCGATCCCAGGACCCTGAGATCATGACCTGAGCCGAAGGCAGCGGCGTAACTCACTGAGCCACCCAGGCGCCCCCAAAAACCTAATTCTTTAAAAAGCCAAATTAAAACATATTGCAATAATTTTTGTTCTTTTTCTTCAAAGAAATTTTTTTGACTATGGTTGATACACAGTATTACTTTCAGGTGTACAATTAGTGATTTGACAAGTTTATACATGATACTATGGTCACCACAAGCGTAACTACCATCTCTCCTGTTTTATCACTTTTACAATATAATTGACTATAGTCCTTATGTTCTGCTTTTTATTCCCATGACTTAACTCATCCCTAACTGGAAGCCTGTATGTCCCTCTCCCTTTCACCCATTTTTCCCAAACCCTTACCCACCTCTCCTCTGGCAATCATCAGTTTGTTCTCTGTATTTATAGGTCTGATTCTGCTTTTTGTTTATTTATTTATCTATTCTAGATCCCACTTTTGAGTGGAACCATATGGTATTTGTCTTTCTTAGTCAGACCTAATTCATTTAGTAAAAAAGCCTCCAGGTCCAACCATATTGTCTCAAATAACATGATCTCATCCCTTCTTATGGCTGTGTAATATTTCTCTGTGTGTGTGTGTGTGTGTGTGTGTGTGTACATAACCTCCACTTTTTCCTTATCCACTGGTCCACTGATGGACACTTAAGTTACTTCCTTAAAGGAGCATGCAGACAAACATGTAGGTGTGGGGAACGAGTTAACTAACAAAATTAATGTTACTTTTCCAGGCTTTGATAAAAACAAATAGACATAAAAGTGGGATGGGAACATAAACCATGTCGTTCCCCAGTCCCTCTGACTTGGAGAGCACCCACACAGCTTCCACCACTGGGCAAAGTTCTAGCATTGTTTCTTTTTTATATGCCAGTTGCTCTTTTAAACCATGGCTTTTATTCTGTGCCCAAAGACAGTGGAATCTGTTCCTGGCCCCTCAGTACTATCCAGTCCCACTGCTGTTTGTAGCTCAAGGGTTGATTCTCTTTGTTACCACGTCTCCCTCTCTCTTACTGTTCTCTTGCCCTTCTCTCTATCTTTGGTTGTGCAGAAACGCTTCGGTCAAGCCCTCAGTTCTTCTTCAAGAGGAACTGTTCTATTACTAGCCGTAATTTGTTGTGTTCCATGGAGGAGGTGAGTTTAAGGTCTTCCTACAACACCACTGTGGAGCAGAACTCTCTCCAGATACTCTTTTAATGCCTTGAGTTTTGAGCTCCAAGCTCCCACCTCGTTGGCAGTCCTTTCTCTAGCCCTACTCCTGTCATAATTCTGGGCAAATCTAATATGCACAAAAAAAAAACCCAACGTTCCAATATCCTGGCCTCTAGGGCCTTTGAACGCCTCTCCTCTAGGGATCTTACCCTCCATTGACCTAACCAACACTCCCTTGATTATACTTCAGACCTTGTCATTGTCAGTAACTACATCCCTTCCCTATCTATTTCAAGCAAACTATTCTCTGACCACCTCCTTATCTTTCAATTTACTTCTTTAGAATTCTGACTCCAAAAATCCTTTCACATCACCAGGACCTTAATCCATGATACTGACTACCACCCCCTCACACCATCATTTCCCTCTCTGCACAGCTTAGCTTCCATGGCTCATCGTTTTAATCTCTCCCTTACATACACCTTCAACTCCCCTCTTCATTTTTATTTTTTTAAAGATTTTATTTATTTATTTGAGAGACAGAGAATGAGAGTGAGCGAGCATGAGAGGGGGAAGGTCAGAGGGAGAAGCAGACGCAGGGAGCCCAATGCGGGACTCCATCCCAGGACTCCAGGATCATGGCCTGAGCTGAAGCAGTCGCTCAACCAAATGAGCCACCCAGGCGCCCCCCTCCCACCCATTCATTTCTGATTTCATCATATTAGCCTCATACAACAGCAAAAAGCCAGCCATCCACCTATTCTGAACAGGCACCCATGCAGCTGAAAGGAGCTAAAGGAAAAACACTCAACCATCCTGACTAGTCTCACTGCAAAGTCATGGCCACCAGCGTAAGAGAGTAATGTAGGCTCGTCCAGCTGCCTAGCAATTATACTGCATTATTTTGCACCTTTCCTCTCTTATCTAACCCCAGCACTTTCCTTCTATTAGCACCATGACCGCATATCCTTGCTTCCTAATGGCATACGTGTCAAGGTACTATTCTATTCCTCTCTTTGCTCCCAACTTGACTTGAACACCATGTTCTATCCACTTATATCTATGCAAGCTTATTGCTCCAGAAATTTCCCCCTCTCTCCTACATCATTTCCCCCTTGCTATCAGTGTAATTCTTATCCCATCTTGAAACACAAACACACTTGTTTATACTTTTAAATTTACCTCCAAGTAGCATCTTATTTACCGGCTCCTCTCTATAGCAACACTGAGTTTTGGATACCAACTCTCTCCAATTATTATCCTTCCCCCCATTCTCTCTTAAGTCCCCTCCAATGAGGCTTTGGCCCCTCATCAAAGTTACCAAAAAGCTCTGTGTTAAACCCACGGCCAGTTCTCAGTTATCATTTTATTTGACCTTTTTGACATAGTTCTCTCTTGCTTTGGTTTCCAGGACAACCCTTTCTGTTGATTTTCATTCTACAACCCTAACTTACCCTCTTCACTCTCTTCTGCTTCCTCTTCATCTTCTTAATCTCTAAATGTTGGAATATACCAAGGCTCAGTCCTTGTTCCTCTTCTTTCATTCATCTGTGCTTACTCCCTTGGTACTCTCACGCATACCAACAGCTTTAAATACTCTTTATATGCTTTTGGACACCCAAATCTATATCTACAGCCCAAACTCCTTCCCTGAATTCCAGACTGATATCCAATCCCTGTTCACTTGATTTCTCCATTTGGATAGCTAATAACATCTCATGCTTGAGAGGTCTGAGACTAAAATTTCTTTATCTTACCCCCTAAACCTGTTTATACCTCAGTGTTCTCCATTTAGTGAGTAGTTAACTCTATTCTTCTAGTTGTTCAGCCCCAAAACCTTGGACTTTGCTCAAAACCCCACATCAAACTCATCAGGAAATTTCATTGGCTCTATTTAAAAATATACCCAGAATCCAACCATTTATCACCGCCTCCATTACAATCATCTTTTGCCTATATTGTTGCGATAGCCACCTAACAGGCCTCCCTGCTACAGTCATCTCTCACCTGGTTTATTGAAATAGCCACCAAACTGATTTCCCTATGCTTGATTCCCAACAGAGAAACCAGAGTGAGATTTTAAAACATAAGTTATATGATGCTACTTCTCTCCTCAAAATGCTACCAATATCTGCCCATCTTATTTACAGTAAAAGCAAACATCTTCACAATGTCCAATTGTTACTGCTTTTCATCCACATGGACCTTAGGCAGTTTCTCAATCAAGCAAGCCAGGTCTGCCCCAGCCTCAGGCCTTTGTACAGGCTGTCCCCTCCTCTGTGTCACTCTTCTCCCAGATAGCCCAATGGCTTGCTTCCCCATCAAACTCAAGTCTTTATTCAAATATCAACTTATCGTGGTGCCTGGGTGGCTCAGTGGGTTAAGAGGCTGCCTTCGGCTCAGGTCATGATCCCAGGGTCCTGGGATCGAGCCCCGCATCGGGCTCTCTGCTTGGCAGGGAGCCTGCTTCCCCCTCTCTGCCTGCCTCTCTGCCTGCTTGTGATCTCTGTCAGATAAATAAATAAAATCTTAAAAAAAAAAAAACAATAAATATCAACTTATCTCTGAGGCCTTTCCAAAGGCTGGCTAGAGAAAAACTATGGCACATTCACATAATGTAAAACAATGTAGTGATTTTTTATAAAATAGAAAGCTCTTCAGATGTCAATATGGGAAGATGTCCAGAATATACCGTTAAGTGAAAAAGGCAAGTACATGTTAAAGTTCATTGTCTTTGTGTAAGAAGGAGGAAAAACTAACACTCTATATTCATATTTGATTGGATATACATCAAGAAACACTAGAGAGGTATATAAGAAACTAATGAAAATGGTTAAATACAAAAAGTGGGGTATATGGGGTGGGCAGAGACATAGTAAGAGTTATTTGATGTTTTCGTGTTGTTTTGAATTTTGCACAATGTAAATGTATTATATATTCAGAAATAAATAAATCACTAAATTTTACATAAAACACCCAGGCACCCCCTTTCTCACTTCTCCTCGCCTCTTGATATTTTTTTCACAACACTCATCACCACATAATATACTACATATTTCACTTATTCACTATTCATTATGTCTCTTCCCACATCACAATTTAAGTTCCATGAAGGCAAGGATTTCTGCTTTGCTCACTGATGAATCCTCAGCAGGAAGGACACTATATATAGTATATAATATGTAGAAATAAATTCACTACAGATTCTTGGGTTCTCTGTTAGTTATTGTTCTTTCTAAAGTATGTCTGTATAAATTACATGTAAAGACCCATTACTCACTTCACTTTCCTCAGTTTATGAGGGAGATTATCATTCCCAACACACACACCCACACAATGACAAGAAAATACATGTCAAACAGAGAAAAAACCCAGAAAACTAGATCCCCTGATTCAAGATAAAGACATGTAAATTTGGGCAAATAATGAAACATAAATGACAGCTTTCTTATTTTCAGTATCATATGCTCTTGAAGTTGAATTAATAATACCTATTCTTTTAAGAGTGAAGCAAAAATTCTTTTAAGGAATAGAAATGTTTTTTTCACATGACTTTTTGATTCATGCCAAGACAAACCTGTTGAGAAAAATGCTGCTGACATCATCATGGCTGATGGGAGGCTTCTTGGAGCTGGCCGCCATTCTCAGGGGCCGGAGGAAGCCATTGACAAGGATGTAGAGCTGGTGAACATACTCCGACTCGGCTTCAACCATGGTGAACACAATCTGGTTTCTCTTCCTCATACTTTCAGCATGAGGAGAACAAATGTAATCCTGCACAATAGTCTTCCATTTCCTTCTACACAACCATCCTCTCATGAAGCTCTGAACCTACAGAACAACAGCAGAAAGATCTCAGGGAGCGGCGAGACGGTCTTTGGTAAGCCTGTCAGTAAGGGTTTCCATCCTGTGCCATATAAAACACCACTTTTTCATTAGTGCGTTAATGGTCCCATCACTAAAACAAATAATGGCAGGCTTTTTCAGATAGCAGGAAAAAAGAGGATTTAAAAATAATGTTTTTTCTCAACTTCGCAAGTTTCTTCCATAAGCTCTTTAGGACTCCCTGTATGGACACCAGAATAGGATATTACATATACAGTTATTAACTTTTTAATAAAGAAAGAACTTAAAGGTGTATTTTTTAACAATATAAAAGCAGATATTTAAAAAATTTTAATTGCAGTGAAAAGGCACATAACTTAAAATTTACCATCCTAACCACTTTTAAGTGTCTAGTTCAGCAGCGTTAAGTATTTCACACTGTTGTACAACAGATCTCCAGGACTTCTCTGTCCCACAAAAGTGACACTATACCTACTGAAAAACAACTCCCCACTACTCCCTTCCCTCAGCCCCTGGCACCCACCATTCAACTTTCTGTTTCTGTGAACTTAACCACTTTAGATAGCTCACATAAGTGAAATCACATAGTATCTATCTTCCTGTGGCTGGTTAATTCTGTTTAGTGTAATGTCCTCAAGGTTCATCCATGGTATACCATGAACCAGGATTTCTTCCCCATTTCAGGCTGAGAAGTATTCCACCATATATACATTTTGTTTATCCATTCATCTGCTGATAGACATGGGTGTTGCTTCCACCTCTTGGTTCTTGTGAATAGTTCCTCAGTGATCATGGTATGCAAGTATCTCCTCGGGATCCTGCACTCAATCCTTCCGGATATATACCCAGAAGCAGGAATGCTACATCACTGTATAGTTCTCTTTTTAGTTTTTTGGGGAATGACCATACTACTTTCCGAAGAAGTTGAACCACTTCACCATCCCACCATGAGGGCACAAAGGTTCTAATTTCTCAACATCGTCATCAACACTTATGTTCTGGTTTTTTTTTTTTTAAAGATTTTATTTATTTATTTGTTAGAGAGAGAGAGAAAGTGAACACAGGCAGACAGAGTGGCAGAGGGAGAAGCAGGCTCCCCGCGGAGCAAGGAGCCCGATGTGGGACTCGATCCCAGGACGCTGGGATCATGACCCAAGCCGAAAGCAGCCGCTTAACCAACTGAGCCACCCAGGCGTCCCTGTTCTGGTTTTTTGACAGTAGTCATCCTAATGGGTGTGAGGTGACACTGCACTATGGTTTTGATTTGTGTTTCTCTGATGCTGGGTGATAGTGAGCAGCTTTTCTTGTGTATATGACTTCCCCAAAGATCATGTGCATAGCATTTCATCTTTGGAGAAATGTCTATTCAAGTCCTTTGCCCATTTTTAAATCAGGCTATCTGATTTGTTGTTATTGAGGGGTTTTTTTTAATAAGCTTAGAAAATAAGTGTTAGCCGTCAGCTTGTCTGACCCCTTCTATTTATAGACAAGTAACTAAATTTCGTGGTAAGTCACACAAGGAAGATGCGATCAGACTTGGCATTCTTTTACCTGCTTTTTGTTAACTGCAAGGATTCTCCTAGCCACATGGAAAAAAAACAATGTTACTGATTTGCAGTGGAGATTATTTTGTGAGAAGAAACATGAAATATAAGTAAAAATCAATTCTGTAGAAAACAGGATAGCCTCTAACATTGATCTGAGTTTGATTTAAAAAATAACAGACAAACCTGAGAAAGTGCACTGGCCTGTGTATGTTAGCCAACAAGTATTTACTGAACATCCTTCCAGTGTCAGGTAAATGCTGCGTGCTAACCAGACATGGCTTAACCCAAGGCTCTGCACTAACCTGCTGGGTAACTCTGAACTTTTGTCTTCCATTGCCTCACCTATAAAATAATGGACCAAAACAATCTGAAGTCCTTTCCAAATATACAAAAAATTATGATAATTTAATATGATAAATTTATCACATTATGATATATATATATCTATATATATATATATATCACATTATGGTAATTTATTAGGGTGGTGATATCTAAGTGGCAGATTCAACAACAAAGCAGATTGCAAATCCACATATAACTGAAAGCATTAAATCACTACCAAATCTCCTTTTATTTTTTAAACAATTTTTTAAAGATTTTATTTTTATTTATTTGCAGGGGGAGAGCATAGAGGGAGAGGGAGAGGAAGAAGCAGACTCCCCGCTGAGCAGAGAGCCTGACAAGGGGCTCGATCCCAGCACCCTGGGATCATTACCTGAGCCAAAGGCAGCTGCTTAACCAACTGAGCCACCCAGGCGCACCCCAATCTCCTTTTAGTATCACTGTTATCTGTTCAACACATTCTTACACTTCCTATTTTTTCCCCACTGTTTCACCCATATGGCCTAAATTATCAAGTGTTTAAACAACCACTCTTCTTTTGTAATGTTTAAAATTCTCTCCTTTACCTACCAATGTTGTCATCATACTGTCAATCTTCATGCAGGCATTCATTAGTTGCCACCCTTCCAACAATAAAAATTAATCACATTTTAACAGAATTATGAGGGGAAGGTATAGGCACATTATTGGAAAATTCTAACGGGAAGTTTCTCTGTAATTAAATAAAATCCAATTTTTGGTTCCCTGAAGATAAAAAATTATGTTGCTATTTGGCAAGATCAGAATAGAAAATCTAATTCATTTGAAACACTCCTTTCCGTACAGATATTAAGTTGTTTGGGACATAAAGGACAACAGAATTGATTTCCAGACCTACTTAACAAGTTCAAAAGTAATTTTTTAATTGCTTCTATTCAATATTAGAAGGCAGAAAATGTAAAAAGCATTCATCAGTATTATTCCATTTAACAGAAGTATTTTCAAAAAACAACTTAATCGGGTGCCTGGGTGGCTCAGTGGGTTAGGCCTCTGCCTCCGGCTTGGGTCATGATCTCGGGGTCCTGGGATTCAGCCCCACATCGGGCTCTCTGCTCGACAGGAAGCCTGCTTCCCCCCTCTCTCTGCCTGCCTCTCTGTCCGCTTGTGTTCTCTCTCTCTCTGTCAAATAAATAAAATTTTCCAAAAATCTTAAAAAAAACAAAAAAACAAACTTAATCGAAACTTTAGTCAAATAAAATCTTTCCTTAGTCAGGTATTGCCTGCTAAGCAAAGGCTGGTTTACTTACTTACTAAAAGACCAGTTTCTACAAAAAAAAAAAAAAAAAAAAAAAAAAAAGAACTGGAAATTGTATTTTACTGATATCTTTGTTTAAACAAAGCTTCATACTATGAAAAGAAAGGCAATAGCATTAATCTTGTATCACAATAACATAAACCAAATTCAATTTAAAAACTTTTAAGTTCTGGGGCACCTTGGTGGCTCAGTTGATTAAACATCTGCCTTTGGCTCAGGTCATGATCTCAGGGTTTGGGGATCAAGCCCTGCACGGGGCTCTCTGCTCAGCGGAAAGATTGCTTTTCCCTCTCCTACTCTCCCTGCTTGTGCGCGCTCTCTCTCTCTGTGTATCAAATAAATAAATAAAATCTTAAATACAAATTTTTTTAATTCCAGAAGGGAATGGTGTTATTTCACTTTTTAGTGCTTAAAAACTAAAAACATTGCAATTTAGTTCCACGAAGCATTTCTATTTCAAACTCTGAGCAATATTTGAAGTTTTGTTACAATTTAAGGGGAATAATTATTTAGCGCGGAAAACAGGAAAAAGGTTCTACGGCCAGACCACCCGGAACGTGCCCGATCTTGTTGGAAAACAGGAATAAGAAAAAATTTAAGATGAAATAAAGACCTAAGATGTGTATCTAAAGAAAGTTTTTGAAGTGTGAAGCTCTTCACACAATGTTAACAAAGCTGAGTAGGTGATTTACAAGAGTATTAAGATTACAGAACTCAAAACTTAGATGTCATAAAATCAAACACAGTAGAACAGAGTGAGTACCAGGGTCTGGTTAATTGCAAAAGTTGTACAGTAATACATGACAGTGAGGCAGAAAGATCTGCTGATTATGTGGATGTTAAGCAAGAAAGGAACAACGATAATAAAACAGAAATCTGAGCAGATGTGTTTAGTCAATCTTCTCACATGTTCACAAAAATCCTTTCTAAATAAGCACTGAAATCTAAATCCAAAAGAAATATTTTTAAATGTCATTTAAAAGACATTCCCCTAAAATATGAAGGCAGCACAAATTTAGGAGGTTCAATAGCACTTACTTAACCCAGCTTGAGAACACTATTGTCTTAACGTCTGGTTTTGGCAACCCTCCCACAGAGTCCCGAAGGGGATTCCCAGAACCGGGAAAAAAATCTCGAGCTGAAACTTTTCCAAAGTAGCCATTCCCAGATCAGTCTGAAGGGCAAGTCTGAGAGCCATTAGAATAGATACACCAAGCTCAGAGACAGGGTGGCAAAGACAACACTACAGGACAGATAACTGATCACCATGCTTCCCCAAAGCCAGAACCAAACCCCCCCCCCCCAATACTACCTTTTTAATCTTCTTGATGTCTGGATCCTCATCTTCTTGATTGCTTTGGTAAGGCCGCATTCGTTCCTTGGTTTTGTTAAGAGCGACAATCTAGAACACAGAATTGGTCCATTTCGTGATTTGAGAAATACTGGCTTATAGCCATTCACTCATAGGAGGTTATACCTACAAGACAGCTTATGAGATCCTCAGGAAACTTTCATTTTTTTATCCAACTTCTATTCCTTTGGTGCTAAGGCAGGGGAAGCAAGAACTTCACCACAAACCTGTCTAGTTATGTTGCTAACAAATCACTTCTAAGAAGTGACTGTGGAAAGTGTGAACTCGGCCCAGTGAGGACAAGGCCTTCACAGGAGCTGAGCGGCATGCCGCCATCTTGCCTGATGCCGGTAATGCCCTGTGGTCTCCAAATGCAATGACACTCAAGTCAAAGCTCTTGCTTCCCTTAATCAGCCCACGGCCTTCCAGGTACACACAGTACAGCAGATTCACAAAATTCCTTGGGAAAATGGTAACTGCAAAAGGAACTTCAGAGTTCTGGGATTGATCCAAGCCAACGAAGAAAAGGCGAAAAGGTAAAAACGATTGAAACAACTTGGGATCTCTTTATATCTCTTGCTCAGTTATGTGGCCTGTGGGGGCAATTCAAGACCAGACAGCTGCTCCACAACACTTAGTAATCAAATTCACTAGACTACCCCTCAACCGTAGGCTCTTATAAAGGTAAGAACCTGTACAGATGTACTATAAACAGACATTTAAAAAATAAGAGTCATAATTGATTCCTCTGACCTGTCTTTCCGTTTTGTCACCAATACCAAATACACATTTCTGCCATTTTCCGGCAGAGATGTGGGAAAATAAAAGGAGTAAGAAATAAATTATTGTTTCTGCCAACTGGCCACAAAAGACATACCTGCTACTGACAGTCTGGGGCTGCAATCTATATCCAGACTAAAATTAGAACACAGTGAAGACAGATAAGCACGCACAAATAAAGACTGGGGAGCACTGCTTGGTGCTGACTGAGTTTCTCTTGTGGAGTAAATACCAACCTCCTTCACTCAGCCGACACGCATCTGCTCTAAGCTTACTGTGGCAAAGAAAGAACACAATAATTTTGTTTTAAATTACAGTGCCTGATATAGCCTTTTAAAATGCAGGTTTCTTAAGTTTTCTGTTGTTGTTTTCACTATATCGGATTTCAGGGTTGAACTGGGACGTTAACAACACTAATGATACGGTGAACATGGTCTGCAATCAGATCCCAGGTACGATCAGCGTGTACCCTTGCTCTGTGAACTGGAGGTGACGTACACAGGCAGCAGGAGGTGAAAACCCCTCACAGGATTCAGAGTATATCTTAGAGGAAGGTGTGAAGAAACAAAAAGGAAAACATTCTCCAGTGACTATAAAAGTGACAAGAAAGTTACCAAGAATGAGGACCCTGAATTGTTCTGTCAAGAGAATACAATTAGTGGTAGGTTTCATTCTGTTCTATTCTTCTCTTTTGAGGCGAAGAGAATGCTAATGCATCCCTAGTTAGAAAGGGGGTAAATCTTGTTTTCTACATTCCTCTTCAGTTCTCCAGTTATTGTCTGCTTTCCATGAGGAATAATGGGACAGCAAGGAAAGGTACCCTCGGGTTTCTGTATAGAGACAGAGGCACCTGTGAGTATGGGAGGACCCGGGCCAACCGCCATGGCTGCTGATGCCATGATCATCTTCTGTTCTTACTTGGCACAATCGCACAATCTGGGGGTGCACGACCCCAGAAGTTCACTTTTGGAGGCTGGGGGATGGAGGCGGAGAGAGGCAGGAATGACAAATTCAGGAAAAAGTGTACTCTAGAAAATGTCTTATACTTTAACACAAATGTGCTTTTCAAAATTCTAGAGGGGAGAAAGTTGGACTCCTTAGATACAGAAGCAGCAAAGTCTTTCGGACTTCATTTCTGCTCCTTCCTTAGTTGCATTTGGGATTGTAACTGAATCTATGATAGATTCACAGTTATCATTACTACAATATTCAGTCTACAAACAATTACATATTAAGTCAACTCTTGGTTATCTGATCAAAGGAAGGACATCAGGAGCACAAAATAATTAAAAAGCAGCATATTAGCCTGGTATTTTTTGTAGCATATTTACTCAACCCTAACAGACTAGATACTTTCCTAGCATAGATCTCTAGTCTGACCATGTACATGTTGACGCCAAAGGAACTAAGTTTGGGATTCAAATCTTGCCCTGATAGGCCTTACGTAATTATGAGGAGATGACAATAAATGTGAAACAATGGGGAAAGAATCTATTAACCGGGAAGTACCTCTGATTTAAGTCTTTCGATTTCTGTGTCTTGATCTTCAAGTTGATGCCGGAGCTGGTTAGCTGCAATTTTTTCTGTCTCTACGATCTGAACTAGGTGAATGTACTTCTGCATTAACACTTCCCTCTCAATCAAAATGTCTGCATAACTTAAGAGAAAATTACACAGTTAGTCAATGAGATACTCTTCTACTGCAATTTCATATAGAACAGTATACATTATGTTTTAAAAAGAAGCCATAAATGTAGATTGTTGGCTAACTCTCCTTCATGTAAATATTAACTTTGGGCTGACATTTGGTATCATTTAACTATACAGAATTCAAATCATCATTTTACATATCCTTTACTAAGCTATGAGTTCAGTTAACTATATAGAGTTTGGATCATTACCATTTTTCATATCCTTTACTAAGAGTTCATTTAATGAATTTTACCACAATTTTACCATATACATCAGAAAAGTGCAAAGAAAATCTATTGTTTATAAAGAAAAATATGCATCTTCTTTAACAAAAGCTGAAGTCTTGATGGTACACACCTGGTTCCCAGGGATGATATTCAAAAATATCTCACTGGGTAAGTCACTAGCCAATCAGAACAGACCGGCCACCAAACGGAATGACTGCAGAGACCATCAGGATAGGAACTGGCTTGAAAAAACTATGATGCCTCTTCCAGTGACCACCAGCCCTGCTTGGCTCTCTTTAGGATCGTGAGACCATCGCTACCTCTTTCAAAAGTCAATAGAAGCAAAGATTTCATAATAAAAATAAGTACAGATTGTTGGGCCCTAACACCATCAGCCTCCCCTGTATCCATTCCTTTGGTCAAGTGTGGTTAAGGCAAAACTCTCTCTTAGATTTTTATTGACTATGTAATTCTGTAGCACCTGGAATTTTGCCTCTAGATCTTCTTACAACCTTTGAAGTAGTAAAATGTATGTTCCTCCATTTCCCAAATGATATGAAAATAGTAATAATTAATAACTACTATTTATTAAGTGCTTGGATGTGCCATATATATTCTCATTTCATCCTCCCAGCAACCCCAGGAGATAGGCTTTATCATCCCAATTGTACACAGAAAGATTTTAATCTTCACAGAAGTCACACAGCTAGTAGTGACAAGGCTGGGATCAAATCAATTTACGTGTGACCCTCAGCTTACGGTCTTCACCACAAACTAAACTGTCTAGTAAGAAATAGTACACTGGATATAACCAAGAATGCTGAAGAAGACATGTCTTGAGATATCTGCCCAATTTTGCGCTCACTTATCTCTTACCTCTTCTTTGAGAACTTGGGCCATAGCAGCCATGCTTATACCATAAAAATCTGTCTTCATGACTACATTACACTGGTCTAAAAAGAGATAACTGGCCCAAACTAAACAAATTCATCTTTCTCCTTGGAATCTGGCATTCTGTCTCTTATCTATTTGCTTGAACTGATATAAGCTTGGAAACTCTGGGGCACCTCGGTGGCTCAGTGGGTTTAAGCGACTGCCTTCAGCTCAGGTCATGATCCTGGAGCCCCAGGATTGAGTCCCAACACCAGCTTCCTGATCAGCAGGGAGTCTGCTTCTCCCTCTGACCCTCTCCCCTCTCGTGCTCTCTCTCTATCTCTCTCAAGTAAATAAATAAAATCTTTTTAAAAAAATTTAGTAAGCTTGGAAACTCTGGGTACCATTGTTGGGCAGCCGTATTTGGACATACCCATGCGAAACGAAGTGAGTCTGCTGAGAAACAAAGTAAGCAGATGTTCAGGAAAACAAAGATAAGAGAGACAGGAAGGTAATGACTATCTGGGTTTCTATCAACTTTCTAGTTTCTGGTTCCACTCCCTCATGATATCCAAATATAATTTTTACTCTTGGGTTCAGTAAAATATTATAATTTCTGTCAAATAAATTCTCTGTAACCCAAACTAGTTTGAAGTAGGTTCGTGTTACTTAGAACTAAAAGAGTCTTAAAACAATTTTAAAATCACAATTTTAGTTCAATTATCTCAACATCCTCAGCACTTACATCATGTGTGCTATTAGCGTTAGAAAAAAACACAGTGTCAGCAATATTTTAAAGTCACTTGTTCTAAGAAATCACCCTAAGAAAACAGAGAGAAAGGATATGTAAGTGTAAGTGGGAAGAGGGTTTAAAAAAAAAAAAGAAAAAAAAAAAGAGCAGAGTCTTCATAAAGATGAAGGAACTTTAAAAGGAGGAAAGAATAGAACATGAGAAAAGTAGTTATTATAATAAAAATTCTCCCCTTTCTCATTGATTTGATTAGAAATATGCCAACTTTATTACAAATATACTGAATCAGCATTAGATAGCAAAAGAATATTTTTTTTCTCTTATAAAAAGAAAATGTCCAATCCAGATTATGCAGCTGAGTTCATGCAGACTTATTACCAACATCTGTCTCCCTTCACTTCCAAGCCCCCACTGAAGTCCTAGGAAAATTATTTTCTGTTTAAAGAAGGAAACCATAACAGCATTATAAAACAGGAAAATAGGCCATCAACAGATCAGAAGTTGTAAGAAATTCCATGAAGAGAAAAACCGAGTAGAATCAGAGTAGTGGGAAATGCAGAGTAGAGGAAACCACACAAGGAGACACCTTGCATAAGCACGGCTCCCACCAAGGTGGCCAGAGCTACAAGCTTGGAATCAACACATTCAAAGAAATGGAGTAAGTAAGGGGGTAATCATTAGGGTCTCTCATTAAACAGGTGCCTTTGCAACATCTGCAAGTTAGGCTTCTCCTTTTCCCAATTCCCAATGTAAAGAAATAAAAGGTAAAACTGGCAGTAGTGACATGCCCCCAAGTCACAGCCCAAGATCTGCCCTCTGTCTGAGGAAGCTAGATGTGGAGAAGACTCCTAATGAGGAAGCTAGTCACAGAGAGAACAGAGCTTGAATCTACACCAGGCCTCCACTGTTGACCAAGAGAGAACCAGAAAAGGATCAGCTCTAGGAGGGACTAGGAATGAAATACATGTATTGTTCTTTTTTTGTGAACAAATGACCACAAACTCCCTGGTTCAAAATAACACTTATTTATTATCTCGTAGTATCTGCGCATCAGGGGTCCAGGCTGTTTAGCCAGGTCCTCAGCTCAGAGTCTCATAAGCCAACCATTTTGGTGTCACTCAAGGTGCATTCTCATCTGGAGGCTTGATCGGGGAAGAACCCATTTCCAAGTATTTTAAATTGTTGGGAAATTCATTTTCTTGCAGGTACAGAATTCATGCAGCTTGCTTCCTCAAGGCCATCAGAAGAGCATCTCTGACCCCAAGGAGGACCCCAGTCCTTCCTTGAGGGCTTCTCATGGATTAAGACAGGCCCACCCAGGAAAATCTTCCTTTTGTATAACTCAAAAGGAACTAACTTAGGACCATAATTATTTGCAAAATCCCTGTTGTCATAAAATGTAACCTAATCAAGGGAGTGACTATCTCAGCATGTCTTCCATATAATAATGGCTAGTAGCAAGTCACAAGCTCCAACCATGCAGATAAAAGACATGGAATTACACAAGAGGGAATTCCAGCCAGCCTCCCCACTGTCTGCCCACATACCTGAAAAGGAAGCCTATGTAAGTGACACAGATGCAGAGTAAACCCAGGCCCACTACCTGCAATAACCCCTAAAGTCTTTTCCTTAGAAACAAAGATCACTAGAGACTTGGAAAAAAAAAAAAAAAACCAACCCCAAAAAGTAAGACTTCTGAAGTAGGCAGCATTTAAGTTAGCCCTTAATGATCCCTTCCTTCTGGTATTCATGTCCTTACATAACCCCTTCCTCCTGAGTGTGAGCTGGACTTAGGTGACTCGCTTCCAAGGAACAGAATATGGCAAAAGTGATGGAACAGCACTTCCAAGATCAGTTTACAAGGAGACTCTGGCTTCTCTTGCTGTCTTGCTAGTTGGTTCTGAGGAAGTCAGTGCCATGATGTAAGCTGCTATATGGAAAGGTCCGCATAGACAGACACTGAGAGAGGCCTCAAGCCAATAGCCAGTGAGGAAGTGGCTAATAAGGAAGTGAATCTAGCTAACAATCATGTGAGTGAACTTGGAAGAAAATCCTTCCTCTTTTGAGCCTTCAGATGAGACCACAGACCTGGCTCAGACCTTGACTGTTGTCTTGTGAGAGATCTTCAGGCAGAGGCACCCAATTAAATCATGCTTGCATTCCTGACCCACAGACACTGGGAGGACAATAAATTATTCACTGTTTTAAGCACTGTAGGGTAAATTGTTACACTGCAATACATAATAAATACAGCCCCAAACGAACAAACAGAAAAGATACTAAGGAAACAAGCCTAATTCAAGCAACAGAGATTTATGATCTGCAGAGAGACAGGGAAGAATACTAGAGTCATAAGGCAAAAAGAGGCTGCTATAGAAAAGAAGTAACCAGATAACAAGAAGAGTTCTTGGAAACAATGATTATTAAAATTTTACAGGTCAGTGAATGAGCTCATTGACAAAGCAGACATGGCTGAAAACTAAGCTAGGTGAGTGGAGACATAGAGAACACTGAACAACAACAACCGCAACAAAAACACAGAGAACAGGCTGCGTGGGTGGCATAGTCGGTTAAGCATCCAATTCTGGGTTTTGGCTCAGGTCGTGATCTCAGGGTCATGAGATCGAGTCCTGTATTGGGCTCCACGCTCAGCATAGAGTCACTTAAGACTCTCTCTTCCTCGCCTCCTGCCCCTCCTCCTGCTCATGTGCTCACTCTCTCTCTCTCTCCAAAATAAATAATCTTTTAAAAAACCACAAAGACATTGGAACTATAGAAGAAAAATTGAGCGACACTGAGTACAGGTCCAAGGGATTGATATCTACCTTACGGGAGTTCTAGGAGGGGAAAAAACAGACACCCTCTCTTAACTGAACATGGCACAGCCCAAATAGAAAGGATAATCCAAATGCCAGACAGGATAAATGAAAACATTTCACACCCTGATATACCCCGGTAAAATATCAGAGATCTAAGGATAGGAAAAAAATATAAAAGCTTCCAAAGAAAAATCACAGTTGATCTAAAGAAAGCAGCAATCAAGATGACATATTTCTCATCAGTAACCTGGGATGCCAGATCACGGTAAAGAACTGAAGAAAAAGTATTTTGAACCTAAATTTCTACATCCAGGCAAACATCAACCAACCAGGTACCAGTTCAAGACAGAAACAGTTTACTAACAATCACATTTACTATAGGAGGAAAATTATGAGGAGGCTTTCCAAGCAAACAAAACAGAAAACAAAGATAAAAGCACAGAATCCAAGAATACAAGCCAGATGAAGTAATGGGATCCAGAAAGAAATTAAAAGTAAATGTAGGCAAGCTTCTCTTTCAAGGAGCAAGTATTCAATTGCATATGATTATACTTGTGGAACCAAACACCAGTCTTGATATTTGGTACATATTTCTAAAACTTGACTTTTTATTTGCGTTCTTTATTGGTTTGGGGTTTTGTTTTGCTTTTTTAACTTTCAGATTCAACAGGGGCTTAATTAAATTAAGGAATGGAAGTTAAGTGTTTAAAAGCTTATAAATAGAGAAGAAATAATAATGAAAGGAATAAAATCTCAAGGTTAGTGGAAAGAACAATAAAGACACATTAACTATCTGAATTTACTTACCTTTCATAGAAGAGATTCAATACACACTGCTCAAAGTTGATAAACAGAGTTACATTATTTTAAGACATAAGCTCAACCAATTTAAAAGCCAAGAATATGTAAGTAACAAAAACAGAGATCACAAAGGGAGAATAGGTAAGAGGTATTGTAAAGGTTTTAAATTCCTCATCTTGGGGCACCTGAATGTCTCAGTGGGTTAAAGCCTCTGCCTTCGGCTCAGGTCATGATCTCAGGGTCCTGGGATTGAGCCCCGCATCACATCGGGCTCTCTGCTCAGTGGTGAGCCTGCTTCCCCCTCTTTCTCTGCCTGCCTCTCTGCCTACTTGTGATCCCTCTGTCAAATAAATAAATAAAATCTTTAAAAAAATAAAGAAGTTAAGGACATAGTAGAATATATGAATATAATATATATAAGAATATAATCTTCTTATAATATAAGAATATAATATATGAACAACTACTAAAGGTGGGGGAAGGACCTACTTAATTAGAGAAGTAAAAATTGTTTATCAAGTTTGGTCAAGAGCTTTAGGAACAATAATAATCTGCACTGGCAACAATAGGACAAAATGGGTCCTCTGTACTGGAGTGAGACATTCTAGCAGACAGCATCACAGTCACGATCATGACAGGTTAAAAAGCTCATATCCCTTGTCACAGTCATTTCAATTATAATAATCTAGCTAAGGAAAATAAACAGAGACTTGCACAAAGACGTATCAAACAGTAAGATGTTCATTTGTTAAAACCAGTATAAGAAAACTGAAATAATCTAAATATAGATGCATATAGTATGGTAGATGTATAGTTACAATGGAATGAGGTATAGTTATAGTTATAGAGGTAGAGTTACAATGGAATGCTACAAGCCACTTAAAGTCATATTTAAAAAAAAAATAGTTAACATAATGGGACATACTCAAGACACACTAATAAATTAACAAAAAAGAACAACCCCAGGAGATTAAAGTAAGTATAATTTATTGGAGCAATTGTAGGTTATTTTTAATTACTTCTTTTATGCTTTTCTGAATTTTCCAGCATCTCTATAATATTAAGAGGCAAAAAGAAAATGTGCAAATCCTAATGTCAGCTACTTACTCTACGAGGTGGGCTTATGCAACATTTGTTCCTTTTTTTGTTTAAAGATTTTATTTATTTATTTGACAAAGAGAGAAAGACACCGAGAGAGGGAACACAAGTGGGGGGAGTGGGAGAGGGAGAAACGGGCTTCCCACCAAGCAAGGAGCTCGATGCGGGGCTCGATACCAGGACACCGGGATCATAACCTGAGCTGAAGGCAGACAGTTAAGAACTGAGCCACCCAGGCACACCTATTACTTTCTTTATATGTTTCTGTGACTCTAAATTCACTCTCTCATTCACTATTATTGAATGTTCTTACGTACCCAGAAACTGTTGAAAGCACTGGATACAGGAGTAAACAAAATGGGAAAACAAACAAACAAAAAACCTGTGCCCTCATGGAGTTTACGTTGTGGTAGGGAACAAGAGACAATAAAATAAAAATTTAAAATACATAGTATGTTACCTGGTGATTAGTACCTTAAAAGAAAAAGCAGGATGGCGGGGGAGAGTATGATAGGAACTGGGAGTTACAAAGGGTATGAGGAAGGGTCTCCCTGAGAAGATGGTACTGGAGTCATGACCTGAAGATGTGAGTCATGTGGCTAGCTGGTTGGAAGAATATTCCAGGGAGAGGAAACAGCATGTGCAAAAGCCCAGTGGTAGAAGCAGGCCTGGCTTGCCTGAGGAAAGGCAGAGTGGTTAGCTTACTAGAGGGGAATAAGTTGGAGGCAGTAGAGGGAACAGGAATCTAAAGCAGGTAGCGCCCTGTACACCAATATAAAGTTTCAGGTTTTCACCATGAAGGAGATCCAGAGCTTTGACCAGAGGCATGGCAAGATCTGACATTTTCGCAGGATCACACCGGCTGCTGTAATGGGAAAAGACAGAGGTGGGGGGTCGAGGACCAGGGGAGAAGAAGGGAGACCAGCTGGAGGCTCCACAATAATCTAGGCAAAAATGTTAAAGATCAGTTCGGCACCTGGCATGAGGCCTGGCACAAAACAGTCATTCAAATACAGGTCCTTGTCAAATGAAAAAAAAGTCATCTAACAAAAAATAAAAAAGAAAAAAAGAAAGAAAGAAAAGAAAAGAAAAAAAAGTCATCTAAGATTACCGACTTTGCATGCTTTATTCTTCTTCACATAATAATTTTCATTTCTCATAATTTTCAAGTCATTTGATTCATTTAATTGGTTCTCCCTCGTTGATTACTCTTACCAGGATATCTTCTCAACTTTATATCACAAAGCTTTCTTTATTAATCCTGCTAGTAAATGGATTATGACAAATCAACTGGAAATGCTTCCATTTGATATAAGAACTTTCAGAGCATTGGTATTTCTATTTTACTGTATTTCCAATATATGCTCTATCTGATTAAATTATCCAGTTGCTCAAGTTTAAGAATTTCTGCCTCGGGATGTCCGTTATCACCACTGCTGTTCAACATAGTACTAGAAGTCCTAGCCTCAGCAATCAGACAACAAAAAGAAATTAAAGGCATCCAAATTGGCAAAGAAGAAGTCAAACTATCACTCTTTGCAGATGATATGATACTATATGTGGAAAACCCAAAAGGCTCCACTCCAAAACTGCTAGAAC
This sequence comes from Martes martes, assembly GCF_963455335.1. NCBI lineage: Eukaryota > Metazoa > Chordata > Mammalia > Carnivora > Mustelidae > Martes > Martes martes. The sequence continues at coordinate 60,825,671 of NC_137892.1, forward strand.
TTATATAGGAATTCAGTAAAGTGTCAGGATATAAAATCAATGCACAGAAATCAGTTGCATTTCTTTACACTAACAACAAGACAGAAGAAAGAGAAATTGAGGAGTCAGTCCCATTTACAATTGCACCCAAAACCATAAGATACCTAGGAATAAATCTAACCAAAGAGGCAAAGAATCTATACTCAGAAAACTATAAAGTACTCATGAAAGAAATTGAGGAAGACACAAAGGAATGGAAAAATATTCCATGCTCATGGATTGGAAGAACAAATATTGTGAAAATGTCTATGCTACCTAAAGCAAGCTACACATTTAATGCAATCCCTATCAAAATCCCATCCATTTTTTTCAAAGAAATAGAACAAATAATCCTAAAATTTATATGGAACCAGAAAAGACCTCGAATAGCCAAAGGAATATTGAAAAAGAAAGCCAAAGTCGGTGGCATCACAATTCCAGACTTCAAGATCTACTACAAAGCTGTCATCATCAAGACAGTATGGTACTGGCACAAAAACAGACATACAGACCAATGGAACAGAATTGAGAGCCCAGAAATAGACCCTCAACTCTATGGTCAACTAATCTTCGACAAAGCAGGAAAGAATGTCCAATGGAAAAAAGACAGCCTCTTCAACAAATGGTGCTGGGAAAATTGGACAGCCACATGCAGAAAAATGAAATTGGACTATTTCCTTACACCACACACGAAAATAGACTCAAAATGGATGAAGCACCTCAATGTGAGAAAGGAATCTATCAAAATCCTTGAGGAGAACGCAGGCAGCAACCTCTTTGACCTCAACCGCAGCAACTTCTTCCTAGGAACATCACCAAAGGCAACAGAAGCAAGGGCAAAAATGAACTATTGGGATTTCATCAAGATCAAAAGCTTTTGCACAGCAAAGGAAACAGTTAACAAAACCAAAAGACAACTGACAGAATGGGAGAAGATATTTGCAAACGACATATCAGATAAAGGGCTAGTATCCAAAATCTATAGAGAGCTTATCAAACTCAATACCCAAAGAACAAATAATCCAGTCAAGAAATGGGCAGAGGATATGAACAGACATTTCTGCAAAGAAGACATCCCGATGGCCAACAGACACATGAAAAAATGCTCCACATCACTGGGCATCAGGGAAATACAAATCAAAACCACAATGAGATACCACCTCACACCAGTCAGAATGGCTAAAATTAACAAGTCAAGAAATGACAGATGCTGGCGAGGATGCGGAGAGAGGGGAACCCTCCTACACTGTTGGTGGGAAAGCAAGCTGGTGCAACCACTCTGGAAAACAGTGTGGAGGTTCCTCAAAAAACTGAAAATAGAGCTACCCTACGACCCAGCAATTGCACTACTGGGTGTATATCCTAAAAATACAAACGTGGTGCTCCGAAGGGGCACGTGCACCCGAATGTTTATAGCAGCAATGTCCACAATAGCCAAACTGTGGAAAGAGCCTAGATGTCCATCAACAGATGAATGGATAAAGAAGATGTGGTATATATACACAATGGAATACTATGCAGCCATCAAAAGACATGAAATCTTGCCATTTGCAACGACGTGGATGGAACTAGAGGGTATCATGCTTAGCGAAATAAGTCAATCGGAGAAAGACAACTATCATATGATCTCTTTGATATGAGGAAGTGGAGATGCAAGGCGGGGGGGGGTTGGGAGGAGGTAGGAAAAGAAAAAATGAAAAGATGGGATTGGGAGGGAGACAAACCATAAAAGACTCAATCTCAAGAAACAGACTGAGGGTTGCTGGGGGGAGGGGGGACGGGAGAGGGTGGTGGGGAAATGGACATTGGGGAGTGTATGTGCTATGATGAGTGCTGTGAAATGTGTAAACCTTGCGATTCACAGACCTGTACCCCTGGGGATAAAAATACATTATATGTTTATTAAAATAAAAAAATAAAAAAATAAATTTAAATTAATCTCACAAAAAAAAAAAAGAATTTCTGCCTCGTCTATTTATTATTTCTTTTTATGTTTAACTTTTTTTGTTGTTGTTACTCAGTTTAACTTCTACCAGGGGAAAAAAGTAGTCTTTTCACTGCCAAGTGAAATAAATAAAATTAAGCCACAGGAAATCAACATGATGAAAGCCAAAATTCGTGTGTCCAGTAGCAACAGATGGTAAGTTTGAGGTGTGTGTGTGTGTGTGTGTATATATAGGAGTAAAATACTCATGTGTAATATTTATAATCAAAACCAAGACACCACTATTCCATATGGGAGAAAAGGAAACACTCCAATGGAGTGAATCCTCAAGAGCCCAGAGAAATGCAGTATAAAATCATAGGCATTAATTATTTTTACAGAAGAGTAAAAATTTTATTAACTTCACCAGAAATGGTTAGATGGGCCAGGACCTCATCCTAGCTACTCTGATTGAAGACGTAGTTGCTAATTAGATAGATAGATAGATAGACAGATGGATGGAGAGATAGTTACAATGAGGCGGAGGGATATAATATGCTAAATAGATATGCTAGTGAGCTATACATAATGAGAACTGTAACAAAACCTAAACTGAAAACTCGTATTATAGGTGGCTGAAGAAAAACTCCCACTAGCTCCAGGATTATACTCAATTTTACTGAGAAAACTCTTTGGAATCAGCATTCCTCCATTCGGGGGCATCATGATGTCTCTGGAAACTGGGAAAAACCAGTCCTGGACGGCAGCAGTACAGTTCCCATCCAAACAACAGTGAGCACTGGCAGCAGCCCCCTCATCCACGCAAGACCCTGCCTCCCCAGCTTTCCTCACAGCCACTGCGGGAATACTGTCATCCGCTTTTTCTGGCTCACAAATCCTCTTACCGGGACAGCTCTGCTTCACTGGCTAATCAATACCTGTTAGATGTCCTGTTAAGGTGTGGTTCTAACCTATACGCCCCCCACTAATCCCTTCTCTCACTACTGGTAGACTCTTCTCCTAACCTTGTCCCCTTTACAATGAATGAAAACTCAAACATCTCTGTTAGATCAAAAAGAGGAATAAAATTTAAAGACTCTAAATATTTCTCCTTCCTCCCATTTCACACTTAGGCATTCATTACTTTACCATCTAAGTTCGGGGCATGTGGGAAGTTGTCAATAATCCTTTCCAAAACACTATTAAATATAAAAAAAAAACAAGGAAAATATTATTATAAGACAATATAACAGAAAGTCAATCATGGTAAAATAATCACTTGGGGGCAGAGAAATTTTAAGGAACACAGACTTACTTCCTTTTTTTTTTTTTAAGATTTTATTTAATTATTTGACAGAGAGAGACACAGTGCGAGGGAACACAAGCAGAGACAGAGAGAGAAGCAGGCTTCCCGCCGAACAGAGAACCCAATGCAGGGCTCAATCTCAGAACCCTGGGATCATGACATGAGCCAAAGGCAGACGCTTAATGACTGAGTCACCCAGGCACCCCTTACTTACTTACTTCTAAAAGCAAATATATTTAACAGTACTATATTGTAAAACTAAAGAAAATGTTTTATATCATAATTGTATTGATGATTCTCTCCTAATACTGACACTTTTATTTCTTTACAAATATGCATAAATAGTATTGGTAAAATTCTCTTTTTGATAGCAAAAAAATTCTTTAGAGAGAGTATATATCTAACTATATTCATTGAACCCAAATGGATTAAAGGGGTTTATTTATAAGTTCTTATATTCAATTTCTACTACATAGACTCTAAATAAAATAGCAATGGAAACAGGTGTTGGTGAGGATGTGGAGAAATTAGAACCCACACAAACTGCTAGTAGAAATATAAAATGGTGTGGCCACTATGGAAAATTAGTTTGGCATGCCCTCAAAAAGTTAAACATAGAGTTAACATATGATTCAGTAATTCAACTCCAAGATACATCCAAGAAATCTCAAAACATATGTCCACAAAAATGTGTACACGAATATTCACAGCAGCATTGTTAGTAATAGCAAAAAGTGTAAACAATCCAAATGTTCATCAACAGAAGAATGGATAAACAAAAGGCGGTATACTCATATAATGGAATAGTATTCTGCCATTAAAAAAGGAACAGGGGACTGATTATGCTACAGCACGGATGAACTCTGTTAACGTTGTGGGAAATGAAAAAAAAAGCCAGACACAAAAGGTTGTATGATTCCATTTATACGATTTGTCTGAAATGGTGGCACCTGGGTGGCTCAGTCAGTTAAACATGTGCCTTCGGCTTAGGTCATGATTCTAGGGTCCTGGGACTGAACCCTATGTGGGGCTCCCTGCTCAGCAGGGAGCCTGATTCTCCCTCTGTCTGCCACTCCCCCTTCTTGTGCTCTCTCTTTCTCTGTCAAATAAATAAATAAAATCTTAAAAAAGAAATGTCCAAAATGGACAAATCCATACACGCAGAAGGTAAGTCAGCGGTTGGCTAGGGGTAGGGAAAACGGGGAGTAGGGAGTGAATACTAACAGGTATGGGGGTTTTTTTTGCAGGTATTAAAAATGTTCTAGAATTAGATAATGGTGATGGTTACACAACCTGGTGAGTATACTAAAAACTGTTAAACTGTATGCTTTAAATTGGTGGGTTTTATGGTATATGAATTATATCTCAATTTTTTAAGTATCAGGTTTTTTTAAAAAAAAGCAATATAACAACCTCCCCACCAAAAGTAGTATTTGTACTGGGTTATAATTCAAAAACTCTTTCTGTCAAAAAAAATGCCATATTACAAGAACAAGACGAAAAAATGATTCAAGGGAATTTAGAACAAATACAAGGAGGTAATATCTTTATCATACAAAGAGCTCATAAACTGATAAGAAGGACACCAATAGAAAAAATGAGCAGTGGACATGAGATGACAATTCATACAGAGAACATAGACAAATATTAAGAATAGCAAAAAAAAAGTTTCCCTAATAATCAAAGAAAATGCTCATTACACCAAAATACCATTTTTCACCCATCAACATAATACAGATGTTTAAAAAAATGATTCCAGCTTTCTCATGTCCTAGTGGAGGGAGATTAAATTGGTACGCACATTTCGGAAAAGCAATTTGTCACTGTGCCAGGAGCAGGAGATAAGAGGTGAGCAGTACAGATCTGCAGTGAAGGCTGACAGAGAGAAACAGACATAAACAAATCAATGCAATTATATGCAGGGACTTGAAAAGAAATAAGGGGTTACAGTGGGAGCCCAAAGAAGGGAATGGTTGGTCCTTTCTACAAGGGGGAGGAAGAGGACCAGGGAAGGTGATGCAGATGATTGAGAGCTGAGTCCTGAAGGACAAGATTGTTAGTCAGACTGAAGGGGCGGTGCCAGCACATTCGAATCCCTGGGTGTGGTACTACAGCTACAACCCAGGACACAGGGGCAGCGTGGAGTGAGAGGTTCACAAAGGTCCGCTCGGGACGGGTCTTGCTGGGACTGGATCACTCAATCCCAAGTCTGGGGACAGAACAAGAGTATCAGTCGAATGAATACAATTTTTTTTTTCTGAAAAGCAACATGAAAAATCATTATACGATTCTCTCTATCCTTCCATCTGGTTAAAATTTTCTCTAGTAAGAAATAAATGGAAGATAATAACCAAAACAGCTAAGAGGAGCCCTGGAGTTCTTCCAGGAGCAGATGTTATTTTCAGAAAGGGTACTCTGGTGCCCTGGGGAGGAGGGATTAGGAGGCAAACTTCGAAGAGAGACAGGTGAGGTGGCTACGCAGTAAGCCAGGCAACTACTGCTGACACGGAGAGGAATAAAGACCAGATGTTCCAGGGCTCAAATCTCCAAGCACCCGAATGGATCTGGGCCGTGAGGGCAGAGGGTGCAGGATGGTGCCGGCTTGAGTGACCGAGTGGATGTGTACAGAAGACTATACTGTCGTACGAAGAAGGGGACAAGAAGGGGACATGGAGAAAAATATGAGTTTGGCTTTGGACTTACGAAGTATCACGTAACTCTGAGCACCCAAGGGGAGAGGATATATAGATACATCAGTAGACAAAGATGACTCTACACATAATAGAGGCGGTTCATCTTGCTGATAGGGACACGGGCACCGGGGTTAGCCGGGCCTGGATTCGAACGTCAGCCTTGACACTTCGTAGGCCGGTGGCCTTCAGGAGGTTATTTCATCCTCTAAGACCCCAGACTCTGTGGGGATGGTACCACCGACTTCATGGGCTGTGTGAGTGTTGAATGAAAAGGGTCCGTGGTGCGCCTGGCACAGAAGCCGGCGACCTGAGAGCCCAGGGAAGGGTGACTCCAGCCACCTGCTAGAAGACTTGGCAGGGGTCGCCAGGTGAGGAGAGAAAGGTGCAAAGACCAGAGCATTAAAGAAAGGGATAGAACACAAGGGGCAGTGAAAGAGGAGGAGAAGAAATTGATGTGGGAAACAGAGGCAGAAGAAAACTTACTAAATTTCCTCACCTACTGACAAGCCCTTAAAACAGGCAGAGTGACTCTCCTCTAGGGACTCAACTACCCCTACCTTAAGGCTGTGCTAAGGGCAACGGACAATCTTAGCCCAATCCACCCCCTACCCCCAACCAGGATCCTGTAAGTCTACTTTAACAATTCCTTTAGGAAACTTTATCTCTAAACCTCCAAGATAGTGTTGACAATCATTCCCAAGCATATGGCCCACTGATAGACATCTAAAGGGTCTCCTGAGAAGGTTTTATTACCGGTAATGAATAACCTTTTCCCCAGACAACAGCTAGCCCCTCAAGGTCCTAGAAACCTTGCTTCCAAAATTCCTTAGAGACTTACATCATCCCTAACCCCCTCCCAACTTACAAGTATATAACAGACCACTCCTCACATCCCAGGGCAACAGCTCTTCCTAACCACCATTTTGCACCAAAGATGTCCCAAGAATTCCTTCTTGGTCATGGGCTCCAAACCTCACCCCACCGAACCTCACCTATGTTCTACAACTTCATCAAAATAATCGAAGGAGTAGAAGGAGATTCAGGAATGAGTGCTGTTGTAGAAGCAAAAGGAAAGAAAATTTCAAGAGAAGATTTGGGTCTCTATACACCGATATTTAAAACAAACAAACAAAAAACCCCTCCAAATTAATGTAAAAGTGATGTGGGAAACAAACGCAGAAGAGAAATTATTACTTCCTTACTAACTACAAGCCCACAGACAAGTCCTTCAAACAGCAGAGTGACCTTCCTCTAGGGACTCACTGCCTCGATGACGAGCTTTTGCAAAAGGCAATCCTAGCCAGACCCTGCCCCCCAAAACCAGGTTCTGCAAATCTACTTTTAACATAAAAAAACTCTTTTGGAAACATCCTTTATCTCTACCCACGAAAATACCTGTTGGCAATCATCCCCCAAACATATGGCCCATACATCTGAAGGGTCTCATGATAGAGGTTTTTTTTTAAATTTTTAAATTTTTTTATTAACATATAATGTATTATTAGCTCCAGAAGTACAGGTTGGTGAATCGCCAGGTTTACACACTTCACAGCACTCACCATAGCACAGACCCTTCCCAATGTCCAGAACCCTGCCACCCTCTCCCTACCCCCCTCCCCCACCCCCACAACCCTCTGTTTTGTGAGATTAAGAGTCTTATGGTTTGTCTCCATCCCAATCCCGTCTTGTTTCATTTATTCTTTTCCTGCCCCCCAAATCCCCCATGTTGCATCTCTACTTCCTCATATCAGGGAGATCATATGATAGTTGTCTTTCTCTGATTGACTTATTTTGCTCAGCATAATACCCTCTAGTTCCATTCACGTCATCACAAACGGCAAGATTTCATTTCTTTTGATGGCTGCATAATATTCATTGTATATATATATATATACCACATCTTCTTTATCCATTCATCTAGAAAGATCCATGGACATCTAGGTTCTTTCCATAGTTTGGCTATTGTGGACATTGCTGCCATAAACATTCAGTTGCACATGACCCTTTGGATCACTACATTTGTATCTTTAGGGTAAATACCCAGTAGTGCAATTGCTGGGTCATAGGGTAGCTCTATTTTAAACTTTTTGAGGAACCTCCATGCTGTTTTCCAGAGTGGTTGCACCAGCTTGCATTCCCACCAACAGTGTAGGAGGGTTTCCCTTTCTCCGCATCCTCGCCAGCATCCGTCGTTTCCTGACTTGTTAATTTTAGCCATTCTGACTGGTGTGAGGTGGTATCTCATTATGGTTTTCATCTGTATTTCCCTGATGCCAAGTGATGTGGAGCACTTTTTCATGTGTCTGTTGGCCATCTGGATGTCTTCTTTGTAGAAATGTCTGCTCATGTCCTCTGCCCATTTCTTGACTGGATTATTTGTTCTTTGGGTGTTGAGTTTGCTAAGTTCTTTACAGATTTTGGATACTAGCCCTTTATCTGATATGTCATTTGCAAATACCTTCTCCCATTCTGCCAGTTGTCTTTTGGTTTTGTTAACTGTTTCCTTTGCTGTGCAAAAGCTTTTGATCTCAATGAAGTCCCAATAGTTCATTTTTGCCCTTGCTTCTGTTGCCTTTGGCAATGTTCCTAGGAAGAAGTTGCTGTGGCTGAAGTCGAAGAGGTTGTTGCTTGTGTTCTCCTCAAGGATTTTGATGGATTCCTTTCTCACATTGAGGTCCTTCATCCATTTTGAGTCTATTTTCGTGTGTGGTGTAAGGAAATGGTCCAGTTTCATTTTTCTGCACGTGGCTGTCCAATCTTCCCAACATCATTTGTTGACTGTCTTTTTTCCATTGGACATTCCTTCCTGCTTTGTCGAAGATTAGTTGACCATAGGGTTGAGGGTCTATTTCTGGGCTCTCTATTCTGTCCCATTGATCTATGTGTCTGTTTTTGTGCCAGTACCATATACTGTCTTGATGATGATGGCTTTGTAATAGAGCTTGAAGTCTGGAATTGTGATGCCACCAACTTTGGCTTTCTTTTTCAATATTCCTTTGGCTATTCGAGGTCTTTTCTGGTTCCATCTAAATTCTAGGATTATTTGTTCCATTTATTTGAAAAAAATGGATGGTATTTTGATAGGAATTGGATTAAATGTGTAGCTTGCTTTGGGTAGCATAGACATTTTCACAATATTTGTTCTTCCAATCCATGAGCATGGAGTATTTTTCCATTTCTTTGTGTCTTCCTCAATTTCTTTCATGAGTACTTTATAGTTTTCTGAGTATAGATTCTTTGCCTCTTTGGTTAGGTTTATTCCTAAGTATCTTATGGTTTTGGGTGCAATTGTAAATGGGATTGACTCCTTAACTTCTCTTTCTTCTGTCCTGTTGTTGGTGTAAAGAAATGCAACTGATTTCTGTGCATTGACTTTATACCCTGACACTTTACTGAATTCCTGTACAAGTTCCAGCAGATTTGGAGTGGAATCTTTTGGGTTTTCCACATATGGTATTATATCACATGATGGAGGTTTTATTAGATCTTTTCCCAACAATGGCCAGCCCCCTCAAGGTCCTAGAAACCTGGCTTCCAAAATTCCTTAGAGATTTAGGCTATCCCTATCCCCCTCCCAATTTGAAAGTATATAATGAGCAACTCCTCAAGACCCCAGTAAGCTTTTTCTGCCCATGGGGCCCGTCCCCAAGCTTTAATAAAACCACCTTTTTGCACCAAAGACGTCTCAAGAATTCCTTCCTGGCTCTTGACTTTGAACCCTAAGGTCCTTCCTACATCAAAAGGAAGGCTGAAACCAATGTGACAAGTTGGTAAAAAGTGTTCAGATAATCTACATAGCTATCTTATCTATCCATCTTTTCTTATTTATCTAACAGATATGCAAATGTATAGAAAACCTGAGCAGCGGGTTGTTATCAGTAAATACCTTGGAGAAAGTACGTGGGTTTGGGGAATGGGGACAGGGAAGGATGAGCTATGAATGTAAACTATAACTTTTCACTCTCTCTCCTTTTCATTGTTTGAATTTTCTTTTTCTTTTTTTAGAGAGCTTAGATTTATGTACTACTTGTATTATTAAAAGCTATTAAATATAACTGGAAAGTTGGAATTACATAAGGAAAGAAACGCTTTGGAAAGTCATTGTTGACTCAGGCGACAGCAGCTTCCCTGGGGTAGGGACAAAAACCCAACACAAAGGGCTGAAAAGGGAGCAGGAGCCCAGTGCTGTGTGCGAGGGAGAACCACCCAACCGCTTCTTCCAAAAGCGGGGCTGCGCAGCCGGGGCAACTAGAGGAGGGAGCCGCGCCAAGGGAGGGATTTTAATGCTTTCTTTCAAGGTGGGAGAGATTCATGGGGAATCAAAGAATACAGGAAAAAAGCCCAAGAGGGGTTGGTAAACAGATGGGAAGTTTAGGAGAGCCAGGGAATCAATGATGGAGCAAGGGAATCCGAGGGAAGTGGGTGCAGAGGTTCAGGGCAGAAATTTGCCTCAAAGAAGCACAGGGTCTCGGAATGCTGAGAGCCCGTGGCGGTGGCGCCCCCCGCAGGCGGGCCGGAGGGTGCACGCAGACGGACCCAGCTCCCGGGCTGTGAGTGCTCCCTCTGAGGGAGCTCCCGCTGAGGGGTCAGCAGAAGCAAAAGCACTTTGAGGAGCAGGAAGGAGAACGGACTGGTGACAGTATTAACAAGGGACTGAAAATAAAACAATTCAAAGCCCAACTTTTCCCTACAGAAAACAAGTTCTACAATCTCATCAAGTGAAATATTTCATTGTTCACAGACATATCATCCCTTTTCTCTCCTGCTGCGCTTCCCAGGTTCTAAGAAAGAAGAAAGTGTTGAAGTCTCTTTGATCATGTCAAATCTGGAAGCAAAGGCCCGACTAACTTCTTAGTTTAAAAATATATATATATTTTTTCATATATATGTCATATATATGATATATATATATCATACATATATATCATACATACATATCAAATGAACAAAATCCACATCTTGAGCTTTAAAGTAGTGATAGTCTTACAAGAGAAAAATATAAAATATGGCTTTGGGATTGCTTGAGGCTGTAACATTATGGCCCATTTCTGATTTTCTAGTCATGTCATTTCCCTGTGATACACGAATCACTTTCAGCTTTTCTGTGTAATCACTTTTTTTCTGATATGTAGGGGATTTCTCCATGCACATTCTCTAAAGAGCTGGTTTTATGGGGATGGTGTGATACACAGTGTATATTGCACACTGCACACTAAATCAAGCCTCTATCCAAGTAAAAAGGATGAGGTACAGGCACTAGGTGTTTGGTGCAGTTACTATGTTGGGGTGAGTGTGTGTGTGTGTGTGTGTGACTGTGTATGTTGTGGGGGAGGGAAGAACGGATTGAGGAGGGTGGGGAGAGGGAATGAACTACAGGCTGCCTCAGGCACATATAATCAAAAGGACTACAGATAAACATAGACCCAGGAGGCTGGATTAGGGCTTTCTTTAGTGGACACGAGGATAGGACCTCCCTGAAAGAGTTAACTGGAAGATAAGTCTCTCCGCTCCTCCAAGTCAGGACTGATAGGATGAGCTAACGGGTTTTGTAGAGCCTTTGCCAAACCAAATCTGACAGGAGTTTTATGGGATGGAAGCACACTCCCACCTCCTTTTCACTTGCAAATGCCCTCCCCCCTGAGAAAAGCCTAAGATTTACCTCACACAGGCACACACCAAGAGGAGGCAGGAGAGTCAAGAGGGGGGCCTAAACAGAATTAAAGTTGGAAAAAATAGAAAGCAGGCAAACGATACAGTAGGACAGTCCCAAACACTGAAAGCATAAGCCATACCTTTCCAGGGAGAAAAAAGAAAAACATCAACATTCCGTGGTGCGCTGTACCAGGCATAATATTCTCTACATCTCCAACTTTTCACAAGTCCTCCCCTAACCTCAGCTTTGGTAGAAACCCAAAGCCAGCTTTCCCCTCAGGATACACCTCACTTCTCTAGTAACTTCTAATACTCGCTTTCTCATATCTTACACAGCAAAGGCAAGGAGAGCCCTCAGAAGGGCTCCTCAGCACCACTTCCAGGCAAGCAAACCCTCCAACTCCTCACAGAGACCCTTCCCGCCCAGCGCTCATCATCTCTGCCCTACAAACCCGCTCTCATCCATCATTTCTTCTCCCAGGAAGTGACATTCTCCATGCTAGGGGCCTGAGAGATGTGTTGGATAACCTCCTGAGGTAATACGGCCCACATGCAGGCAGTCACGAAGCCCTAGAGGAGGTCTATCCTCCACCCCATCTCTGGAATACTTTCCACTTCTCTTTTCTCAACTGTCACAGACCAGGTCCTTTGGGTCTTACGCTTCAGCCAGAACGGGAAGGGCTTTGGTACCTCTCCGCATACCTAGATCCTCTTCCAGGCCATAACCACCTTCTAACTGCTGAAGCTTTGCTTGGACAGCATTCCAGCAGAAGACAAGTGGAGAAAACTTGCTGTGGATGTTGTCTTTTCAGCCAATGAGCCCTAAGGACTCACAATTAACTGAGTCATTGTTTTTGACTGTCCTAATGTCAATGAGTAAATCAACCACAGTAGACAGACATGACCAAGACAACAACAACAACAAGAAAAATCAGGTTATTAGGACTATCCGGAGTCCCATACTCAACTACCAAACCACTTATGGAATAAGCATAGAACTTCAATGCCATTAAAAAGCTCTGGCCTCTCCTCATCCAGACAAAAATAAGACTGCTAGCAGCTTCCCATGAACTGGTGCCCGTAATAAGTGATGGAACGATAGTGTAAATGTGCCGGTGTTTTAGAAAAGTAGTATTGGCCAACTTCAAGAAAAACTGTAAAACAAGCTTTTTGGACCTTGTCAGAGCTTTGAAATGAGAATATAATTTCCAAAAAGATTTTTCCTTGGGCCCTGTCTAAGGGAGAAAACATGCAACTCAACATCCCGGAAAACGACCCAGAGATCCACTGAAGGCCAGCTGGAGCAAGTAGCTTCAGCTCGGGGAGGTGTAAAAGCCAACAGCGAGAATGTGATTTGCATGGCACGCGAGGGCAGCATGCCCAAGCCAGTACTGAGAAGACATCTCAGGAAAAGAGCAGAGACCAGGAGAAAGGTTCTGAGCAGAAGGGTTTCTCTGAGCAGAGACCAGGAGAAGGGTTGGCAGGACACTCAGAAAAGACCTGGTCTCGGGCTAAAATAGTCATCAATTAACCACCAGCTCAGACTTTTAAAAAGAGTAAAAAAAAAAAAAAAAGTAAAACCATAATTATTGAGCATTTTCTATTTAAAAAGCAGTGGCACCAAATTAACGCCATCAGACTGTCCTCGAAAGGTGAAATATTTAGTCAACTGATCGGTTGTGTAATTAGCCCAATGCCAAGCGACACTGGCTGACAAACTCCTTCTGTGAGTCATCTTCATTAACTTTCTGGCTCTGCACATGTATGAACAGTCAGAATTACTTTTACAGAACCAAGTCCACACCAAACACTCAACTTAAAGTTAAACAAAAAAGTTATCATCTTCCCTGATTTACAAAACAAAAAGAATGAAGAAGCATCTCAGTGCAAAAAGTCAAATATAAGAACTCAAGTATAGGGCAGTCTGATTAAAAAGAAGTCATCAAAGAACCCAGTTCTGGGCCTCAAATCAAAGGAAAAGCAAATCCAATGAACCAAAATTTTTAAAAAAATCAACTCTTAACTTAATCTTCATATCCACAAGAGAATTTTGATCTTTTAGTCACCTAAACCACTAAAGCAGTTTCTAAAGTCTGTCTCCTGACAAGACCACAAGTGCCCTAATTGATCATAGGTCAATCAACCCCGAATACTGACCCATACCCACATACATGACAAAGTTCTCATGGCATAGGAAAAAAAGAAAAACTTACTTAAAATCAAACCATTTTTGAAGTAATACATACTCTGTACTTGGTCCACCCCAGTATTTGCTTGGCAACTACAAAAGTAAGGTATTTAGGTTACTAATAGTATCTCACTTTTCTGGAATGAAAAAAGGCAGGGGGTTGGGGAACAAAGACACATGTTTTAAGTTACATACTTCATTTTAATTCCCAGGTAGGAAAGAATTACACAGAAATTGTGTCTAGAAAGAACCCAAGAGTTCTATCTTGCTAACTTGATACTTCCTTCACCTCTGAAGACCTGACCTTCTTTCTCTAGCAAGTCGTTGTCATTACAGTAAAGTCTGGAGCAAAGCCGTCAGACAGAAACAATGACAGAAAAGACAGCTGAACAGTGTGCCAGGATCATGGTGTAGACAAGCTACCCCAGGGGCACCCTCGGAGAGCAGCATTTGGTCGCAAACCCTGTGCCTCTCAAAGAAATATTTTGAAGGGGAGGAAAGAAAAAGAACTGAAATATTTTGCGGATAGTATCTTCTACTCTCAACCCTGACTTTATATTAACCTCTTTGCATCTCTGAATAGAAAAGGAGACGAGTGAAGAGAAAAAGACGAGAACGAAGACAGGTACAACCCAAAACACTGGTTAAAAGGCTCTGGAGTCAGACTGATCTGGGTGTGAAGCCCAGCTCTGCAGCTTAACAACTTCATGATAGATGTTGGCCAGTCTGCTTAATAATCATGAGCCTTTGTTTTCTCATCTGTAAAGTGGGTAGCTGTGAGGAATAAGCAACATATGGAAAGTACTCAGCATGCTGCATGACACAGAGGAGGTAGGTGGTCAATATAAAGTAGTAGAAGAGAAAAAGAGGGGTAGGGAAGGGAGGAGAGAAAAAAATCTCAAGGATTCGCAAAGAATCTAAACTCGGAACAAATGCCCTATCCTCTTTACAGTCTGAAAATAGTTCTTGGTCACCAACTACATAATTAGCACTGTGCTTTGTTCAGAAATGAAGCCACCTCCTCCTCACTCTCAAGGTGCATGCAGTCCAGCTCAGGAAACATAAATCACACGTAGGAAATATGTCAGAAAAAAAAAAAAAAAGAATTAAAAAAAAAAAGTTGTGTTAAATCGTTAAATATTCTACATGTGGTAAAGCAAGAGCTGCAGCAATCTGGAGAAGGGGCCTGTGAGGGCTACTTGTGGGGGACAGTTTCAGGGAGAGGGGCGATAGAGGCATGGCAGGGCACTTAGGAGAAGCAGGGGGCATGTCAGGGGAAGGAAAAGCAGATGTGCCCCAGCTGGAGTCTTGCCCCGGAAGCAGCGGGGATATAAGCAGGGACTTACAGAGTGACCAGAGACTGGATGAAGGAGGAGGCAGACAGGAAAGCAGTGAGCATGGGAGCTATTAGAAGCAAAAATGGGCTGGACTTCAGAAATGAATATGAAAAATGAGAGAGGGAGCTGCCTGACTCTCAGATTTCTTGTTCTTGTGTGCGGCCAAGTAAGTTCTTTCCACCTTCCTGGTATTTCTTGGAAGGAAAGAAAATCATACTCTTCTATCTCCCTAGACCGAGTCAGCATCACCCCTCTTGATAAGCAGGCTGCCCGGGGCAGGGTTTACAAACGTGGGCTTGGCTGGGTCTGTATCCCAGCTCTACCACTTACCAGCTGTGCGACCTCAGACAAGAAAACCAACCTTCCCAGCTTCATTTTCCTTCTCTGTAAAAAGGGGTAATTATAAGACCCAACCCCAGATTATTGAGAGGATAAGCAAATCAATACACTGAATAAATGCCTTCATTGAGAAGTGCTGAGAAGGGTTCCTGTCATATAGGAACAATCCACAAAAGTGACCCATTATTATTTGAATTATTTTTATATATTTATTACTTTTCATCTTTGGCTAGAATATAGCCATAGAAAGCTCAAAGAATAATTTTACAATCACTAAAAAGGAGATACCAACGGGAAACCCATCTTAGAATTGCAAGTTCTTCCAGAACTACAGCCAACAGTGAAAACCTCAGTGCGAGAGACCCAGCCAACCCAGTGTCACACAGAGGACGTGAGTCCCTACCTGGCTTGGTGAATGGCCTCCATCCACTCTTTACCGTCCTGCTCCTCCTCACAGCGCAGCTCCAGAGGTTTCTGACCCTCATGGCCAAAAAGAACGGTAAAGTAATACTAGAGAGAAAAACAAACAAACAAACAAACTTTAGATTTACTTTTCAAGCATGACCATATAATATAGTATTTCCCTACAAAGGGTATATGTTTAAAAAATTCATCCACACTGTATCAATCATGTTTCAAAACGTAGTGTCACCCCAGTCCACTTGGCAATGACTCTGCACCTAGAAGATACAATAGGTTGCATCTTAACACCCTTCTGTAAGAGTCAGCCCACAACACCTCACTAGATACAGGAAAGATATTGGATAAGACTCTATGCAGATGCATGATTAAAATTCCTTACTGAAATTTCTAACCGTAATAAAGGATATCTACAAAAAATTTACTATAAATATTCTACCTATTGGTGCATTCTTACAAGCAACCCTTCTAGGATGCATGGGTGGCACAGTCGGTTAAGCATCTGCCTTTGGCTCAGGTCATGATCCCAGGGTCCTGGGATGGAGTCCCGAGTCCGGCTCCTTGCTCCAAGTCCACTGCTTCCTCTGCCCCCTCCCCTGGCTTGTGAGGGTTCTCTCTGCCTTCCTCCCTCGCTCTCGCTCTCACTCTCTCTCAAATAAATAAATGAAAATCGTTGTTGGAAAAAACAAGCAACACTTCTAGAATCAAAAATTAGAAAACGATGGCAGTCATTGACACTTCTATTTACTAATTCTGCCTGGAGGGCAATATCGAAAAATAAAGGGAAAAGGGAAAGAAATGGAAAGCAAGGGAAAAACATCATTTTCATAGCTGATGTAACTGTCTGTATCAAAAGTTCATTGAAAAACTATTAAAATAAGAACACTGGGACGCCTAGGTGGCTCAGTTGGCTAAGCGGCTGCCTTCAGCTCAGGTCATGATCCCGGAGTCCTGGGATCGAGTCCCACATCGGGCTCCTTGCTTGGCAGGGAGCCTGCTTCTCCCTCTGCCTCTGCCTGCCACTCTGTCTGCCTGTGCTCGCTGCCTCTCGCTCTCTCTCTCTCTGACAAATAAATAAATAAAATCTTTAAAAAAAAAAAAAAACCACTGAACCAAATAGTTAAATACAAAAATCAGTACACAAAAATTTATTGCACTTTGGCATAATAATATCAACAGAGAGCTTCATTTTGGGTTTTTTGGGTTTTTTTTTTTTAAGATTTTATTTATTTATTTGACAGAGAGAGACAAAGCGAGAGAGGGAACACAAGCAGGGGGAGAGGGAGAGGGAGAAGCAGGCTTCCCGCCAAGCAGGGAGCCTGATGTGGGGCTCAATCTCAGGACCCCGGGATCATGACTTGAGCCGAAGGCAGACACCCAAGACTAAGCCACTCAGGTGCCCCACAAAGCTTCATTTTGAAAACAGCATTTGCAATAACAAATACAAGTAACTGAAGACTGAGTATAAGGAAATGTGTTTGTCACCTCTAAGAAATAAATTAATCAATAATTTCAATGTCCTCTGCTAGAAATAACAGTAGTTTTTACTTTTGGTAGAATGTGACAAACGGAATCTGAAATCTGCTCCAGGGAAGAAGCTTTCACTTTACACTGGTCTGTTTGAGGCCGGACACATGAATCACCAAACTGAGACTGTCTGGAAAGGAAACGTGACTGGACAGCTTTTATTGCACAAGAATGATCAGAAAATACACTGGACCTGCCCAGGACGTCTTCCCGGAGCATAAAGAGGACTGGCTACAGAGCTACACTAAGGCAGAGCCACAGCCGAACACGGAGTTCCTTCTGTGGTCCCACCTTCCCACCCACCCCCCCTCAAGGTCTTGTTTATTCAGTGTGACCGTTATGTACTCATTTTCTTCAAATGAATTAAAAACCTTCAGAACAATCATCCTAGAGATGAGAATTTCCAGCACAAGGGAAAAGAGCGAGAGAGACAAAGCAAGAAACAGTCTCTTAATGACAGTGAACAAGCCGATGGTTCCGAGAGCAGGAGGCGGGTGGGAGGATGGGGGACACAGGTGATGGGGATTAAGGAGGGCACTTGCTGTGATGAGCACAGGATGATGTATGGAAGTGCTGAGTCACTCTATTGCACACCCCAAACTAATATAACACTGTATGTTAACTAACTGGAATAAAAATAAGAACTTGAGGAAAAGAAAGAATTTTCAGCACATTTTTACCAAAAAGAAGAAAACTGGCTAAGAGACTTCTCCTCGGGTTACCTGTACATAAATCATCAATCCACTGAGTCATGCCCGTGAGATAATCCACCACACTTCCCACGGACGGTCCCAAGCCCCGTACATGGCAAGCTGTCTTTAGTTCTTAAACCTCTTGTCCAGCCAGAGGACTAAATGCTAGGAAACAGGGGGAAATAACCTTATGGAAAGGCCACCGAGAGTGAGAAGAATTGAGTTTAGCACTGTATGCAATAAAGTTCCATTTAAATTTGAGAGGAGAGAAGTCGAATCTCAATGATATAACAAATCAGTGTCTTAAAGGTCAGTCCTCTGAGTAATGGCATTTCAGTAACTGCTGGCTCCTGTCCAGGCTCAGCTGTCCAGTCCAGGGAGAGGAAATGCTTAATGAACCGGCCCAACCTATTGAAAGGCTGCAACCCGCACTTCGACAGCCACTGCTACTATGAAACCCAATTAGAAGCCACCTCTCAAAGACAGCGAGGCAATTATATTAGCAGAGGACACCCAAAGGTTAGACCACGTCTCAGGCATAAAGATGATGGTTTTGAGAGGTACATGTCACATATCCGGGAGTTCACTTAACAAACTCAGCTCAGTTACGAAAAATTAGACAGTGCCTCTGCACGCACCTGCAGATTATTTATTTTTAACCACTCATTAAAGTTTTCTTTGTGTGGAATATTCTGGCCTCACTCTGATATGAACTTAGTATACCATGGATCTAGGCATCAGGCCTGGTGCTTTAAAGGTCCCTTGGGGATCAGAAGTAGCATCGGACACCCTCGACGATACCCTATGACCTCAGAGGTGTCCCGCTGCAGGGAATTTGGAGGAGAGGTTCCAAAGTACTGGGTCATTGCGAAATGCAAGGAAGAATTAAAACAGGGATGACCTTGTTGATGTTTTTAAAGTTAGCATTTACAAGGACGAGTGACTTTCTCTTCCTTTTCTTCGTAGATATTCTCACCTGTTTCCCAAATCCATTTCTCCAGGCAGATTCTCTCCCAGGCACCAGCCCCATACTTCTCCTATTAGACAGCATTTCAGTCAGATCCCAAACTGAATTCATTACCTTCCGTCTCTTCCTCCCACCCCCCAAACCTCCTCCTCCCCCCCTCTGCCTTCACAATGACTCCTTCTCCTCTTGTCTTTTCTCTGTCAAGTGAATCTTTATCCAATGGTTGCCCCAACTAGGAACCCCAAAGTCATCTTCAACTCCTCCCTGTCATCACCCACACATTTGGTTTCACCAAGGCTCACATGTAGGATTCTCTTCTGGCTTTTATTATCCCTCACTTAGACTACTGCAGCCATTCTACCATCAGGTGAAAAATATGACAGTTTGAAATTCACTTGAAATTCTTTTATCTTAACAGCTGACCTTGCTCCTTCCTTGTACCCTGGCCACCATGATAGCCCAAAGTGGGAGTTTAAAAGGTTCTTCCTGAAGGAGGACAAGACGACCTAGAGACGTCCCAGTGAGTTGGGAACGCAAGGAGAACAGTGGAGAGAAGTGGTCGAGGTAAACAGAGAAATCAGGAGATGGAGACACATCTGGTACAGCTTCTCCCCAATCAGGGCTAAAATCCCAGAAGAGGGTGAGGAGTTAAAAAGGTTGATAACAAAAACCAAAAGCCAAGGAGTTTCTGTATCACCTTCCCTTTAGGGATCTAGAGGATATGCCATCTCACAGAACGTCTTCATGCCCCACCCCCCACTCTCATGACACCATGGAGGGATGACTGCATGGGTGGTGACCACATCACGTAACTCCACAAAACTGGTGTCACGGAAGTAGTGTGTTAGATAGATAGATAGATAGACAGATATAGATAGATAGGTAGAGAGATATAGATAGATAGATAGATAGATAGATAGATGGATGGATGGATAGATGATAAATAGATAGGCAGGCAGGCCAAGTTTTAAAGTTAGCTATCCAAAGCCTGATGAGCTTCTAAGCAGTGTGGACATTCCCAAGTACTACCGTGGAGGACCATGGAGGGAAGGGTACTATCAAAACTTATTGTGGGATAAAGTAAGGGGTATAAAGACCAATCAAGAGCCACAGTGGGACCACATAGGCAATACGGACAGCCAGGCCCTGACTGATCTGGGAGAAAATAGACCGCAGCCACGTACTTCAGCAACGGTTGCCAACAGATGGCCCAGGCAGAGCCAGACCAGCACCAGACCACGGTCACCAGACTGCCTCAATCTTTGACACAAACACACATACACACACATCCTCAAGGCCACGTGAGACCCCATTTACTGAGACGCCACCTCAGTGGGGTGCAGAGGGAAAAATGAATTACTGAAAGAGACTTTCCACATTAGTGGAGCAGTCTGAGTTTCCTCCTCTCAACTAAATGTAGCTTCTTTTTTCTCCACTTACTAAGTGGAGAGGAGATCTTAAGGAGAAAGTCAGGTCACATTGAGAAAAATATTTTCTTTGCACATCTAAGTATAGTGAAGACAAATCTGTGACCCCAATTCCTGTCTTATCCAACTCCCTCCATCTAAAACATGGTGGCCAGAGTCTTTCTGAAATATCAGTCAAGGGGCGCCTGGGTGGCTCAGTGGGTTAAAGCCTCTGCCTTCAGGTCAGGTCATGATCCCAGGGTCCTGGGATGGAGCCACGCATCAGGGTCTCTGCTCAGCAGGGAGCCTGCTTCCCTCTCTCCCTCTCTCTCTCTGCCTGCCTCTCTGCCTACTTGTGATCTCTGTCAAATAAATAAATAAAATCTTTTAAAAATAAATAAATAAAATAAAATATCAGTCAAGCTTGGGCACCTGAGTGGCTCAGTTGTTAAGCATCTGCCTTCGACTCAGGTCACGATCCCAGGGTCCTGTGATCAAGTTCCGCATCAGGCTCTCTGCTCCACGGGAGGCCTGCTTCTCCCTCTCCCACTCCCCCTGCTTGTTTTCCCTCTCTCACTATCTCTCTCTGTGTCAAATAAATAAATAAAATCTTAAAAAAAAAAAAATTAGTCAAGCTTCTCATGTCTGCTTACAAACCCTTACTAGTGTTCTCAAACACTAAGAGCAAATCTTACACAGGCTGAAAATGCCCTTCACTAATCGGTTCCATTCTTCATCTTTAACCTCGCTCCCGTCTGTTTCCTTCAAGGCAGGCCACACTCCAGCCACACCAAGGTATCACTCCCCAAAAGACAAGCTCTTTCCTCAGCCTCATGCTACTGGCAGAACCATGACTCCCCAAGCGGTAACCCAAGAACTTGGGCAAGGCACATAACTCTCCTGACTTTCCTCCTGGGCAAAACGAGGACAATGATGCAGACCTGACAGGATCAAATTAGCAGATACACAGTGCCTGCACAGTAGGTGCCTCATAAGTGTTCATTCCCTTCTCTACCAGTATAGCTTTGTCTTGACACACCTTGTTTCGTCCCCAGCCTCTTCTCCACCTACAAGTTCTTACCAAACTTTCATGACTCATGTCACCGAAATGTCGGTCCTCTAAGAATCCTTCCCTGGTATCTTCTGGCAAAATGGAGTCACTCTGTCCTCTGGCTTTCAGCCACCCCAGGCGCCCTCATCTCACATCACATCAGAGTTGTCCATGTGTGTGTGTCTCTCTCCTTCCTGCCTGGTCCTTTTGTACCCTTGATCCTAGCACTGTACGAGGCACACACGAAGCCCCCAGTATCGTCTGATAAACAAATAATCATGAGTAAAGAAACACGAGGTAAAATTAAACTAACAAATTTGCTTCTAACAGCCACAGGTGATGATAAACTTCATGACTTAAAATTATATCCAACTGGCCATCCAGAGAAGGGATTCAAAAAGACTGCTTCAATGACCAACAGATCTTTTTATCCTAAGTATGGTAAGTCAGAACCCCATAATGATCTCACAAACACCCAGAAGAGCAGAAAGAACAGATGCCATGGGTTGGCAGACGCACGGAAGATTCTTACCCTCTTACCGACAATGACTATAAAATGCCCGAAAGAACATAATGAACAGACCTAACACTTTTAAATGTTCAGGGTCTTTTTGGTATCTATTGTAGCTTTGTACAAATTTTCATTTTTCTGATTGTTATTATACTGGGTTTGCTGCTGTTTATGCCATGTGTTTTTGCAGACAAAACAAATGCAACCCAATGTGAAAACACAAGCTCACTTAAAACTATCGTCCTTAAGCTCCTGCAAGTTAGAAACAAATTTAGAGCTAACAGTGACTGTTGCTGAGGAACACGACTACAGGACCACTTCCCCTTTCTACATTTCTATATTGTTCGAAACACAATAAACACATACGGCTATATAGCAAAAAAAAAAAAAAAAAAAAAAGTTCATTCCTTTTTTAAATTGTTGGAGTCACAATGGACACATTCAGTTATACAATCAACAATAAAGACACTTAGTTTAAAAACTCTGTTCACATCTTTATAATAGAACCTATATATCTAGAGAAAGTAAATTACATTGGTCAAATCAGTCATGTTCCAGGCAGATGAAAAACTACTGTGGTTTTTTAAAAGTATACAGCAGAAAAATAACTTCTTTTTAAAAATGCTGTTCCGTGCCTATTATTATTTGGATGGTACTGCAGGATTTTAAATTACCACATGTGAAATCTTTCACTTTTAGATCAAAAGAACCAACACCAACCCTCTGTCTTCAGCCACTGGAGTCAGAAAATCCTCCTGGTATCCTTTTCCCACTGCCCCTGCCAAGGAGGAGGGATGGGAGATGCCCCACAGGAACCCACGGTGGTCTTCTCCTCCGGGTCTCCCAGTAGCCTGACCCTGCAAGTCAGACACAGGATGGATAAAGGAATGGGTGCCTTCCAAATTGTCCCTGGCTGGGTGACTTACACCCATGGGACTAGGGATCCTGATGGCAGCCTGCGGCAGTGCTTCTGGGATCACAGCAAGGCTCTAACATGGGATGGAGCTCTCCATCCTCACCAGGACTTGGGGTCTGGCCTCTGAGTCCCTGGGAATGTGAACACTATTCGGTGACCCTTTGCAGCCGAGCATGTATTTCTCCCCATCACTCTCCTGGATTGCGACGGCCATCCATCCCAGACAAAGGGGAGACTCCAGGTATTTCAGGAAGTAGAGAGAAAGCTGTGGAGAGTGGTCTAGGTCCAACTCCAAAGTGAAAAGAAAGTATGTGGTCCTATTGTTCTTCCTGTGATTCATTACCTCCTGCTTTCTCGTTCTTTCCTTAACTGCTTGTAGAGTGGAGATGAAATACATCCAAAACACCTGTTATACCCATGCAGTTGAGCCCTATGTGCTCTATTCTCATTTTTTTTTTTTTTTTTTTTTTAGAGAGAGATCACAAGTAGGCAGAGAGTCAGGCAGAGAGAGAGGTGGAAGCGAGCTCTCCCCTGAGCAGAGAGCCCGATGCGGGGCTCGATCCCAGGACCCTGGGATCATGACCTGAGCCGAAGGCAGAGGCTTAACCCACTGAGCCACCTGGGCGCCCCTCTCCTCATTTTGACTCTGAGGAGCTCTGAGGAGCTCAGCTTCACCTGTCAACTGAGCTATCTTTGGCATGCCCAGTAACTCCAATGTTTTCCCAACATACGACTGGCCCTTCCAAGAGAAAAGTAACCCATCCCCTGAGCCCTAGAGGCACAGACGGATCCCTCTAAATCTGCTGCGTAGCCACAGCCCTAGCGTGACCGAGACAGAAAACACATGGAAGATAACGGTCTGCTGGACACAGAAAAAGGGAGACACACTTCAAGATTCTCGATACCATTCTCCTCCTCAAATTCTCACTCCCTGGAACTCCTGTCTATTGAAATGTCACTTGTAGGGTACCGCCCTGCCCTCGGCATCTGCTCACCATTGTGCCAGCTGGTGGGGCACTACCTGAAGAGCAGTGTAAAGCTTTATGCCCCTTGACCCAGCTCCAGTGGTAACTAGGAGAGAAAACATTTCTCTTAGTGATGGTTTTTATCTCCTGGGATCATTTCTTTACCACAGCTCTACCCCATAGGCACTTTTAGCTCCAAAGAAGAGTCTGTGTGTATTAAAGGAGGCTGACTTCCCAACTACTTTAGAGACTCTTATCTTTTCATAGTGAAGCTCTTCATTGTTAAAACATATGTCAAATCATCCAACTACCTCCTCCAGGTGTTCTTAGAAACAAAGATCTAAGATGCTATAGGCTTCCCCCCTCCCTGTTGGCTTACTTCCTTTTTAACTCTGAGATTCAGAGGCACTGCCATGGGCATATTCCCTCCAGTGCAAGCCAACTTCAAAAATTTACCCCAGCATCTGAGGCCACAGTGCCAGTCGGCAGAAAGAGCCCCAGGCTACAAGGTGGGACCTCAGGTTTTTCCTCTTGCCTCTGGAGACAAAGTGCTAACTGTGTTAAGTTTCTGTGCTCAGGTTGTTCTTGGGCCAAGGTGAAGACAAGGCCACTTGTCCTACTAACTCCCAAGGTAAAGATCAAATGCAATCGTACATATCAAAGCGCCTTTAAAGGCATGAAGCTCATCTTGTCATTGCTGTGGGGGTGGAACTACCAGATCGCACTCGGGAACCAGTCATCTCAAGTCTGCCTAGGACGCTGGACTTGGTCCAGATCCACAAATCTGGGTAATTCAAATGTTCCTTTCTTCCCACTGTTCTTCTCAGATAAAAGTGCATGGGGGAAAGAAGAAAAGGATGTATTAAAATTATTAGCCAGCACACTGCGTACCTGCTAATTAAGAAGAGGTCATACTGTTTTTTTGTGGTGGTGGTTGTTGGTTGTTTTGTTCTTGTGGACGTTTTTTGGTGGTTTGATATTCATGATGAAAAGATCCTTAATTCTAGCAAAGACTTAGAGAGGAGCTTGAAGCTTCCACGACCTGCAAGAGTTTGCATAATGATCTGTCCCAAAAGAAGCCAATGCATTGACTGTGAACTTGAACTATGAGTATGACAAAGTAAAATCCATACTATGTTATAATATCGGTTTTTAAGAACTGACTCAGAATATATTCTTCTATAAACCTATACATACTTTAGTTTTTAATTGAATAAGAATTTAACTTAGAAATCAGCTCAAGGAGTAAGAGTTTAACTGCCTCCTACTGTGGTTTTCCACAACAAAAATACATTGTGTCTGCCTTCCAAATTTCATAAAGAACAGAGTTAAATTAAACTGTACCCATTTAAGAGTGACAAAGACAAGATGCCAGAAAAACCTGTCATTTTAAGAATGGCTAAAAGAACTTGATATATTTGGTTGCTCTTCAAATCTTCCAGAGGCTGTCATATAAAAATTGGAACAGAGAAACTTTTCATCCACCAAGGGATCTGAGCTCCCATAAACCACCAAGCATACTGAAATTCATGAAAAGGGAAACAAGACGCATGGTGGCCGAAGTCATCATCCCTGATTGGCAAGGGAAAGACAATGATTCCTCTCGATGTTTCCTTAAGTCTCACACAAGTTCCTGTCTTTCTTTTGCATTACCACTCCAGAGATGGACGTTGTTGAAGACAACATCGGATCTATGTGACTGACTTCACTCCACCTCCAGCCTTCACATTTACTTACTGTCCTGAGAGAGAGACATCTAATTCTGGTCAGCCTAGCGCCACTGACTGAGCACACTTGAGAATTCAGGCACCATTGTCACAGTCTTTTCTCACAGCGAGATGACAAAACTTTATCACCATGCCAATATCCATTCCGTCCTGGCCTCTCACAACTGATCTGGACCCCCTAACTTCACAAGTTCTAAATAATGAAACCTCCAAAGCCCCTTTTACTTCATACCATTCTCATTGCTTTCTCATGTCAACCATTGATTTTATTTGTTTTCCATCTGCCAACCACATTCTCATTTATGCAGAACATCTATACAATAAAAATGTATGCTGTCAATGCCCACGGTAGCTAGTGCCACATGGTGGAGAGGAAAATACCTTGACATGGAGACAAGTCCTACAGACTACTTGCTGCAAGTCTTGAGGTGCTCTATCAAAGAGTGGCTGTGGTTATGCACAATACGGGCAGGGGAGTTGTGGATGATGAGACAGACTTGAGATTTATCCTGTGTAGCTCCAGAAGACACAAAGAGGAGGAATAGGTTAAAGTTAGAGATTTAGGAGACTTTTCCAAAACTGGAATGAGATGCTGTCACTAGTTGGCCATCTCTCAGTGGTGTTTAAAAAGGGATGAAAATAGAAGATACTGCAAAAGGTATGCAATACAAGAGGCATATAAACAATGATTAGACCAATGTTTTGACTTTGCTATTCAATATCTCAACTTTTATTACATGGAGTTTACCAAAATGGGAATAAAAGAAAATACGTATCTAAGTAAAGAAATAATTAGTGCCTTTTAAGAAGGAAAGTCTTTTATGACACTGTACCATTTATATATATTTTATTTATATATATATATATATTTTTAAAGATTTTATTTATTTATTTGACACAGAGAGAGAGAGACAGTGAGAGAGGGAATACAAGCAGGGGGAGTGGGAGAGGGAGAAGCAGGCTTCCCTCCGAGCACGGAGCCTGATGTGCGGCTTGATCCCAGGACACTGGGATCATGACCCAAGCCAAAGGCAGATGCCCAATGACTGAGACACCCAGACACCCCTTGGATAATGTAAAAGGATTAATTAATGTATGTAATATATAAAGAAGTTCTCTAAATCAATAAGGAAAAGCCAAATACCCTCATACAAATGTTGGAAAAGGAATAGAATATTCATATGCCCACAAACAAAATCAAAAAAATAACACAAGCACATGAAAACATGAAAAAGAAATATGTTTTAGTACATTAAGACCATCTTTTTATTTTTATTAATTTTTAAAAAGATTTTATTTATTTATTTAAGAGAGACAGGGATAGTGACAGAGACAGCAAGAGAGTGCACAAGTGGGGAGGAGAGAAAGCAGCAGGCTCCCGGCTGAGCAGGGAGCCTGATGCAGGACTTGATCCCAGGACACTAGGTTCATGACCTGAGCCAAAGACATGCACAACTAACTGTGCCACCCAGGTGCCTAAGACCATCTTTTTAAATTGCAATTTTTTTAAATAATGAAACCCAGAACCGAGAAGTGAATTGTGCTAATTGAAATATTGAAATAAAAATGGTTATAATCTTGGTGGAAATCACTGACAATTTGTATCACAGACTTTAAAGTATTCTCAGTTTTATATTGTGAAATAGTGAAATACTGAGACATACAAAGACTTATGTCAAGAATGTTCATAGCATCATTAATAATAATAAAATGTCCACCAATAGAGGAAAGTTAAACAAATTATGAAATATTTGAGCGGGAACACTCAACAATGAAATTAATAATCAGCACTCACAGCTAACATCATCCTTAATGGGGAAAACTGAGAGCTTTTCCCCTAATGTCAGGAACATATAGAACATAAGACAGGGATGTCCTCTCTCAACACTTTGACTCAACATAGTACTGGACGTCCTAGACACAGCAATCAAACAAGGAAAAGAAATAAAAGGCTCCAAAATGGGTAAGAAAGAAGTAAAACTTTCATTATTTGCAGATGACATGATACTATATATAAAAGACCCAAAAGACTCCACTAAAAAACTGCTAGAATTGATGAATGAATTTAGTAAAGTCAGAGGACACAAAATCAGTGTACAGAAATCTGTTCCATTTTATACACCAATAATGAAGCAGCAGAAAGAGAAATTAAGAAAACAATCCCATTGACAATTACACCACAAATAATAAGATACCTAGGAATAAGCCTAACCAAAAAAGGTAAGACCTGTACTCTGAAAACTATAAAATACTGATGCAAGAAATTAAAGATGACACAAATAAGTGGAAGACATTTCAAGCTTACAGACTGAAAGAACAAATATTGTCCAAATGTCTATACTACCCAAAGCCATGTACACATTTAATGTAATCCCTAACAAAATACCAACAGCATTTTTCATAGCACTAGAACAAACACTCCTAAAATTTATATGGAACCACAAAAGACCCCAAATTGCCAAAGCATCTTGAAAAAGAAGAACAAAGCTGGAGGCATTATAATTCTGGACTTCAAGTTACACTACAAAGCTGTAGTAAACAAAACAGTATGGTGCTGGCATAAAAACAGACAAAAAGATCCATGGAACAGAACAGAAAATCCAGAAATAAACCCATAATTACATGGTCAATTAACCTTCCACAAAGCAGAAAAGAATATCCAATGGAGAAAAGGTCTCTTCAACAAATAATGTTGGGAAAACGGGACAGCAATATGCAAAAGAATGAAACTGGACCACTTTATTACACCATAGGCAGAAATAAACTCAGAATGGATTAAAGACCTAAATGTGAGACCTAAAACCATAAAAATTCTAGAAGAGAGCACACACAGTAACTTCTCAGGCATTGGCCATAGCAGTTTTTTTCTAGATATGTCTCCCAAGGCACAGGAAACAAAAGCAAAAATAAACTATAGGGACTTCATCAACATTAAATACTTACGCACAGCAAAGGTAATAATCAACAAAACTCAAAGACAGCCTACAGAATGGAAGACAACATCTGCAAACGACAAATCGGATAAAGGGCTAGTATCCAAAATAAATAAAGAACTTATAAAACTTGGGAAGGGAAGGGCTTTTTGTTAGTATCTCCATATCTAAAAGACAGTTTTAAGTTATAACCATAGGTCTATATGTGCGTTTTTGTGACGTACCTGTGTTTGCTGTGGACAAGGTTCATTATTTCATAACACCTAAGCTTTTTGGATGTCCTGCAGTGGTAATGTATGATAAAATGTAAAGCTAGTGAATTAACCAGCTTGTAAGTTTCTTTTTGTTATAATTGATAGGAAAGAAGCGTCTTGAATATCAAGCTGTGAAGCTGTCTCAGAGAAATGTACGTCTGGACTTACTCATTAGGTGGGCAGCAGAGGGGAAGAAGGAAATATAAAGGGAAAGATGTATGCAGATGTACTCATATTTACATTTTAATGATAATTCTCAATGTGTGTGCATCTCCTTTGGATGTACTATAGGAATACATTAAATGATTCAGTGGAAACATACCTCCTTGCTAATATTTGCATACTATATATTGGATAATGAATTCTTTCAGAAGCATTATATGTTGTGTACTCTGTTACTTCATGGCTCATGTTTAATTGAACATTAAGGGAATGCAGTTAATTATATCCCTGCCAATATCTTTATCTAGAGGCCTGTTGCCATTTTTGTCTTTGCCTTGAAATGTTTGTTGCCAAGGAAGGCAGGATTATATTTTTTTCCTTTCAGATTGAGTTGGTGTAGTGTACTGTTTGTTGGTTATCAAAATACTCATAATTTTGTGACTTTGAAACAGTAAATATTCATGGTGTGTAAAAAAAGCATGATACATAACTGTAGGCTCTTAACTACATTAAAATGCTTAGTTGTGTAGATACACACATGGGACCTAGAAGTCAAACTATAAACCGCTTCTGATTATGGATAACTTTGTTCTTTGCTTCTTGTGTTTTTCAGTTTCTTTTTATGCACAAAGAGAGAGAGGACTTATAAAACTCAACACCCAAAAAACAAATACTCCAATTAAAAAATGGGCAGAAGATATTTTTCCAAAGACGACATCCAGATGGCCAAGAGACACATGAAAAGATGCTCAACATCACTCAACATCAGGGAAATGCAAATCAAAACTACAATGAGATCACCTCACACCCGTCAGAATAGCTAAAATCAAAAACAAAGGAACACGAGTTGATGAGGATGTGGAGAAAAAGGAACCCTCTTGCACTGTTGGTGGGAATGCAAACTGGTGCAGCCACTGTAGAAGACAGTATGGAGATTCTTCAAGAAATTAAAAACAGAACTACCTTATGATCCAGTAGTTCCACTACTGGGTATTCACGAAAAACTTATTCAATAAGATACATGCACCCTTATGTTTATAGCAGCATTATTTACAATAGCCAAGATACGGAAGCAGCCCAAGTGTCCATCAATTGACGAATGGATAAAGAAGATGTGGTGTGTGTATGTGTGTGTGTGTGTGTGTGTATACACACACACACACACACATATATATACACATGCATACATATATACACATACACATACATATATATAATATTCATTGTATATATAAACACATATAATATATATAAAAATATTATATACAATGAATATTATTCAGCCATAAAAAAGAATGAAATCTTGCCATGTGCAACAACATGGATGGAGTTAGAGATCATAATGCTAAGGGAAGTAAATCAGTCAGAGAAAGACAAATACCATATGATTTTATTTGTGGACTTTAAAAAACAAAGCAAGTGAGCAAAGGGAAAAAAGGGAGAAACAACCAAAAAACAGACTCTTAACTACAGAGAACAAACTGATGGCTACCAGAGGGAAGAAGAGTTGGGGGATGGTTGAAATAGGTGATGGGGATTAAAGAGGGCACTTGTCATGATGAGCACAGGGTGATGTATGGAAGTGCTGAATCACTGTACTGTATACTTGAAACTAATATAACACTGTATGTTAACTTACTGGAACTAAAATGAAATAAAATTTAAAAATTTTCAAACTCTAGGGGCGCCTGGGTGGTTCAGTGGGTTAAGCCTCTGCCTTCAGCTCCGGTCATGATCTCAGGGTCCTGGGATCAAGCCCTACATCAGGGTCCCTTCTCAGCAGGGAGCCTGCTTCCCACTCTCTCTCTGCCTGCCTCTCTGCCTGCTTGTGATCTCTCTCTCTGTCAAATAAATAAATAAAATCTTTTAAAAAATTTCAAACTCTAATTAGTCAATTAAATAACTAATAATTAATAATCATGCTCACTAAGAATATATTCAAGAATATTCCTAGGAATATTTCTTAATTTACATACTAAATGTTCAAGCAGGCAATGAAACAACACACTAGTACATTTCAGTTGCTGCCCAACAAAGGGAAGTCAGAGTTCAGAGACTGAGTATGAAACAAATTTCATTAAAAAAAAAATTAATATCTACGCCTAGAAAAAGCAAGCACTGGCATAAAAAAGCAGGAGGCATAAAGGATAGGTAAAGTTTACTAAAAATTTAACACTTTTGTATGATAAAAGATACATGAGCAAAGGTGAAAATGGATGTGGAGAAGTTATTTGTGATGCAAATAGCTGACAATTAAATATAATTCATATGCACAATCAATAAGAAAAATAACCCATAGAAAAGTAGGTAAAACTATAAATAGGCAAATTACAAAACAGAAAATAATACTTTCTGGGAGTGCTTGGGTGGCTCAGTAGATTAACCATCTGCCTTCAGCTCAGGTCATAATCCCAGAGTCCTGGGATGGAGGCCCGCAGAGGCCCTCATCAGGCTCCCTGCTCAGCAGGGAACCTGCTTCTCTCTCTCCCTCTGCCCCACCAACTCATGTTCTCTCCCACTCTGCTCTCTCTCTCAAATAAATAAATAATCTTTTTTTTTTAAAAGACTAAAAAAACTTCCAATGGAATGAAAATATCCTCAACCTCACTAAACCTTAGGGAAATGCCAGTTAAAATACTAAAATAACATTTTCATCCATCAAGTAGGGTACTATGAAAACAGCTTTACAGTATAAGTATTATTGAACATAGGAAGATACTGAAACATCGATACAACACCGGTGACAGACATTGATAAAAACTGACTTAGAAGAGTTGTTTGGCAATATCTATTAAAATTTTGAATGATTTTCTCATTTCAGTATTGGCAGGGTAGCTGTTATGAAACTAACCCTCCAGCAGAGAACAATCATCAGTTCATACATACAGAACGAGAGAGAGAGAGAAAGTAAATGGAGCAAAATATTCATAACTAGTGAATCTGGTTAAAGGGCACATAAGGGGTTCTTTGTACTACTCTTGGAATTTTAGTAGAATTTAAAATAATAACAAAATTTCAAGTTTTTTAAAGGTTAGGCTGCTAGGGGCACCAGGGTGGCTCAGCTGGTTAAGCATCTGACTTTTGGTTTTGGCTTGGGTTATGTTCTCTGGGTCAGGAGATCAAGCCCCAGGTCAGGCTCTGCACTTGGGCATGGAACCTGCTTGAGATTCTCTTTCTTCGTTTCCCTCTGCCCCTCCCCAGTCTCTCTCCCTCCCTCTCTAAAAAAAAAAAAAAAAAGGTAAGGAGATTTGACTATAAATGGTCAAAATCTCTAGGGATATGACTATTTATAGTCATATCTCCAGGTTTCTGTGGATCTCCCGCAAAAGTTTAGACCACCTATAACAGTAGACTACTTTTGAACATCTGACATGGAAAGAGATCAGTATTGTGTTAATACGTCAAAAAAAGTGATATTAAGAGCAATAAAAGTAATGCAACTAGTCCTTTACTTCAAAAGAAAAATAAATATATGTAACATTTATTTATGTATGTGTATGTCTGTAAATGGATAAAGCAATATACTGAAAATGCATAATAATTAGAAAACATGAAAACACACCTCATCATCGAGTAATTCTACTTCCTTGAAAAACACTCATGTGCCCAAAGAGCACACAAAAGTATGTTCATTACAATATTGTTTAATAGCAAAAAAAGCAATATTCTATATGTCTATCAATAAAAGGATAGACTAGTTATGCATAAGTAGTTTAAAAGAATGAGTTCTATATGTACCAACATGAATAAGACAGGCAATAAAAGCAAGCTAGACGATAAATATAGAATTGGTAACACTAATGAAAAAGCATTATTAAAATTAAGAGAAGGAAACATACCGAATATTAACAGCAGTTACTCCTGAGTAAGTATCTTCTTTTTAAAATAAGCTCCACACCCAATATGGGGCTCAAACTCATGACCCTGAGACCAAGAGTTGCATGCTCCACAGACCAAGCCAGCCAGGCACCTCAATCTTCTTATTCATACATCCTTTTTTTTTTTTAATTTGAGAGAGAGACAGAGTGAGAGAGCGTGAGAGGGGAGGTCAGAGGGAGAAGCAGACTCCCCATGGAGCTGGGAGCCTGATGTGGGACTCGATCCCAGGACTCCAGGATCATGACCTGAGCTGAAGGCAGTCGCTTAACCAACTGAGCCACCCAGGTGCCCCTTATTCATACATCTTATACATTTTCCAAATTAGCCATAATAAGAGTATGCACTTTGAAGACATAAATACAGTTCTATGTGTGGGAAAGACATAAAAGTACACAGGGCCTATTAGACATTTTCCTGCTTTAAAACAAACAAATATACTGAAGCATAGCCATAAAAAAGGCAGCTATTTGGTATGTATTTATTTATAAGTAGAAAAACATACAGCAAATTGCTGGAAACATTTAGGTAAATAGAAGTTGTTGAGGAACATCTGGTGAGCATGCCTGGCTATTACATACGATAGGAGCGGGGTTAGAAAGGGAGCTTAAACTGTTGCCTGAATGTGAGCTACAAATGATAGTTTTGCTGGGCCTCTTTCCCTAGAAAGATGTTTAATATCAAAAATACATTTTCACTTCATCTGCTGAGAGCTGAAAGTTTATAGCTGTCAGACATTTAGAAGAAAATGACAGTCCCAAACATCCAATAATCAGCATGGCTGAGAATACCAACTTCAGTGCTGGAAAAGAAAACTGACACATGTCCATGAATGTTAGCTAGAGCTTGATATTTCCGCAGCCTCTCTAAAATCCTCAAAACACAGCTAAAGCTCTCTCAAATTCTCCAAAGTACTATGTCTTTAATTTAGCTTATGCTAAATTTTATTTCTCTTTGAGGAATATATAACAAACATCCAGTTTTCATCATAAAAATGCAAGCCAAATACCATGGCTTTTGTCTACCACCTACGTATGTTCACTTACCCCTTATTAAAATGTTTATTTTTTTCTTACCCATGAAAATAACACACATACATCATGTAAATACTGAAAGCATAGAGAAGTAAATTTGGAGGGGAAATTTCATCCATAATTCCAACACCATTCAAACAGAACCAGTTATATTTTGAGGTATTTCAATCCAGCCTATTTTCTAAAACCATCTTAATACAGTTGAGCTCATGCTGCATGCACAATGTTATTCCAGTGTTTTCCACATCACACAATAACTGAAATATTTTCCCATGTTTCTTAAAATGTGGGAAACCTTCATAAAACCCGTGTGACATGAATAGAAAGGATATACCACAGTTTATCTTAACGTAACTGCCTATTTTTGAAGCATTAGTAGGCTTTCAACTATTCCTCATAACATCTTGGTACATAAGATTTTTTATTTGAATTTTGAGTTCATCAGTTGGTTGAAATTCTCAAGAATGAGCAAAAGATATGAGTAACTTCTTTTCTTGAAATCTTTTTTAAAATTTTCTTTAGAGATCTTTGCTCCATTTGTTTGCCATGGTTGACAGGAGGCTGTGTTTGACAGACCTGACGGTCAGCTACTGAAGGATACTCACACCAGCATTTCAGCAACAGGGTGGGTCCATATGTGGACTCACTAGAAATTACATGCAATTGATTAGTTACAACCCTCTAGGAGTTCACACTCACAGGTGAGCTTCTTTAAGCTGGGCAGCATATAAGAATGTTCATGCCACCACGGCTGAGTATAATAACAACTAACATATATTCAGTGCTTAACAAGAGCCAGGCATCATGCTAAGAATCCTTCGGCGTTCTCTCCTTGAATGCTCACAATGCCCCATGATTTAGTCCCATTTTACAGATGAGAAAACAGGCTCATAGAAGCATAAAGGTCACCTCCAATTCATTTGCACACGTGCCCTGAGGTCTAGGCCCAGGCGTAGTAATGGATTCACACTCATCCAACCATACTTTGCTTCCCATTCTCTGTCATGAAAGCTTTATATGCAGCAAAGTTAACCAGGCTGCATGAGTCCAAAACTCAGGAGTCTGGCTCAGAGGTCTACTCTGCTGAGCAGAGCTGCCCTAGGATGGACCACATGGGAAGGAAAAAACAGATGGGCTGGACCCTGGATAGACAATAAGTATGTCCAGAAAATAAACTTTCAAAAAATTATCAAGTCTACACAATTCTATTCTGTCCTTGAATTGTATAATGCTCTTATCTGCTGCCCTAATCATTTCCATCCCCAGTTCTAATCTTTACATCAATGGCCTAAGAGACAGGAGGTGCTACAAAAGAAAAGGAGGGAAGGAAGGAAAAAGAGAAAGAAGGAGGGACGAAGAAATCCATTAGATATTTATGAACCACCTCACTGGTATGCAACATATATTCAATATATATCACATTCTGGTCTTAAGGACATTGCAATTTAGCTAAAGAGCTAAATCAGGCATTCGCAAAGCAATTAAATAACATTATAAGATTAAATTGCAGTGTAAGTGTGTCAAAGTGCTAAAATAAACTGTATGAAAATAGCAACCATCAAAGTTCATTTTTTTCAGCTAAATATACATTTGATATAGTGGGTCCCATATATCAGACCCTGCCTATTAGATTTTATCCTACTGGAGAGTGTTTACCATAGGTGAAGACCATAAACGCTACAAGAGTTCATTACACAAATAGATCAAAATATATCTGAGTCTCTCCCAAAGGCTCTAAGTCCCAGCAGATAAGAAGGATGGTCCGGAGTATAAAACCATTAAGTGGGAACAGACTGGCAAGTATAAGGCAGAGGTCTCTTGCTGGATGGCACCGGGGAAGCTTGAGGCCTTTTAGAATCTCTGCCAAGGGATGTGGACACTCTTGTTGCTCTTCTGACTTATGTCTCCATCCCCTATTCACCACCTCCAAATGAGGGAGCCCCATGTGCTCTGCTCACTTAGCATCTGACATTCAAGGGGCTGGCTTCCTCTGGAGGTGGAGCCACTGCTTTGAAGAGCGGCAAGAGGTCACACGTCCATCTGTGCTGTACCTGCAATTAAGGGAGCAAGGCTAGCAGTCCTCATAGAGACCTAGCGGATCTTAACTGCTGCCTTTGCTGGTCCTAATGCCAGCTTCCCGGGTTCAGGTCACATCGGTATCCCTTACAAAGTTATATATCCTTGCACAAGTTGGTTAATTTCTATGTGCTTCCGCTTTCTCATCTAAAAATGTGGGTAACTGTCGTAGCTACTACACAGAGTTATCGTGAGAATTCCATGAGTTCTTACAAGTAAAGGGCTTATGCACATGGAGCTATTTTCAGTAACAAACTTGGATTTGCCTCACTCTTTATTTGCATGGCCTGAGTCCACAGATTCAACGTCAAGCTTAGGCCACACGGTCCCATATCGTCGAGGAGTGAGGTGTGCCCAGATTAATAAAATGGCCTCTGATACTCCTTTAATTGTATATTCTTCCACACGTGGTCTATTGGTGAAAGCCCTGGAGGACAAAAGGAATCCAAACCTCTAACAGAAGGGCTCTACGTTTGGCTCAATTCATTTATTCAATTTTAAACAGTTGCAGGAATTATTAGGAAATAAAATAAATTTTAATCTCTAGGTAATAGTGATTTATTATGCTTTCTTGAGCTGGAACCATGAGATCATGAAAGCTGTGTTTTATAGGGATTAACCTGACAGCTGTATAAATCTTCTGTAGGAAATCTCCACATTCATTCAAAACACAGTGTTTGTTTTTTTTTTTAAACAACAACAACAACAAAAACTGGCAACTTTTTTTCTCCACGCTTTCCAGCCAGATTTTTAAGGATTCTGTAATCAGTACTGAATTTCATCAAAGCAAGAACTGTGACCTGGATCTCCTTAATCCCAGCACCTACCAGTGCCTGACACTTAATAGGTGCTCTCTAATGTTGACTGAGTAAATACAAAACAGTATTTACTATATCCAAAAGGACCACTGTGAGAAAGTTGGGTTTGATGCCACAAGTTTTTTAAAAAGGGGAGGAGAAGGTGAGGGAATGCATACCTTGCTAACTCCCACTGCGACAGAAGGGTGATGGTGTCCCCAGGAACCAACAATGGAGCTCTCTGAAAGCCTTGGTGCCAGTAGGGAGGGAACCCTTCAGCCTCAAGGATCACCTTGGGAAATGTCCCAGAAAAAAGTGGACCATCTGGCCCCCAGAGAAGAAAGGCCTCCTCTACCATGCAGAGTGATCTCTCAAGAACCAGAAATGGTCAACGTAAATTCTCAAGTTGTTGAGTACAAAAACCAGTAAATAGGCAAAAGGAAACTCAAGTTCATCAATCTTCCTTTCAACACAGGAAAGAATCTTGGGAGCGTGTTTTCTGGGAAGACTTGGTTAATTTGAAATATAATTAGAAATGTTTTGAACAAATTACATTGTGAAAAAAAATAAGCATGTGATTTTGATTGCATCTAAATTAGTCAAAATACAGGAAGAGGAAATGGATGAGCTGCCCTGTGGCATGAAACTGATTTTCAAACTCATATACAGCCCCATGTCTGTCTACTGTGTACAAATCTTTCTACGCACTACTCTAACTGAAACACACTTTTGGAGACACCTTTTCACTTCCAAAACTGTTGTGGCTTTTCCAAAATCATTTACATCAAAAGACTTCCCACTTTCACAAGTCCTTCAATCAGAATAAAAAGCATCGAAGTGAAATCAAGATGAATCTGAGGGTAAACAAAACAGGATCTCAACAAAAGACTGAACTGAGTACAATTATACCTCAATAATTAAAAAAACCTGAAGGGGAGAAAAAAACTGACAGGAAATACAACAAAATGTTAAAGTAGATAGCTATAATACAAACTTGAATAATTGTGGTTCTACATTCATCCAGTTTTTTAAAGGAGTATTTACTTATTTTTATTGAAAAACACACAAGCATTTAACTAAATAAATATTAAAGTCCAAGTTGTTTTCAAACTAGGAAGCAAAGAAAACAACATCTAGGGACTTTAGCGAGGTGTGGTTTGTTGGAAATATTTTCTGGAAGTATTTTCCCTCATATTTTGAAAGCCTTTTATTGTCACTCAGGAAAATTTTTTAACTTGGAAGTGACCTTAAAGATTGCCTGATAAAATATGACCTCATTCTATCGCTGAAGAAATAAATTTCTTAACAAATGACCAGTAAGGGGCAGCCCTGGAACTCTGACCCACAGTCCTGCCTCCTGTTCAATACTCTCTCCAACAATGAGTCTACATCACCAAGGAAGGTATCCCCTTCAGTTTCCAGAAAGAAAGAAAAAAAAGAAAAAAAAAAAAGGCACTGTAAAATACATGTCTCTCCCCTCCTGGGTACCTACCCAAGAGAAAAGAAAATATGTGTCCATACAAAAACTTGCATATGAATGTTCGCACAAGGCATTATTTTAATAGCCAAAAACTGGAGGCAACTCCAATATATATCAATTGGTGAAGGGGATCAACAATGTGGTATACCCACAAAATAGAGTATTATTCAGTCATAAAAAGGAATGAACTACTGAGATATGCTGTATATATATGGATGAGCCTTAAAAACATTATGCTAAGTGAAACAAGCCAATCACAAATGACTATATATTACATGATTCCATTTATATAAAATGTCTAGAAAAGGCCAATCTAGAGAGACAGAAAATAGACTAGTAGTTACCTAAGGCTGCAGGAAGTGAGTTTAGGGGGGGTGTCAGGTGGTGATAGCTAAGGAATGAGAAGTTTCTTTTTTAAATTGAACAAAAATGTTCTTAAATTCTTTGTGGTGATGAGTACAGATGAAAACAAGTACTAAAAATTAATCAGCATGTGCTGCATTTCTGTTCCAAGTAAAGAACAATACTGATGATGTCACATTATGGAGAAAACAATCACCTGTACAGATCATGATCTCAATCAGGGCATTTATATCTTTCCCATATTTGTTTCCCTGGAACTGGTTATGTTGCCTAGGCTCTGAGACTTCTGCCTCTGGTAAGATGTTAAATTCTCCAGAACCATTTCAACTGAGGAAATAACCAATTTAAAGAACTGTGTGTACCATCTTGTGGAAAGAGCTAGGTTCAGCCAAGAAGACCACTTCCTTTAAAGATCAATACAGGATTTGAAGGCCCAAAATGAATCTGCTTTAAATGGTTCGACCAAGTAGTTAGGTGTCTGGTGATTTTCACTCACAGGCCAGTCAGCAGAATGTTGCTACTGGACACAAGGCCTCATGGCCTCACACCACACCTGAAGCAGCCTTGTTGTTAGCCCCCCTTCTCACCCATCCAGAGTCTAGGAACTTGCTGGTAAAGAAAGACCACCCTGACACGAATGCAACTGTGTGTTAACTATACTGGAATTAAAATTAAATCAGATTAAATTTTCAATAAGAAAAGAAAGACCCTGGGGCACCTGGGTGGCTCAGTGAGTTAAAGCCTCTGCTTTGGGCTCAGGTCATGATCTCAGGGTCCTGGGATCGAGCCCCGCATCGGGCTCTCTGCTCAGCAGCGAGCTGCTTCCCCCCACCCCTTGCCTGCCTCTCCGCCTACTTCTGATCTCTGGCTATCAAATAAATAAATAAAATCTTTTAAAAATAAAAAAAAGAAAAGAAAGACCACTCTGTGATCAGTAAGTCAATCACTGCCCAGAAACAAAAGTCACGTGCCATACCTTATCCTAGTTCTCATCAAGGAGGAGACCTATAATCCCAGTGCATCCAGAACTCCGGAGCCGAGCACTACTTTTCCTGCCCTGTTAAATGACAGGAAACCGCGCATTGTGTGTAACAAGTTCAGCAGCAAGGAGAGCTTTATTCTGGCTACAGCCCTCGAATCATTGCAGAGAACCTCAAATGCTCTTAGGCTCTGAGCAGGCCTTCCTGCCAACAGTAACACAAACCCAGGGCACACAGGTCAACTCCCAGTTGTAGTTCCACGGACAGCTCTGCGGGAGGGACCCTGTTTTCAGGCAGCAATATTTAAAGGCATTTTTAGAGGAAGGTGAAGGAAATAAATAAGAAAATAAATAAATCAATAAAGGGTGAAGATGGGTATAAGTGACTGGCACCCTTGTTGGCACCACTGAAGGAAGGTTAGAAGCACACTCTCTAATTAAGTCCTATGTCTAAGACTCTCTTCAAAGGCCTAAGATAACGGTAAATGTGTCAGAAGGCTCAGCTCGCCCCAGTTTGGGGAGGAAAATACAGGCTTCTCTTTCCTAAAAGAATTCAGAAAAAGTTGATATTCTGTTTCTTTAGGTCTACAGTTCAGCTTAAGAGCTGACCTATGTTACATAGATTTCTCCTTTGATACCTGAAATGAAAACTAATTGTTTTGATATAATTGCATCTGTCGATTTCACCTCAATAAAGCTGAAAAAAATGTTTTTATGAATAAACCTTGAAATCCAAACCAACTTACTTTTATTAAAAGAAAAACTTTTTAAAAATCTTTAAAAAAAAAAAAAAAAGGAAAAAGAAAAAGAAAAAAGGACACCTGAGTGGCTCAGTCGGTTAAGCCACTGACTTCAGCTCAGGTCATGATCCCAGGGTCCTGGGATCGAGTCCCACATCAGGCTCCTTGCTTGGCAGGGAGCCTGCTTCTCTCTCTGCCTCTGCCTGCCACTTTGCCTGCTTGTGCACATGCTTGCTCTCTTGCTCTCTCTCTCCGACAAATAAATAAATAAATAAAATCCTAAAAAAAAAAGAAAAGAAAAGAAAAACTGTCGGGGCACCTGAGTGGTTTGGTTGGTAGGGTGTTCGATTCTTGATTTCAGATCAGGTCATGATATCAGGGTTGTGAGATCTAGTCCCTCATCAGACTACACACTGGATGTGTAGCTTACTTAAAAGACTCTCTCTATCTACCTCCCTCTCTCTCTCTCTTTTTCAAAAAACAAAACAAAAAACAATAGTCTAACTCTTTGTGATATATTTTTAAAAAACTGAAATAGCTACTTTCCTCTGACAGGTAATCAATTACTTCAACCAAATTCATGTCCAATGGACAAAATAGTTCAAGGGACTCTCACTGATGGTTTCCACCTGTTTGAAGACGTCCAAAAAGCTTTTCTCCATGAGCAATCCAATGACCAAAGCCAGTCATGGTATTCTGTTTGCCAAATCTCATAATAAGAGCAATATAATGTTGATAATTTATTGTCAAGGAAAATGATAATCCTATTACCAACTCCAATCTCACCATGACTAGTGAGATAACATCTTGCAGTATCCTGGGGAGAAGATGGCTTAATTACAAAGTTTCCAGATCTATACAATGTATACTCTTACCTACATGGTCTTGATATCCCATAAGTACTAAGGCACTTTAAAATCTAGATGGTTACTAAGTAAAGGTATAGTGAGATGGGTTATTTTTTTTTTTTTTTTGCTTCTTCTAAAGATACAAATGTATTCAACAGTAATCATAGGCCCTTCATTTTAATATCTTATAATCACTCCTTCACAATGACAAAATTACAGCCTCTGAGCCACAGAAAATATTAAAATGGTTAGGTTACCACACATTACTGTTTGGATGCTCCTTAGCTATCCCTCAGTTAGTCTTTTTCTTCATCATTAATCATTTTAAAACAAGTAGCAAATGAATGGCATTTCAATTGCCATCTAGCTATGTTAGTAAATACTTTAATCAAAGCATAGCACTGAATCTCCTATCCAAACACAAAAGCAGGAAAGAAAAG
Organism: Martes martes; assembly: GCF_963455335.1. Lineage (NCBI taxonomy): Eukaryota > Metazoa > Chordata > Mammalia > Carnivora > Mustelidae > Martes > Martes martes. The sequence continues at coordinate 60,867,292 of NC_137892.1, forward strand.
CAAGCAAATAACTAGATGTATTGGGGCAGGGTGGGGGGAAGCCCTGAATACAAAATTGACAAATTAGGAACTACTCCCTCTATGAATGGAACTGGATGTTAAATGCTAGAAATGCCACCTATACTTCCTCCAGTGAAGCAAACTAGAAGAAGGAAAAGTTGGTTGATACTCCTTTGAAAAACAGACTTTCCACTGAATATCACTGAATATACACAGTAGCCTGCCAAGTGACTACTGGTGCAGAGTCATTTGCTAAAAACTACAGTGGTCTAATTCCACATGGAGATGGCTCTTCATAGATAAACTGTCAGAAGAACGCATTTCCAACTGAAATATATGAACAGTTTCCACCCACTCCCTAGAGGCCACCAATCCTGTCACCATTCAAAAGGACACAGAAGACAAAGATCTTGTTCAAACCAGATGGGGGGAAGCCCCTCTTTCCCTTCTGTGTAACACAGATTTCTACGTGTCTACCACATGGCCAAAATAACACTGGGTACTACGTTTCTTTCAAGATGAGAAACTTCCTTTCGGTCCTCAAGGAAGTGACAATCCTACAGGCAGGAAAGTCACCACTCAAACGCATACTTAGTTCAGAGTATCTTATCCTTGATTAAAATTATCATAGATAGGGGTGCCTGGGTGGCTCAGTGGGTTAAAGCAACTGCCTTTGGCTCAGGTAATGATCCCCAGGTCTTGGGATGGAGCCCCACATCAGGCTCTCTGCTCAGCAGGGAGCCTGCTTCCCCCTCTCTCTCTGCCTGCCTCTCTGCCTACTTGTGATCTCTGTCAAATAAATAAATAAAATCTTAAAAAAATAAAATTATCATAGAGAGGACTTATGTAATAAAGACTGGCTTCATTTACAAATCTAATTTAAAAAGACTGCTGCTGGAAGGCTATTGGCTGAGTAGCAATTCTGTTTCTCAGAAGTGAAAGCATGCTAACAAAAGAGAGAGAGAAAAAAAAAGCCTGTTAGATCTCAAATATCATCTCAATCTCAGTCTCCATAGAACAGTCCTCCTTCACTAAGGCTTGCACACATCCTTCATTCTGATAGACATGTCCCATCTATTTAAATGGTAAATGAGAAAAAATGGAAAATTATGATAGCATTCACTGGTGCATAACTCAGCTAGGCAACAATTCATCACTCTCACAGTTTACAGATCCTCATGTTTGAAGTACATAGCTCCCGATTTATCGAGGCGAGGGACAGCAGCAAGAAGCTGATGTCCAATGATGCATGTTGCCCTGGTTTCATCCATTTGCTCAGATGATAGGGTGTCAGGTCTGCAGCTCCCTTTGAATTTGGTTGGCCAACAACATGCTGATTATAGTTATCTGCATTTTGTGTGCCATACTGAAGAAATTCAAATTGAACAAAGCCCTTCTTTGATGAGTCACTAGCAGGCAGAGGTGTAGAGAACACCACGAAGACACGCTACCCCATGAAACCTGCTGTATGCAAACACCACTCCCACACCACCAGAGCTGTCTGCATTGCTTTGATAAACCAGTATGTGGTGAAGTCAGATATGACTGTGACACTTGTACTTCTACCAGGAAAGAATCATAAACTATTGCTAGTGACTTAGCATGAGAGCCTAACTCACAACACTGTTTTTTTAAGTAAGCTGTTCAAAAGTAAGTGAGAGCCTGCTTTTTTCCATAATAGAAAAGGAAGTATAAGCTGAGGTCATGGCTCAGTTGGAACTTTCAACTGTAACAGGGACATGTACTCTCTCCAGAATAGCACCCACAGGGTAGGTAGAGTTCTGAGTTGGTGGCTCCAGGTTCCAAAGCGAGTCTTCCTTAAGCCACCCCCCCACCCCAGGCATAAGCCACGTGAATCAAGAAGTCATCTGAGAAGGGGCTCCTCCAGTCCCCACTGTTGCAATCCCAGCCCCTCTAGGCTCAGATGTTCCAGGCCCCCTGAAGCCCAGTGGAGGCCCCAGGCATTGTAGAACAGAGAAAAGCCATGCCTGCTTCGGTCTTTCGGAATTCCTGACCCAAAGAATCTGTGAACGTAATAAAATAACTGATGTTTTATGCTGATAAGATTTGGGCAGGAAGGTTGTTAGGAAACAACTCCTCTCTGCTTTTCCCAAATCAGGGCACAGAGATCAAGAAGTTTTATCGGCAGGCCCAAACAAAAAATAAAGCAAAAAAAAAAAAAAAAAAAGTAAACAAACAAACAAAAAAAGAGGGGTCCTCTTTAAAGAAACTGAACTGAGGAGAACGGAAGCAGCTGACAAGGATACATAGGTGTTCCCAGAAAGAAAACTGTTACAATTTCGGCTTTGGGAGGAAGGTGGTTATGAGAGCAGTAGTGAGGTGAGCTCACAGATAATGAGCTCCCTGCCTTCACCAGAAAGTGAAGACTGCCCCAACCATATCAAAGGAGAGCCCAGTCAGCCTTCTTGGTTCTTCGATGTTAAATCAGAAGAGTGAACAAACCTAACTTCTGAATCTTGCTTCTTTCTAAAACCCTATGCATCCGTTAAAATACCAACAGGAAACAAGTGGAACCTCAGATTATGAGAATTTTGGTTCTATTTACAAAACTGAGGGAAAAAGTGTGCAATAAAGTGAGGGACTAGCAGCAGTGAGACTGTCACCCTCTCTAAGATCAAAGAGAAAAGAGGAGTAAGTAACCAAATAAAAAAGGCAGAGAGTCTGAGAATGTACCTGAAAGGGGCACCTGGCTGGCTCAGTCAATACAGCGTGCGACCCTTGATCTCAGAGTTGTGATTTGGAGCCCCACCTTGGGTGTAGACATTATTTTTAAATAATTTAAATTCCTTAGAGCCCACTTAGGAGTGCCTGGGTGGCTCAGTCAGTTAAGCAACTGACTCTTGATTTTGGCTCAGGTCGTGATCTCAGGGTCCTGGGATTGAGCCCATGTCAGGCTCTGCACTCAGTGGGGGGGTCTTCTTAACCTTCTGCCCCTACCCCCACTCACGCTCGTTCTCTTTTGCCCCCAAGTAAATAAATAAAAATCCTTTTAAAATTTTAGGAAAAAATAAAATAAAATCTTTAAAAAAAATGCTACTTTGAGAGGAAAACTGACCTTTAGTAGAACACAGCCAGATGATCATGTTCCCGGCAGAATGCATACACAGAACTCATTCTCCCCACTCTTGTTCCTTGGTTTCCTTATTGGCTGACCCACCTAGAAGCCATCAAGCATGGTAGCCTGTCAATGCAATCCATAGAGGCAGAGAGTAGAGCAAAGAAGGGTGGAGAGTGGGTGTAAAGGGACATAGTAGAGGCATTCTATGTCTCTCAATGAGAAAAATGAAAGGCAATAAGGAACTCCAGGAAGGCGAAAATGCAAAAGAAAGTCACAGTGCAACAAACCCCACTAAAATGCAGCCAAATGTGGTGGGCATATTAGAAAAATAACTTATTTAAAATTATTTCTTGAGGACAAAATGTGGCACTGGAACCACAGGAAAGAAATCTAACCACAGTATAACCCTGTATGTTGCAATGAAACTTGCTTTCAGCTTTTGTCTTTCAAAAATCAACCTATATGTAAAGCACTGATGACTAATTTCAGAATGTATATTTTCTTTTTTCTTTTTAAGATTTTATTCATTTACTTGACAGAGGGAGAGACACAGAGAGAGAGGGAACACAAGCAGGGGGATTGGGAGAGAGTGAAGCAGGCTTCCCGCCAAGCAGGGAGCTGGATGTGGGGCTCGATCCAGGACCCCAGGATCATGACCCAAGCGGAAGGCAGATGCCCAATGACTGAGCCACCAGGTGCCCCCAGAATGTATATTTTCAATCATAATAATTTCACAGTAAAAGTGGGGTAGGAGAGGAAGAGAAAGGGCAAAAAGTAGAGAATAAAGAGGTACCGTGGAAAGTTAGTGAAACAAGAAATACAAATTTATAAATATTATTGAAAGTTATAAAATAGGAATATGGTAACCACTGTGGGAAGGTTACCTTATGCAAATAAAGCCTAACATGTGAGCACCTTCTCCTGAACAAACAGCTCAGCAAACATAATGTCTTCTTGTTCTGGTCCTTCAAAACTCTATTTCAGCGCCAGTTCTTATGCTATGTTCCTACTGTCATCTTACTATTTTAAAGATGCAGCAGTTGTCAATGAAGAGATAAAAGCCTTGACAACTTTAAAGGGAACTACTTGATTTTCTTCTATGCTTCAGATCTCACTTTTGTATGAACTACAGAAATTGTTGCATTTTGTGATGAAACAAATGAGTTCATGGTATGAATTATGAAGCTATTGCTGTTTCAATGATCTCCCAATTCAGCCATCTTGCCTCCATAAACACAACAAGAAAGTAAAATGGTTGTTTGGGCCTCATGAAGATGATACATTTTTGTTGTTGTTAGATTTGGCTAAACAAATTTCTTGAGATCACGGTTTCTGTAACAGGGGTCTGGTTTTATATTATGAAATCTCTTCAAAATAGATAAATTCCTATAAGTATATAATATTCCAAAACTGAATCAGAAAGAAATAGAAAATTTGAAAAGACTAATCATTACCAAAGAAAATGAATCAGAAATCAACTCCCCAAAAAAGTCCAGGACCAGATGGCTTCACATGTTAACACTATCAAACATTTAAAGAAGAGTTAATACCGGTACTCCAACTGTTCCCCCCCCCCCACAAAAAAAGGGAAGAGGAAGGAAAGTTTCCAGATTCATTCTACAAGGCCAGCAGTACCCCGATACCAAAATCAGTTAAGACACTACCAAAAAAGAAAACTATAAGCCCATATCTCTGATGAATATAGATGCAAAATTCCTCAACAAAAAATTAGCAAACCAAATCCAACACACATTAAAAAGAAAACACCCCGATCAAGTGAGATTTAATTAATTAATTTGTTTATTTATTTCAAAGGTAGTTCAATATTCACAAATCAGTGTGATACATCACATTAACAAGAAAAGGGATAAAAACCATGATCATCACAACAGACATCTGTGATAAAAACTCTCAACAAAATAGGTTTAGAGGGAATATATCTTAGCATAATAAAGGCCATCTATGAAAAACCACAGCCTACGTCATACTCATTGGTGAAAAAGAGCTTTTGCTCTAAGATCAGGAGCAAGACAAGGGTGTCCATTCTCACCACTTGTATTCAACATAGTACTGGAAGTCCTAACCACAGCAAAGAGATAAGAAAAAATGCATCCAAATTGGTAAAGAAGAAGTAAAGCTCACTTTTTACAGATGACACAATACTATACATAGGAAACCCTGAAAAATTCATCATGAAACTACCGGAATAAATGAATTCAGTAAGTTGTAGTTTAAAATATTAATATAAAGAAATATGGGGAGGCTTGGGTGGCTCAGTTAAGCATCTGCCTTCAGCTCAGGGTCCTGGGATCCAGCCCCCATCAAGGCTTCCTACTCAGTGGGGAGTCTGTTTCTTCCTCTCCCTCTGCCCCTCCCCCTGCTTGTACACTCATGCTCTCCCTCTCTCTCAAATAAATAAATAAATAAAATCATTTTTTTAAAAAAGAAATCAGCCTCATTTTTATACAATAGTAGCAAAGTACCAGAGAGAGCAATTAAGAAAACAATTCCACTTACAATTGCACCAAAAATTAAAATACCTAGGAATAAACTTAACCAAGGAGGTGACAGACCTGTACTCTAAAAACTAGAAAACACTGATGAAAGACATATTAGATGACACAAACAAATGGAAAGATATTCCAGGTACAAGGACAGGAAGAACTAATATTATTAAAACGTCCATACCATCCGAAGGAATCTACAGATTTAACACAATACCTACCAAAATGCCAAAAATATTTTTCACAAAACTAGAACTAATAATCCCAAAATATGTATGGAACCCAAAGAGACTCTAAATAATGAAAGCTATCTTGAGAAAGAACAGAGCTAGAGGTATCACAATCCCGGATTTCAAGATACACTACAAAGCTGTAGTAATCAAAACAGTATGGTATTGGCACAAAAGAAGACACATAGATCCATGGAACAAAACTGAGAACCCAGAAATAAACCCACATCTATACCATCAATTAATCTATGATAAAGGATATACAATGAGGAAGACTACATAACAGAGAAAAGACAGTCTTTTCAACAAAAGGTGCTGGGAAACTTGGACAGCTACACGCAAAAGAGTGAAACTGGACCAGTTTCTTATACTGTACACAAAAATAATCTCAAAATGGGTCAAAGACCTAAATGGGAGACATGAAACTATAAAACCCTTGGAAGAAAACATAAGCAGTAATCTCTTTTACATCAGTCATAGAAACATTTTTCTAAATATATCTCCTCAGGCAAGGGAAACAAAAGCAAGAATAAATTATTGGGACGACACAAAACTAAAAACCTTTTACCCAGCAGAGGAAGCCATCAACAAAACAAAAAGGTAGTCTACTGAATGGGAGAAGATACTTGCAACTGATTTATACAATAAGGAGTTGATATCCAGAATATATAAAGAACTTACACAACTCCGCATTGAAAAAAATAAATAATCTGATTTAAAAATGAGCAGAGGACCTGAATAGAAATTTTCCCAAAGAAGACACAGATGGCCAACGGACACATGAAATGAACCTCAACATCACCCATCATCAGGGAAATGCAAATTAAAACTACAGTGAGGTATCACCTTATAGCACTTAGAATGGCTAAAAAACAAAAAACAAAACCCAAGAAATAACAAGTGTTGGTAAGGATATGGAGAAAAAGGAACCTAGTTCATTGTTGGTGGGAATTAATTTGGTGTAGCCACTGTGTAAAGAGTATGGAGGTTCCTCAAAAAATTAAAAACAGAATTACCATATGATTCAGTAATTCCATTACTGGTATTAATCCCAAGAAAATGAAAACACAAATTCAAAAAGATGTATGTACGCTATGTCTACTGAGGCATTAGTTACAAGAGCCAAGATATGGAAACAACCCAAATATCCATCCATAGATAAATGGATAAAGAAGAGGTGGTATGTATATAATAATAGAACATTACTGAGCCATCAGAAAATAATGAAATCTTGCCAAGTGCAACACCATAGATGGATCCAGAGAGTAAAATGCTCAGTGAAATAAGTAAGTCAGAGAAAGACAAACACTGTACAGTTTCACTCATGTGAAATTTAAGAAACAAAACAAACGAGCAAACAAAGAAAAAAGAGACACCCCCCCCCATACCCACACACACACATGCATATACAAACCAGACTCAAAAACTTGAGGACAAACTGGTGGTTGCCAGAGGGGAGGTAAGAAGGGGATGTATGAAATGGGTAAAAGAGAGTAAGAGTGTACTCCTGATGAGCACTGAGAAATACACAGAACTGCTGTACACCCGAAACCATCCTAACACTGTTTGCTAGTTGTACTTCAATTTTTTAAAAAACCTCTCTATACTTAAGTGAAGTCACTGAGCATTTGACAGTCAGTAGTAACCTTGAGCATAGAAATGACTGTGCTTGGTGACACATTCTAGTTTGTAGAATCCACAGAAAAATCTGACCCACAAACTGGATACCAGATGTCCGATGATGAAGTTGCAGCTTACAAAGACGAGTTCAAGAAGGTAAATTACTAACTCATCCTGTCTGCACCTGCAGCTCCTCATACTAGAGGGAAACCACAATCAAATTTCACTTTTAACATCTCGAAGATGTTTATAGAAGTACAAAGAAAGTATGCTTGTGTTCATAAATATTACTCTTAAGAGTGTTTTTTTTAATTAACATATAATGTATTATTTGCCCCAGGGGTACAGGTCTGTGAATCGCCAGATTTACACAATTGACAGCACTCACCATAGCACATACCCTCCCCCATGTCCATAACCCAACCACCCTCTCCCTACCCCCTACCCCCCAGCAACCCTCAGTTTGTTTTGTGAGATTAAGAGTCTCAGGGCGCTTTCTTTTAAAGAAGGGCCAGAACTAGGATGGGCGCAGGGGGATGGAGAGGAAGGGTCTGATGTAAGAGACATGTTGGTGGTTACAGAGTTGTAGTCAAAAGCATAAACTTCGGGGGGCACCTGGGTGGCTCAGTGGGTTAAGCCTCTGCCTTCGGCTC